>NC_043711.1:66722390-66874420 GCF_006229205.1 Suricata suricatta
GGGGGGGCTGGGAAAAATGGGAGATGGGCATTGAGGAGAGCACTTGTTGGAGTGAGCCCTGAGTATTGTATATCAGTGATGAATCATGGGAATCTAGTCCTGAAGCCAACTTGTATACACTGTATACACTGTATGTTAGCTAACTTGACAATAAATTATTAAAAAAAATAAAAGAAGTCACAGAGCTCATAAGAGCTGAGACATTACAAAATTCAAAGTCAATAACATAGACACCGTACATTCACACACTTAGCATCTATAATGAAGTAAATAAAATTTTGCGGATGCCCAAATTAGTGCTCACTCTGAGGCTGACAGAGAAGTCACCTGGGAGTGAACCTAGTCATCTACCAGCAATCACTTCTCAGTGCATCTTCTTTATCTCTATTAGATCTTTCCTATAACACTGAGTGTAGTTTCTTATTTTCTTATGAAAAAATGATCACTAAATAAGGAGAAAATCTTTGTGAAAGTCAAAAGACAGTTAATTATGATGCAAAGTACATAGCTATCATTCCAAATGGAAACCAAGAAAACCCTGAACAAACACTAACATCTCTAAACTCTCTAATTTAGAATTTATTAAAGTTTGTGAAAATTATCCTTTAAGACCTCAAGACATCTACTGAACAACAGCCTTTGTAAGAAAAAGACTTTTTGTGAATCATCATGTAGCATGTGGCCAAGACTAGCAGATTGGTTGGTACTTGTTTTTGACTGTCTAGAAATCAGACATGATTTCTTATCATAAAGCTGATCAAATACTGTGAGCAAGTTGTGAGATAAGCAACAGCACAAGAAATAGGTAAGAAGAGCCAGGCCTCCTAAGCCCATGTGATGAGTCTGGCTCCAACTTTCTTCTCCATTTCCCTCCACAGAACTATCATTTCCACCATGACAGCCACTGTTTTAAGTCTCTGTTTTGGAAGGTTCCTACCAAAAGTCAAAGCAATTATAGAATGATAATCAAGCAACCAAGCATCAAGTAACTCATACATATCACCATTTATCAGATTATTTCATCAGTGCCTCAAAAGAAAATAGTGAAGATCAAGAATGGGGGGATGGGATCAATCAGTGCAGAGCATGAGACAAATGGAGATGGACACATACCCAGGAAGAACTTAGCATGGAGGTCCTTAGAAGAAGCCTTAGGAGAGGAGGAAACATAATGGAAGGAATTAATGAGTTGAAAGTGAGGCCACTGATAGGGCACTTCCCAGGTGCTACCTCTTTATATCCTATTGACCCTTTAAACTTTGTGTGTATGATGCAGGTAAGATGGACAGGTACATCTGAGACCCCAAATTAAAAGCACAAAACCACAAAGCTGAAATTAATGAAGTAAACTTTTGCCAAAAGCCCTAGTGTTTGGTACAAACCTGATAGCTCTCCTAGTGCCAGTTCTGGGTCACAGAGTACACGTTGGCTAGCATAAAGACCACTTCTGCTCTCAATCCCAATTAATTATAGATGTTAGGTATATAAGAGCCTTTGTTAGAAATAATTAAATAATAAATGTCTATAAAGCAGTTTGCATGCTGAGCCTAATAAGAATGAACTCCACAGAAATCTAATTTAAACACTTATTGCTTTCCTAAGCCAGAATTTAATTGGATTTGTGTTTCTGAACTCTTGGGCACAGGGATCAACCATTGCCTGGGTGGATTTGGCATGGTGGCGGCTTTTGGAGCCAGCTGCATGGAAATATTGTTTCCCTCAGAAGTTGGTATTCCCCAAATATGCCCTTAGAAAGAAACCAGGGGGCTGGCCACTTTCAGATTTCCAAATCTGGGTGTCATGAAATTCTCAAAAAATATGACTCCAGTAAAAATAACTTTAATTCACTTCAGTTTCAAAAAGTAATCAACAGAACCCTCAGAGAGAACAGAGGGTATGCCAAAAGCAAATGGAAAGGCTGAGATGTCCTGGTTCTGTAGGAGAGGATCGTCGTCAGGCTGTACTGATGATACCCACATGGTCAACAGAAGAAAGCGTTCAGAAGACAGAAATGCAGAACAGTGATACAAGAGATCCTTGGATTTCATATGTTATACCTTATTTCCCCCAATTTAGCATCTTCTCCATGCTAGATCACATTAAAATTTACTGAATAATAAACAAAAATCTTTTGGTGCTATTAAATGGCAGCACTACCTGCTAACCAGTGGTGGTGTTGACTTTACTGGATCGTGTGTAGAAAACAAGTGTGTAATTTAATTTTGTCTTCATAAAAAGTGAGTGGAGAACAGAACAAAAATTAAAGTATGTATTCATTAGTTCTGAAACTGGGACAAAGATGGTCATTTTCAGGCAAGCCTAAGGCAGAGAGTGTGCTGAAATCAGAAGTAAGTTGCATTGGCTGGTTGGCTATGAGTGTTTGCCAAATGAAAGAACACAATTAAAGAAGACATCAAAAGTGTGAGAGAAATGTCAAAGAACAAGGGAGTAGTTAAGGAGAAAATGGTGATATCAGATATTGAAAAACAGCATAAAAATGTCTTTTTCAGAAACTGAAAAGCAGAGAGAAGTATCCTGTTCCACCATGGATACAATTTGTCATACATTGCCCTTTATCAAAAGAGAAGACAGTTGGTGTTCAGCTTTCTTGTGATCTTTTTTTTCTTTCAGGAGAACTAATTGGATTCCATTAAAGTCAGCATCATTGAGCCCAACCAGATCTCCCAGTGTCTGCTTAATTTTTTTGCACAGACTAGAAGCAGCAAGTCTTACCCCAGATGTAAATAATTTTCCTTTGTTTACTAATGGTGGCATCAATTAAGCAGAGAGAACTAGAATTTAAGGCAAGATATTGCCTTACAATATGAATTTTTATTATCTATATTTAATAGTGAATTATTGTTCTTAAATAATCCTGTGTGTTTCATAGCTTTTTATGTGGGAGGAGTAATTCTACATATGTACACTATAACTAAGGATTAGAAACAGTTTTAAAATCATAACCACCACCCAAACTTTGTTATGTGATATCTTTAGATTATGGAAGGCATTCTTTATAAATGAATAGATATTCTTAAATGACTTTGTAGTAATCTACATTTGGATTTATTTCCAAGCTATAGAGGACACCATGTCTCCTCCCTCAATATCTGCTCCATTGCTTTCTCATTTTGTAGCACCATGAAGGAAACTTGATTGGTTTCAGCCCGAGCTCAAAAAGTGGGTGTCAGTTTGTCTCAGTCAATCAGAGTAATCCTGTCTCTCTTGGCACAGAGATTGTTTGAAGCATCCTAGGTCTAAACCAATTGGCAAAACCCATCCCAATGACTTCTGTGATTTGTTCAGGAGTGCCCCCACTCATCGCAAAGCTGAGGACATTCACTGGGATCTGGAAAATGGACAATGACGTAGGGTCTATGAGGCTTGGAAGAGCTGCAGCCATTCTGACACCATGAAGTAAGCCAGCCTTTCCAAGAAGACTCACAAACAGATCTAGCCCTAGATACCTCCTTCAACCTCTAAATCAAACTACTTCTAAGGTGTTCTACCCATGAATTGTTTAGCAACTTGAGTCAATGTGTTACATTATGTAACCTGTGTTACATAAGCCATTTTGACTGGGTTTTAACTTTATGGACTACGTAAAAAGTTTTAACAGATGGAGTATGTGTGCACAAGTTTCTAATCCCTTAGGACATTTTTTTTTCTCATCTCCCAGTGGAAAAGTACTATCCCTTTAATGGACTTGTCAAGACATTAAATTTAAGAAGAGCCACTTCTGGGGCACGTAGGTGGCTCAGTTGGTTAAGTGTCTGACTTCAGCTCAGGTCATGATCTTGCACTCTGTGAGTTCAAGCACCATGTAGGTCTCTGGGCTGACAGCTCAGAGCCTCAAGCCTGCATTGATTCTGTGTCTCCCTCTCTCTCTGCCCCTCCCCCACTCATGCTCTGTCTCTGTCTATGTCTCTCTCTCTCTCTCAAAACTAAGAATTAAAAATTAAAATAAAAGAAGAGTCATTCATTCCTGTATTCAATCAACATATACTGAGCACATTCTATGTGTGAAAGGTATATAGAGAAAGATAGCAATAAACAAAAATGTCAAAGTCTCTGATGGCTATGCTATTATACAACAAAGAAGTGATTATATGGGTCAGTTAATTTCACATTCGTGGGTTCGAGCCCGGCGTCAGGCTCTGTGCTGACAGCTAGCTCAGAGCCTGGAGCCTGCTTCCAGTTCTGTGGCTCCTTCTCTCTCTGCCCCTCCCCCTCTCATGCTCTGTCTCTCTGTATCAAAAATAAATAAAACATTAAAAATTTTTTTTCAAAGAAGTGATTATAGAATTTTCAGATGTAATGCCATGGAGATGCTGAAGTTTGATAGGTAATACTGAGGAACTCGGGAGGTTGACAGGGAGTATGAAAAGCTATATAGGATGATCATTGAAGGTCTCATGGGTAAGATTTTGGCAGAGGCATGAGAAGGAAGTGAGGAATCCAGCCAGGTAAAGATGAGGGTGTAGAGAAAGTGTTCCAAAACAGATAAAGGAAGCCCAAAATGCTGTGGAGATCTTCAGTGGGCATTTCAAGCAATAGCAAGGAGGCTTGTGGCTGGAGCTCATGTACAGTGATATGGTGCTTGTCAAATATCATGGCCAGTCCATCACCAAGCCTTCTAAGATTCGACCACCTAAAACTCATTTTAATCAATTTCCTATTCTTTATCCCCACACCATTGGCTTCAATCTTCACCAATATTAACTTCTCTGGTAACAACCATCTCCTTAATGTACTTCCCTTCCTGAGTCTTACACCGCTGCTATCATCCTTCACAGTGCTTCTGGAGCAATCTATAAACTTCTGCATGTACCAAGAGAGATCCCAGTAGAAATTGTTTATTGTCTCTCCATAACTTATGGCAGTGACTTCCAAACTTTTACTAATCTTAATCCTGATCAGGAAAAGAATACTAGCATTTAACTCTCCAACACAAATTGTGTACCTGCATTATTGTACTTGTATGCTATATATCATACATATATATAATATAGAAATGTATATATAATACACGTTTAAAGCTTTATTTAAAGTTGAAACAAAAATAACATAGAAATAAATATAAATTTTAGTATTTCATTTTTATACCTCAGTGGATCATTTTATGCATCCTAATGTGCAGACATGATATATATTCCAGCTCCTTGCTAATTACACCACCTTGTCTCTTGTCTCACATTTATGCTATAATTAAGCCAATTGTAGCTCCCCACACCTACCATCTTTTATTCTTGCCTTTGTGTTATTGTTCAAGCTATTACTTCGACTTGTCATTTTCTCTTTTTATTCCGTGTTCTCTTTAACCTTTTAGAATCCATTAGCTGACACATATTTCATAACTTCTTCCATGACAACTGCACCCCCAGGCTGGGCAAGGAGAACTCTACTCTATGCTTCCACAGAACTTCTGTCAGTTTACTTTACTCCATTACATTCTCATTGACTGGCTCTTGCTGGTTCATGCATTCCCTGATGACAAAGATAGTATCTATTTCACCTATTAGCACTGGTACCCAGGACAGCATTTGGCACAGAAAATAAATATTTCTGGGTGAGGTGGAGGAGAACGGACAGATGAATGAATCAATAAATGGCACCACAGAAGGAAACTTAATACGGTAAGGCAAAGAAGGCACAGTATGGATCTGGAGCCAGTCTGCCTGTATATTCAGTCTGCCTGAATATGTGCCTTCATGTCTCCATTTCTTCATTTTTCCAAGTCTCAGGTGCCTTATCTGTAAAATAGGGGTCACAGAGTAATACCTAGTTCACAGGATTATTTTCCGGATTAAAAGAGCTAATATGTGAAGTCTTCCCAGCACAAAGTACCACAGGAATAAAGTTTAGCTATTCTCCAGCAATAAAAGTAAAAGCTCTTCCCTTGCTACTAATGATAGAGAGATATTCAGCTTTGGAACTCATTAGAAAAATTAGTTCCTGTTGTGATCAAGTGCTCCCATTGTAAGACTGATAAGGGTTCTGACAATAGATTTTTTTTTTAAATGATGCACTGGTACATTTGCTGTGAGTTAATAAATAATCACGCTGAATTTACCTTTAGCCTACCTCAGGGGTAACCTGAGAGGAGTAGATAAATAGTAATATGATCCAAAGAGCTTAGAAATGTGGGACAATCTAGTGTAAACTATATAAGAAATGCTGAGGAGGAGGGGTAGGAGAAATGAAGGAAGTATAGGCCTCATGGCATTAACAAATGTTGAGTAGAAGGGAATATTAGGGATTTTTTTTGTAATTTGCATAATGGGTTTGTGAACAGCAAATAATACTTCTCAGAGCCATGTCTACTGTTATATAGCATGTGTATGTGATTTCAAAATTAGCTTGCCTGCTATGTTACTTCTGAATCCAACGGAGTGTAACCAAGATGAAAGAGTTAGTACAATGCCTTAAATATGTTTCTTAAAATAAGGACTTAACCATGCATTTAGCCCATCCTCAATACCACATAGTGTATATTTACATGGTTTGCCCTATTAGTTCCAGCTTACTTGTTATAACTTAACAGAGCAGATCTTCTGAAGTTTTGGGAGACATTTCCTTAAGGAACTCATGAGGTTTCTTCTCACCTATTTTATACCTGATGAAAACATTTTTCTTAAAGAGAGTTTTCATAATTTGTCTTTCCTCTACTAAAGTTTTTTTTCCCAAGTTTCTTTTTTAAAAACTCAGAGTAGACTGTTCTCATGCAAGATGAGGCAGTGAGCTTTTTCAGGGTTTTCAGAGAGAAAGTGATTAGTTTTACAAAGAAAACTCTTCAATTCATTTTTTGGGACCATCTTCAATCTATATCTCAGCACCTTAGAATCCCTGGAAATGTTCAGATAATTGGAGAAAAATGACATAGCAGAATACATTATCATGACATGATGTCTAGACAGTGACTGAAACACGGAAGCAACAGGAAAATCACACATTCATCTCTGTGGTGGATGAAGGGCTGCTGCTCTCTAATGACATGGTGACCCTCTTGCCTCTGGGTCACTGACTGTAATTCACACAAGTGGGAGACAAATGTCCACCATTCTAGTGTGGCAGCAGCTCTGCAGTTCAAGTAAAATGCAGGCATGGTCAAACTTAAATCTTTGGTAAGCAATTTCCATCCCAAGGAATCTGGGAACGGCCCCACCTAGAGACAGGAAGGGTGAGGCATTCCCAGAAACAATTCAGTCTTCTCTGCCTTTGCATGTTGACTTCCCTCCTATAGCCCCCACCCAAAAGACCTAACACTCCCCAGGATGGAGAAATTGGGTCTGTGGCCAGATCCATAGGCGCTTTTGCCCTCCCGCCAAATGGAGGCTGTGAAGCTTCAGGCACAGGACATGTGACAGCAGCAGCAGCAGAGTATACCTAAAAACATCAAATTAAGGCACACACTTGCCTCCAGTTCAAACACAATCACTTAGTTTGAGTCACCAAGATACACTTGAAACACAATTACGCTGGAGAAAGTGGAGAAGAAGGCACAGTGGTTCTTGAACTAGAGAAATCTTGTTATGAGGATAAACTCTGGAGTCAGATTCTGGGTGTGCTTGGAAAAATTACTTAACATCTCTAAGCCTGATCACCCTGTCTCTCACGTGGGCTCAACTATGATAATGAATGAAATAATTCTTATAAAAGTAAAATAATTTTTTTGAAGAAAAGCAAATTGTCATTAGAATCATTAGCAGTGCTAAGACTAGGGAATATTTATATATGAGGGAAGGAGAAGGGCTCTGGAGAGAAATGAGCAGACTGGCCTATACAGGCACTCCAGGGGGTCTGTCTCACTGCTGCTAGTCACCAGAATCTGGGAATATGGAAAAGAAGAAAGCAGACTTGAGCCCTAGCTTCACAGTCCACCAAGGATCCTTGAGAGAAGGACTTGAGAGCACTTATATTACTGATGTGTGGGAGCAGTTCCGATATTTACGGTGGGGGGCAGGGATGTTAGTCTTGGGTGTTCTTTTCACTCTGTCGTCTGTTAGCTGCGTGGCTTTGGGCAAGTCACTTTCTCTCTGTGGAAGTCTATGTAGATGCAGCACAAGGGGCCACTTCTTTTCCTCCTTAGAAACAAAATGCCACATTGGTTTCAGTTAAGCACATTGTTGCCCTGGCTTACTTTTATTGGCTTCTGTTATAAGTGGGATATAGCATGTGTCTGTATTCTGACCAATGACACATAATTCAAAACGTTGTGGGGACCATTATGAAACTTCTTAAAGGGAATAAAGCATTCCCTTTTCTATTCCTTCCTCCTCCTCTTGTCTAGAAACAGAAGTGATGGCTGGACTGCTAGCAATCATGCCAGGTATGAAGATGGTGGACTAAATGTCTAGAACCCCTATACCAGCCTGGAAACTTGTTTATGCAAGAGAAACATAAATTTCTAGCTTGTTTAAGCTGCTGGTATTGAGATTTTCTGATATACTCAGCCAGACCTAAGTTTTACCTAGTTCAAATATAATAATGGTATGTATCCAACAAGACTTTTGCAGTGACTCAACAGGCTAAACCAGATAGGTAACTAGCACATAGTCTGCCCTCATATATTCATAAATTCATTTATTCATTAGATATTTAGCCTATCTATTCTGTTCTAAACCTTCTCCTTGGTATTGAAAACACACTGGTTAATAAGACCTTAAGCCCTGAGCCATTAAGATATCACATTTCATGGAAGAGACAGATGATAAATATGCAATGAAATAAGTCAATCTGAAAGAGAATGATACCCCATAGGAGAAACTTAATGGCATTATGGTATAGAAAGTAGTGGAATGAGGAAAAGAACTTTACAGTAGTCAAAGATGGTTCCTTGGAGGAAATGACATTTCAACTGATATCAGAATAATGAGAAGAGAGTCAGATACAGATTTGGGAGAAATCACAATCCAAGTGGAAGAAAGAGAATGTCAGAGGTCACTGAAGCAGGTAGATGCTTAGTATAAGGTCAAAAGAAGCCTTTCTGGCCACAACATGGAGAACAAAGTTGAGAATAGGAGATGAGCGTGAGGTGGGCACAGGCCAGATCATATAGGACCTAGAACAACTGGTGGAAGAAGTACTTAAACACACATTTTGGAGAAGGAACTATAAAATACAGGTCAGCCCCACATCCATGATTTCTGCAAGCAAGGACCATCACATTTCCATACTTAATTTTTCAGAATGTTGAAAACTGTTTTTTCTAGTTAAAGCTAAATGGATAAGTACCCCCAAAGATGTCCAGTTGGTGACACAGTGTTATGAGTCTATATAGGTCCATGCCTGGTTGGATCTGATAGGGAAGTCCCTTACCCTTCAAGTTGTTGGATGTCTGAGGCAGTGAATTGGAATGCAAGTAATATCTCATTAACATGGGCCCAAGTAGAATGTCACATATGTGCATACGTGTGTGGAGAAGGTACAATGTGCATCAGAGAGGGAAGTGGAGACCAAACAGAGCACACACACACACTCACACACACACACACACACACACACACACACACACACGTGCATGCACACAAATGATAACATGAGCATGCCACAGAGGCCAGCCTGGGGTGAAATGACCTGGAACAGAGAGGACTGTGTGTTTTTTTTTTGTTTTGTTTGTGTGGCGTGTGGAGGTGGTGGGCAGGTACATAGGCACATAATTCCTTCCACATCTCCCTCTTATGTTAGTCTAACCACAAATCACAGAGAAAGAAACAACTTAATGATGTGATATTTTGCTTTATTGAAAGGGAAACGGGCACAGACATTCCTTATCTGGGGAAGTTGATACTGCACCATTAAATGAACACTCACAGAAGGTTGAATCCGCAAACCTCCTAATAGGCAAAATTAAAGAAGAGTGAGAATGGGAAATGGTTGCCGGGATCAATTCCAGACCTGCTTGCTTTATGATGCTTGTAATTGTTTGTTCAGGGGTTCCTGTATGGATTGTCTTCCTGTGATACTATCTATCCTTTCTGAAATAAACGAGGACAGAATGCTGAACTATTGCCACAGCTCCTTCCTTGTCCAGAAATGAGCAACCCTGATTTCAAAACTTCTATTATTTTGTGGCTCCCATGATCACCAGATATGGAACCTTTTGTAAGCTTGGGGGAGCTTGCTTTTCTTTATGTTCAGCTTTCTCGTCTTCCCACAAATACTGAGCAGACAGCAAAGAAAATAGGTTTTCCAAAACTGTCTCCAGATTCTTAGGGCCTCTTTTGCCCCAAAAGCTATTTGCAGCAAAGCTACCTTCAGGTTATTTAGAGAAAGAGGAAACTTTGAGATATATATATATATATATATATATATACACACACACACACACATATATATATTTCATCCATTAGAGTGAATCTCACTGTTTTATGGTTCACAATGATTTTTCTTAAGTATTATTTTTAAAAGACGATTTTAATAATGGACACATGGAAGAAACTTTCATTTGGCAATGGTTGGACCATTCTTGTTTAGAACACAAAAGAAATCTTTTTAGCAGTATAATAAAACTTAAATATTGTATATTTCTCCTTCATCCAGGATGATAACTTATTCAGTAGATAAACTCCAAACTAAACCTGTCTCTAGGAAAAAGGTGAAGCAGTGTTGAGAGTTGGGTCTTCCAGGAAGAGAAAGAAGACGCTATGGGACACAAACTGCCACAGTTTTTATTTTTGTCTCTGCCTCTTCTCCAGGAATAATGGAGCTCTTTTTGCATTGCATATCAGATTCCAGGGAGGGCAAGAATCTTGTCTTCCTGGAGAGTTATGAAGACATACAAGTCTAGCGAAGAGCATGGAATCTCCAGAAATTCAGTAAGACATGGCCCTCCCTCCATGCACGTGTATACGTCATTCTTAGCTTGGCTGGATCTCCTGTTTCATGCCAACACATTTTGCAAATAGAACATAGCAAAGCACAAAAGAAATAACACCACAGCCCAAGTGCTTAGATATAAGAGTAGAAGTCTAGGAGAAACAACTGACTAAAATAAAAGGCAAGAATGAGAAAAGAAAAAAGTAGGAATGAGGCAAGAGTAGGCAAGGTGGCCAAGGGAGCCTGTTGGTAACCAGAGAAATAAAACTTTTAACGAAACGGGCAAAGGTCTTCTGTAAGGCCCCACAATCAGCATCTCTAAAAGTTCTTTTATTTTCAACATACCTGCTCTGGCTAGATTCCTTCTTTTAATATAATGTCAACATGTAAGAGGTAGATAGCATAGCTGCCATGGCATCCTGCCTACTCGGCCTGAAGGAAGTCTGGAATGAGAAGCTTCAGTGAAGTTTATGGGAAAACTTCCCATAAGTCCACTTGGAAGGTAGGCAGCGGGTGGTGCTGGTAGCAAGGGCCCCTGCTTGGCCTTCTATCTCCATGGGGCTTGCAGGCCCAGAAAGACAGCTCAGGCACATCTGTTTATGGGTAGGACTCAGAAGTGCCCTGGGAAAGAAGCACTCTAAGGTGTGAGAACAGAGGCTCCCAAGCTTCATGGAAAACAATGGTCAGAGTGTGCTGGGAGGAGCAGCTCTGAGCACAGCATGATGATGTCTTTCAAGGGTCCCGTGAACACGTGCTCAGGATGGGGGCAGAGCATGAGGTGGCAGCAAAACCAGAAGAGCCACTTGGCTTTGTTCTCTGCATGGGTGATAGGGCTTCCTAGCTCCTATCGTGGCTGGTAGAACAGAGATGCTGGGATCCTGTGGATTCACTGTGGTGGCAGGACAGCTCCTGGGGCTGGAGAGATGGCCAACCAGCCTCCAGAGAGGAAGATGAAAAGTCATTTGAGTCTCCCACTTGACCAGACTTTGACCTCTCCCCAGTGTCATTCTGCTTTTATGCACATATTGTCTCATTGTCTCTGTCTCACTCTGCATCTCTCTCATTATCTGCCACTGTCTATTTCCTTATCACCAGACTCCATCCTTCTCTGTATCTTCCCCTCACTGTCTTACTCATTATTTCTGTCTCTCATCGCACCTCTTTCTGGTTGTCTCTGGCTCTTTCTCTCAATCTCTCTCCCCCTCCTTCCTCCTTCTCACTATCTGTCTCTAATACACAGAGAGAGGAAGGGAGGGGAAGAGCCTTGAGTTTCCCAACAAACATGGCTGAAGGCCACAACCCCCTGAGGGTCGCTGTAGGAGAAAGAGGTGTGGATGGGAGAGACACTTTCACAAGGGGCTGTGGCACGTTTGCTGTGAATGGGGAGCACGCCTCTGATGGCTGAGATCTGGGCCTGAGTGAGTGGAGTATCTCTGTAGTTTATTTGCAGACCACCCCATCAAGGTCGGGATTTTCCTCTACTGGGGTGGGGGCTGGGGAGAGTACCAAGTGGGAACAGTGGGCAGTCTCAAGACACAGGTGACTTCAAATTTCAGAGAAAAAATCCTGGAGTCGCATTTTCATCTAACTGCCTTCTCATAGAGCCTTGAAATTTTCTGGGATTAAGTGATACAAGTTGTGAGCAGCTCTGGTTATGAATTCTTCGATCTGTCCCAAACCTCCCCACCATCTCATTTTCCTCAGAAATACTTTCCTTGCATATAATTCAAATCCCTATCAGATTTGGTCTTTATTGTATTTTTCATTATTCATTCAGCGCCGCACCAAGCCCCGCTGCTGTGGGCGATTTCCTTTGAAGTCAAGCTGCTCAGAAATGGCTTGTTTGTATCAGTGCTCCTGCCACTGTGCTCAGGATTCATCGACAAGCAGCCGGAGATAAGCCCTAAACCTGATGTCTCTCTTAAATTCCGAATGTCTTTCACTGGTGCCTTCCAGAAAGCATTTATCTGAGACCTTTCCAGAAACAAAAATGACACACCCAAGCCACTGAGCTTGTCAACGAGCTGTCTGCACATACCCCATCATCTAGAGAATATTCAAACTTGGTCTTTGCTGCAGTTGAGAATTTCCAAATGATCCTCAAAATGTCCTTGTCACTGGCCCGTAATACATAAGCTCTTTCTCAACTCTTGAACCGTGAAAAGTTAACCACCTGGCCCCTTTGCCCCAATCAGCATGCTATTCTCTCCTATATAATTATCAGCTCTTAAGTAGAATTCTGATTTTGTAATGCTCTGCTATCATATGAATTCAATAGCACTGGGCTTTGGTGGTTATTGTTTGTAATCTGGATTTGTCAAAAGAAGAATCCGGGAACTTAATTAAGTTCCCGGAGGCCCCTCAACAAGTCAATGCCCAAGACAAAGACAGCCAGCGCCTGCAGCCTGGAACCACACTGCCCCCTCCACCATGATTGCGAGCCTTGCCTAATGACCTGGAATCCGTTTCTGATGCATACACAAATTATGCCCTGAGACGTTCACCTTCTGTGGATATTTTTAGCATTTAAAGAGTAGTTACTTTTTTCCATTCCAAGTCGTCTTATATTTGCTATGGTTGAATGACTGGTACACCCTGTTAGGAGGGGAAAAACTGGCTTCCGTTTCTTTTAAGATATTTTTATTTTTCCCTCTCCTGGAAAGAGCAGAGACACACAGAGGGTTGGCAGGAGGGAGGAAAGTGAGGGAGCCTGAGGTTGCCATGTTTCCATTTGGAATGCAGCTGCATTTCCCTAATACCAAGGGTTTCTTCATGTGAGAGCCAAGTTTTTCAAGTTTGTTTTGTAGCCAGGTGGCTTGGGAGAACGCATGGCTCATTCCAAAGGGAGCTCAGAGCACGTGCTTTAACTCAATTGACACAAACCTAATAAAAAAATCCTGGGCCTTCCCATTATTCCCCTCTCACTAAAAGAGTTTACAGTCCACAGCATGGTCTTTAATTAACTTTGGACATAATATTCCCAACAGAGAAACAGCGAAAGTAAGCCAAGACTTTATATGAACTTCAGTTACTTATTAGGCAAAGGCAGAAAGACAAGTAATAGTTATTTTCTGGTTTAAAAAACATAATGAATAAGACTTTGGACGGCTGTTGAGATTAAAATTTAGCTCCCAACCTTTCCCTCAACATGTAAAAATGGAGGAGGATGCAGAAAAGTACGGATCCCTAAAATGACCCAAACTCTCCATCTCCTTCTTTTATGTTCTTCTATATTCATTCACAACTAACACAGTTGTGAGCCTGTGTGATGTCCCTAATTTCAGAGGTACAGCAGCTGCTTGGACATTTTGGGATGAGTGCCTTGAGAAATTTAGATTCTCTCCCAGGGCCTGGGAAAGCCAGTCTGAAACAACCTACTGTCCAGGCCAAATAGTGCTGGAAGTCCGCCACTGGGATTTCTGGATTCTCTTGGTTCTTAAGACATTAGCATGATGGTCTGAGGACATTTCCTCTCATCGAACTGTTTGAAAGATACAGTGTCAATGACCATATAGCCCCAAAGAATAAGTAGATTAACTCATTTTACATGAATTAAATTGTTTGATTTCATACTTACCCCATAAGGCTGATAGTATTCTTTCCCCCGTTTTATAGCAGAGAAGTTCAGAATTAAAATAATTCAGCAAGTAAATGGCAGGGCAGGGGGTTGACTATAAACTGGCTGCCACTAGAGTCATGAGTTAAAATGCAAATGAGCAGCCCCTTCCCCGGGCAGCTCCCTGTACACTTTCCAGGAGGGAAGACATCCTTACACTTTTATCGAACTGAACCCCATTTGCAGCACCCCTTTTAACATCCAGCACACCTAGACCTCTAGGCCTCTGTCTCTACCATGCGATAGCTCATTCCCTTCTGCTTGACCCTGCCCCCTGAGTCATACCTCCTCAGGCAAAACATCTCCACTTCTATCATCTATGCATCATATGACCCCATGCTGAATCATCCCGAGGTCTGATCACAACCACACTTACTTCTGAAAAGGGTCAAGCACTCTCAGACCTGGCAACTGTTCTCCTGAGTATTTGCTGACATTGGGAAGCAGAGAGGACTTCCTTCCCTATCACCCTCCCATTGTCTTGCTTTTGTTTTAAATTAGGCCATGAAATGCTGTAAAACCCAAATGATGCACTTTGTCTTTTCAGAGTCTGCTTCAGACTCTGAAAGATTTAGAAATACAACAAACACTTCCTGAAAAATAACAAAAACACACCAAGGGGATCTGAAATAGGAGACCCAGATAATTAATGCAAGAATTTTCCCTTCAGTACTGTGATGAAAAATACAAAGAATGAAGGGATGAACAGGATGGGCTAAAGAATTGCTCTGAATCTACACCTGTGTATCCTGAGTGTCACCACCGTGGTAGCAGCTGATATGGACTTGCTCCAATGATGTAGCTATTCCAGTAAGTGGTTGAGGGTGTAGACATTCTATCCATCTCACCAGTTGTGTCTCCTTATATTCTTTATGTCAGTGACATCATGGATCTTATATTCAGGTTTTGTCTACTGCTCTAGCTCTGGGGTGTTTCTCACATTTTTAACAGAAATAGACCTATTCAAGTTTCTGCCCTTTGTGTAATAGTTTGCAGACAGAGGGACCTAAATTCATTACTGGCTCTGCCATTCACTAACTTTGTGGCCCTGTACAAGTGAGCCCAATATCATTAAGGCTCATTTTTTCTGGAAATTGGTAGATACTCAGTAAACTGTAACTCTTGGTTTCTGTGGTTGTTATTAGTGTTTTTGTAACAGTCGAGGTTGATTGCAGACAACATACGCCTAGTATTTCAAGCAGAATGATATTCAGTGCAGGAGCTCAGTTCCTTGCAAAATTCTTAGAAGAAATGGTGGATCAGGAAAGAGGGACACAAAAGTGTAGCTGCTACAATCAGAGATCAGGAAGCCATTGCTGCTGCTGCTACAATTGTTCCCAAACACAAAGGAGGCCAACTTGGACAGCCATAACTGCTTCAAAGCACTCATTTCCATAATCATCCTCACCAGCAGCAAGAAGATGCTCCTTGCACCAGTTGCTTTCAAATCATATTCAAGTCTGTGTAATTGGCAGAACATAACTTGCATCCAGAACCCTAGGTTCCAAAGAGTGTGGGAAGCTGGTTTTTAACTGTCAAGTCTCGGTGATACTGTAAATCACATAGAAAAAGATAGAAATGGATGGAGAGCTAACTGGCAATATCCATCACCTTACTTTTAGCTACCATCTTTGCCATCAGTAGAGCATGCCCTTGGTACCATTATCACAGCCATGGGGACAGTTTGGTACAGCGTTTGTAGCAATTTTAGCCTCCATAAGGTAACTGATTTGGGTTTCTGGTACTGCAACCTCTAACAATTTACAGAGATTTTCTTTGTTTGACACTAATTGGACCACAAGGGATCAGGCACGCAACATTTCCTGGTTAACATCCTAATTCAAACAGCAGAGTTTATCAGCCTTGAGTAGAGAGTCACTTTCAGAATTGAAGTAAACACATGGGATCAGTCTAGAGAAGTTTTATGAATAATAAATAAAGACTTTCTGATTAAATAAATTGCTTGGTGCTCAGATAACAATTCAAATAAGAAATCGACTCTTACATCTGTTCTTTATGATAAGCATATGGAATCACACCCTCTGACCTTTCAGTTATCCATGCCTACAATACATTATGCCAACTGGGTGGATCCCAGATAAAGCAGAACCACAGATAATACAAACTCCTATTTCATCTTCCCCAAGTGTCCAAAGAATTAGGAAATGCATAAATGCCATTTTACCTGTCTGCTTATCCTTTGTTCTCTCTGCTCCTAGATTGGCTTGGAAAGCAATCCACCAAGTGGCAGACAACCAAGGGGAAAAAAACGTAGTAGACATTAAGCCAGAGAAAGACAAAGAATATGTCTTTGGTATTTAGAAAGTAAAGAGGCATGAGCAGATGAAGTGGATCCTTTGAGTTTGCTGAATAGTAGAAGAACATCTTTGAGTTCTGACTCATCAAACATGCTAAAGAAGTTAAACTCTTTCTTGCAATAGATTCATGCAAAACCATTTACACAGTAAATATTCCTAAACAATTTGTATGTAGACAAACATCTAATTGCATTTTCTTACACAAAGTAGTAAGAAATAAACATTCATTCAAAATACTATCAACTTAATTATGGTAATGGATTCAGTGTAAACACAGAAAATTATGGGCTGATAATATTAGCTTGTTCAATTTTAAAATAACGTGTTGACTATTAATAGCAATGTAGTCTTGGTAATAACCAGATCATGACAGAGGAATGGTAAATACATGGGAAGTAATTCAAAAAAATTTCAAGGGATACTGCTACAATGACTAATGAGAATTGTCATGGATAAAATAGCTCTACCTTACTTAAAATAAATTAATCAAAACACTTGTCTACTCATACTTCGCTTTAAGATAAAAGCCTAATAAAAAATAATGGTTACACTTTGGAATCTTGAATGGCATTTTCTAGTTCTGGGAATAAACTTGTTACTTCCCACTTGTCATATGAATGAAGTCCCACTGTGAGAGTCAAGAGCAATGTTCATCTGGCATTATTATTTCCATCTCCATTGGAAAACAGCTGTTTTCTTGCTTATGGTATTTACCTTAATGTCTAGTTTTGAGAATATGGCCAAGTGAGGTAAATAGCGGCTCTTGCAATGGTTGTCTCATTATTTCTACCCTTTAAGTATAATTTTGAAATAAACAAATAGTCATTTTACGTCAACAAATTCATACTTCTCCATTTGGGAGAAGAGGAATAAATTATATGAGTGTAATGTTGACAAAAATCATCAGTGATATGTGAGTCGGAAACCACAGAGTAAATGAAGGGTAATATCAGTGGTTAAGTCATCCTTGTTTTTAAAACCTGTGGTTTATTTAAATTAGGCACATTATTGCTTATTAAAGGCAAAGTTGTAGGGCCCTCTCCAGGTGAGTAGGTAGGTATGGGTATGGAGAAAGGATGGAAGAAATGAAAGAAGGAAGGAAGACAAGGATAAATAACTGAGTTGGTTTATACTGGACCATTACTAAGACAATCCAGATTTACAGATATCGGTTATATCCATGAGAACTTAAATTATTTTTTAATTTTTAATTTTTATTTTAGAGAGAGAAGCAGATAGTGTGAGTGGGGGAGAGGGGCATATGAAGAGGAGAGGAGGGAGAAAGAGAGAGAGAATCTTTGCTCCATGCTTAGCGCAGAGCATGACACAAGGCTTGATCCCACGACCGACCTTAGGATCATGACGTGATCCAAAATCAACAGTTGGACCCTCAAATGGCGGAATCACCCCAAACATCTAAGTTATTAAGAAAACATAAAAACCCTTTGCAACTGAGCTCTTTCCTACAACCCATGTTCTATGTTCTTTCCTTAGTTTTTGAAGTTTCAGAAATACCAATCACACGTTATTAGAAATCATGCAAATGCTTCTGTTCCTGTTTCCTTTCTCTTTCTCTGTATGTTTCTCTGCTTTGGACCAATTTCTAATTTTGTATGTAACATAATGTTTTGTAATCAATCGAGTTGTAATTGCATTGCATTTATTTGTCCATCTAATTGTCCCTATCACCACTAAACTGTGAGCTTTGTTAGGGACAGGGATATATTCTCCTATTTCTGTTTGTATCCCCAGAGCATAACAAAAGGCTTCACACAGAGGATGCATTCGTAAACATTTGTTTAAAATAAACTGAAATGACACACTCATTTATTTATCTTTTGACCTTTTTAAAAAAGTCTTGCCTACTGGATTTTTCTAAATAGGCCAAACTTTAAAATTTTCATGCCCAAATCATGCCTCCCCAGACTGATGATATCAAAATGTCTAGGGCTGAGGGGTACCTGGGTGACTCAGTCGGTTAAGCTTCTGACTTGGGCTCAGGTCATGATCATGCAGTTTGTGAGTTCCAGCCCCACCTTGGGCACAGGGCCCAGAGCCTACTTCAGATTCTGTGTGCCTCTTTTTCTGCCCTTCCCCTGCCCACGCTCTGTCTCTCTGTCTCTCTGTCTCTCTTTCTCTCTTATTCAAAATTAAACATTAACAAAAATTAAATGTCTAGGGATGAAAGATGGACATCAGTATTTTTAAAGATATCAAGGTGGTTCCATTGTATAGCAAAATTTGGTAACCAGTTTTGTGGAGCCATTTTCTAGCTCCTCTTAGTGTTTTGTGTCAAAAGAGTGAAAGGGACATTTCCCTGACCAAGTCTTGCTCCACGATATATGCTTCCAATAGGTGAGACATAAGTGTAATTGTGTAAGGTGGAGGGGTTAAGTTTTCCATGTCCCAACTCCTACCAGAGGCTCAGGCTTTGGAAAATGTCCTCTATTCTCTCATAATAGTTCTTATAATCTATTTCTGGAAGTGAAAACAAGATTGGAAGATTTTTTGATTAAAAAGCATCTTTCCTAAAGAAAAAAAATTGATAATCATTTGATAATAAACCCCTTTTGTTTATTAAAAAATAATTAAGACACCGAATTCTGGTTCTAGGACTTATTAAAATGTTTTTTAAATTTTTTTTATTTTTGAGAGACAGAGAGAGACTGCGCGAGCAGGGGAGGGTCAGAGATTGGGGGAGATACAGAATCTGAAGCAGGCTCCAGGCTCTAGGCTAGTTGTCAGCACAGAGCCCTACGTGGGGCTCGAATCCACGAACCATGAGATCATGACCTTAACCAAAGCTGGACGCTTAACTGACTCAGCCACCCAGGCACCCTTCTAGGTCTTAATTCTGGTCCTGGTATCAGTCAATAGCTGAGTTTGCACTCATATTCATTAGTCCAGTGGAACATTAGATGGACATCTTCTACTGAAGTATCTCCTAAGAATGTATTTAGGGAGCTGAAAGGGACTCTGACATCCCTCTGCAAGCACTTGGCAGTATCTTGCTTCCCTCCTGTATGGCAATGGAGATGTCTTTGCATGGTATGTCCCTCCCATTTGGCTAGTTTGGGACTCTTCAAACTGTGAATCAGAGTTTGGCCTTAAATACAGATTCCTCAACAAACTGATTTTTAGCTATATACACAGAAAGACAGATCTTCCTATAAATATTTTTTATGTAGAATTTGCAGTCATACCCACATGGTCTGTGAAGCAGATGCCTCTGTGTTCCACAGATGAAGCTCACCCCAGATAAACTTGAAGTTCTGCTGGAACTGCCTACTTTGTGTCCCCTCTTTAAACTCCCTGCCCCAGTTTGGATCCTCCAACTCAGTTGGTGGTTTCAAACCAAGAAAGAGAAAGAATCTGTAAGAGAACAACCACATAGAATTCTGCCCCTGAGGTGAGAACTTAGTTGACGGTTATTTGCAAAGAGTTGGAAAAAGACCACTATCTCCTCTGCATTTCTTGCATGGCTAAAGGGCATCTACATTTGCTGTTGATACTTTTCGTGAACATTAAACTCACTTGCAGAATTTATTCTCCATTCCCCATTAGGAGAGTTATGCAACCTGAATCCTTAATGGACTTAATCAGCAGGATAACATGACATTTCCCCACTCTGTGCTAAAGTACAAGGCAGAACACAAAGACGTACTAGAGACATCTATGCCCTTGAGGATTTTATAATCTAGTTTTAGAGATGAGAGGGTCACAAAAACTACTATAACGTATGACATGTCTACCAAAGGAACTGTTCAAGTCAGGGCTCATTTGTTTTCATGGAGAAGAAGCAAAAGTTGCTCAAGTTTGGAGGCAGAACTTTTCCGTAGAAAGTCCAAGGAAAGTCAAACCAAAAGCCTCCAGGAAGAGCATATGAAGACAGAAGAGAAGTCCTACCTCTTTCTATATTCTCTTCCCTACTTCAATTATCCTCTCTTGCCTGACTTTCTCTAAATCTGTACTCTGAGGATCATTATATGTCAAAACTTTCTAGAAAGCACTTTACATAGGCTAACCTAGTTAATTCATACTAAAAAATATCTTAAAGAGGTAGATATTATCTCCTCTACCATCACCATCATTATCATGATCATCACTATGAGCTGGCTACTGCATCAAATGGTTTCCCTACGTTATATAACCTTACCAACCCCTGGAAAAAATGGGAAAGAAAGAAAGGTGGTAGCAAGAGTTTTCACAGAAGAAAAGTAAATAGCTTGACCTTCCCTGCATTACAAAATTACTTCAAAGCATTCACTCCAGCAAGGTCAGGTATAGAGATAGTTCCTTTTTGCATATACAATTTGAGGAGACATTTTCCACTACATCTATATCCATAGGTACAGATAATTTTTTCTTTCACTTCCTGACAGCTGAGCCCAAATTTATTCTTCAGTCTCTTTCTTAGAAAGGAAACATATTGGATGAAGTTGAACTAAATCTGAAGATCCTCAAAATATCCAAAATTTGAAAGTTTTCACCTGAAAGTACTTTTTAGTTAGCATTTAGTTGCACAGTGATGGATGTTGAGATTATTGGTCCTACCTAGAAACAGAGCAAAAGAGAGTGAATGTCATTTGGCTTTAAAATGTCAAAAGACCACCATTAAGAAGTCAGAGGTCCATTTGAGTCCTTTCTCTCAGTAATGAGAGGTGTGTGTGCATGTCTGTGAGTGTGTGCGTGCGTGTGTGTGTGTGTGTGTGTGTGTGTGTGTGTGTGAGAGAGAGAGAGAGAGTCCACATATCTCTGTGGAATAAGGAACTACATAAATGGAATAACCACACAGGTATCTCCCATAATCTGTCAGGAAATCATGAAGAGTCACTTAAGGAGAGAGTGAGAAAGTGGGAGAGAATTAGATAAGGCCTGTGTCAATACATCTAAGTGGTCCTTTCAAAAGACCTAAAATGGCTAAAATTAATAACATCTTATACTACTAGCTGATGTGGAGCAACTACAATTCTCACACACTGCTAGCAAGAGTGTGAATTTGTACAAACAGTATGGAAAGCTGTTAACACTGACATAAGCACACACTATAATCTAGCAATTCAACTGTTAGATATATGTTCAATAGAAATGTGGATGTATTTTACACAAAGACATATATTAAGCACATTCATGCTAGTACCATGCATTAGAACTCAAACTACAGATTATACACATGTCCAAAACAATTAAGTTGTTTACTAGTTACACAGAGTTATCTTGTATGGTGACAAGAAAGAATGAACTATGGCCACATGTAACAATATGAATGAGTCTCACAAGCATAATGCAGCCAAAGAAATCAGACACAAAAGAGGCTACAGTATATGAAGTCCCCAAACAAGAAAAGTAATCTACTAACTAGTTCAGACTTCTCTGCTGAAGACACCATGTGCAGGCCTCTGGTTCGCCGTCCAGTGGAATCCAGACTTCTAGTCACAAAGTGCACACATGTGAGGGAAACTTTCTTGCTCCTTCTACCAGTCCTACCAGCCAGCTGTGTGCCCTCTCAGTGGCTTTATAACAGAAAACTTGTCCAGCCAAGCTTGTCCAAGCTCCTGATAAACACAGTTGTGAACTATGATAAGATAAAATATTTGTTTCTTTTTAAAAATTTTTAACTTGTACTTACTATTATTATTTTTTTGAGAGAAGAGAGATACAGAGAATAAATGGGGGAGGAGCAGAGAGGGAGACTCAGAATCTGAAGCAGACTCCAGGCTCCAAGTTGTCAGCACAGAGCCCGATGTGGGGGAGCGCATCCACGAACTGCAAGATCGCAACCTGAGCCAAAGCTGGATGCTGAACCAGCTGAGCCACCCAGGTCCCCATGTTGTTGTGCTAAGCTACTGAATCTTGAGCAGTTTGTTATGCAATAACGTAAGGATCTAGGACATTGATAAATGCTTTTTTGTGCTAAATCCTTGGCATATGGAAAGGTACAAAATATACAAACCCCATTCATCAACTAGCTCTGTAGATTATATCCCTCCCAGGTCCCTCCTATTATAGTCTTCTTTCCATTTCTTCCACCACCATCCAGTGAAATTACTGGGGATTTCTCGTATGGGCCTCTGAAATGACCTTCAAAGTTATCTTCCCACATATGCCCTTCTTGACATCATATGTCTCACAGTGTGGCCAATCTAAACTTCCTACAATGAAATGAACTCAGCATTTCAGTCCTTCCACAGATGATCCCAGCTCCCTGCTCTCATTTTTTTCTATTACCTCTTCCTGATTCTACCCTGGTTTTCTAGCTAAAACAATGACTTACTGCATCCCTGAATGTGACCCAAATCACTGTTCGTGCCATTCTGTCTGTCCCAAATGACATTTCACTCGTCTCCCCTATTAAAATTCTATCCTCCCTTAAAAACATTTTGAACCTCAGTCTTTTAGTTCTATTTACCCTTAAAGAGCATTTTAAATCTCAGCCTCAATGCTTTGTTAATTCTTTCTCATGTTTTCTTGTTTCTCTGCTAAACTCTTCCTCTCCCTCTCTCCCCCAGCTTCCTTCCACAGCAGTGTCTCATTCCTATGAAAACTTTATAGCAGATTCATGAATCTGAACCTCTTCGAGGGCAATTGCCTTAAACAACCACATATTATTTGTAATTTATTAATTAAATGAGAATTATTTGTCATTTATAATTTCTGGAACCTCCCCCAATGCAATGCAAACCCTTCAACTCCAGCCTAATGCCTTGCACCTAGTAGGCATTTAATAAGCATTTGTTGAATTGCACCCAAAGACTAGGACTGAGCAGAATTTACCAGCAAAAGAAGGCAGGGCCTTGTCACGAGTTTTCACATCAAACAAAATTTTTGTGTGTCTAATCCATTTTGAAAACTATTTGCATTTCAACTGATGAGAAATCACTTCTATTTTTATAGACCTCTAAGAAAAGATATTTTACTGCTTCTTTCAGTAACATCCCAGTGTGTAATAAGCTCTAATGTCAGTATAATCTTATTTCTTTCTAACCTAAATCCTTGATGTTGCAGACTGAGCCATTTTTCATGGATTTTTCCAAGTGGCAGATAAAGAAATAATGGAATGGTCATGTAGAACTGTCTGTTAATTTCCCCTTTGCAATTAAGTGTTCTTTCCTCCATCTATATGGTTAATGCAGGTGCACAATATTATCACCATCACTCATTGGTTCAAGGTGACTGGCCCAAGAGCAGGTGTTTGATCCAAGTTGGGCCAATAAATCTCTTCCCCAAGATTTTCTCTTCCCTGAGGTCATAAAGAGAGCTTGAAATAAGCCTTTTTTCTAGTAGACAAGGATATCTGATATAAATTTCATAATCTTTTGGCTGCCATGCTTACTGCTATGGGGAGAAAGGCAAGACTGGAAGAAAAGAGAAGAAAATTTGCTTATGAGAGCTGGACCAAGAATCCAGATAGAATCCAGGAGCCTTGCTCCAATCATTTCCTAGACCCATCTGAAGCCTTGAACTTCCAAGGCTTGGTTATTCAACTCATTGTTGGATTACACTAGTCATAAAGGCATAGTTAGCCCTAGCTAGCTCTCCATTCTAAAGGAATAAAATGAAAATCAAAACTGCCAGATGAAGAAAGAACCATAACAAGGGAGCTTTTAGGAAGAAGAATAAGGTATTAGAAATTCCTTATGGCAATGGTATGCAAGAAAGCACTGTTTTGTGACCCAAAGAACCTGGGCTCTATAGAGTCATATTTTATAGATCTGTTATGTTTGAGGAGAAATCACTGGTGGTGCCTGACTCTTAAAATAAAAATGTATTATACACAGTTTCTATACCAGAGCTTGGCAAGCCTTTTCTATAAAGGGCTGGATAGGAAATATTTCAGGTTTGGGGGCATTTGGCCTTTACCACAACAATTCAACTCTGCCATTGTGTGCCATTATTTGTGGGAAAGTAGCTGTAGACAGTATATAAAAATGTGGGGATGACTGTATTATAATAAAAGTTACTTATGAATATAGGTAGTGAGCCTGATCTTGTTTAGGTGCGTTAGCTTGCTGGCCATAGTCCACACACAGTCAATATGCATAGCAGAGATTTATTCACCGTATAGTGCACATCTAAAAACATGGTGACAATAGGTTGTTATTAAGTCCAGGAATTTATGTCCTCTGACATCAATTATACATGGTATTTTTGAATGTCGCATACCATATGTGTATATCTCTCTTTATATATTTATTTACATATAGATAGATGATTGATAGATGATAGATAGATATGTATATAGATAACGGATGACTTACTAAATTGAATTAAGTGATATTTCTAAGGTTGGGGCTTTATTTGTCAAGAAGCTTGTTAAAGGGCGCCTAAGTGGCTCAGTTAAGTGTCTGACTTTGGCTCAGGTCATAATCTCGCAGTTTGTGAGTTCAAGCTCTGCATCAGGTTCTCTGCTATCAGCAGAGAGTCTGCTTTGGATCCTTTGTCCACCTTTCTCCCTGCCCCTGTTTTATTTTCTCTCTCTCTGAAAAATAAATAAATAAATATTAAAAACGAATATTTCTAAAAAAAAAAAAGCTTGTAAATAGCAAAGTGCATATCTTCTCTGTATCTGTATATTTAGTTTCTAGCATATGGCCTAGCTCATATAAGGTTATCTGTACTTCTGGAAATAAATATATTCATGGTTTCCAGTTTCTTCTTCTTTCCCTACTTTACAGACCTCTCCAAAGTTGTTCCCTCCTTTCTTACAAACAATGGGTAGGGCATAGCCTGCCCACCCAATTTCAGTTATTAATGTATTCATTCAGCAAACATTTGTCAAATGCCTGATACATATATAGGATGCAAGAGTCAATACAGTAATCAAAGGTATTAGACGTAGTGTGTTTTGTCAAAATTATGTATGTGTATGATGTAGAAAATTTGGTGACAGTGATCCTGACTTTTGTATACAGTTTATATGAGGTTGTATTCTAGTGATTTAAAAACAATTAAGAACCATTTTGCTCTCACACAGGCAAAGGTTATATTAAAGGTTATATTAAAACACACACATACTTATATTAAAATACACACATACTTCTTACTGATGAAGGCTCTGTTTCACTCATTGGTCCTTGGATAACTCGTAGCCCTAAAATTTATTCTTTGCTGGAAATTGGCACCAAAATCGAAGTATTGCTCTGGAATTAACAAATTAATCACTATCTTATGAAAAAAACAAACATAATTCACACTTAAAAGATTCTTCTCCCAGGGGAATACTTCCTCATATTTATTTGGAGAAGACTTGGTTTTCAATAATAACAACACCCAATTTTGAATCATTTCATCTATAAAATGAGATTATGCACCATCAGCCAAACTCAGAGCTCCACAGAGCATATTCATATGAATTTCCAGAATGAAAACACTAGTCCATTCAAAGTAAACATTAGTGATGCCCCATCTATATCCCCTTGACCTTTCCATTTCAGTACACAACCACCTGAATCATGATGGTTAGTTCTTGCACTGTCCAAGGGCTCTCACCTGTTGCTTGAGGCCACTGTGCATTGTGGAGGCCACATAGAGTGCAGAGGATTAGGTGCCCCCATGAGAACCCCTCAACCTATGATCATATAAATACCTCAGCTCTCTAGTCCCTCAGTGGGATGATTCTGAGGTGTCAGTTTCACATAGTGGGAGGAGGCTTGATAAGACACCTTTTATTACCTGCTCTCCCCTCCCTGCAAGACCTGTTTACTCCCTTTCGTTTACTGCTCAAGAAACTACTTCCACTTGAATCTTTGCCTTGAGTCTCCTTTGGGGAACCACAGACAAAACCAAAACCATAAACTCAGCCCTTCTTACTGAAGAAACCCAGCAAAATTATTGCATGTCTATTTTTACCTCCCAAATCTAAACCTATTTTTAGTCTGGCTTTGGATAACTCTATCTTAAAATGGCCCGAAGATCTTATAGAACCATCTACAAGACATAATTAGAGCCTGTAGTATCTACATAGATTTGAAGAACCTAAACTACCCCCATCCATTAAAAGTATAATTGGAGTCTTCTGGTTGTGTGAATCTCCTTGGTAATATTTTCTCATTCTCCCCTTTCCCTTAAGGAACCAGAAGGTTCTCCACTCCCTTACATTGCAGAAGCAATCTGTATTGGAGTTGTGCGTGTGAGAATAAAAAATACTACTTTAGAGCCAAATTGCAAAGACATGAGGGGCATGGATGGGCCAGAACTAGCATTCACAACATTTTCTCCAGATGCAGAGTATCTTTTCCAATTTTATGTAAGTTGCCTGTTGCAGTGTTATATCAGGAGAGCAATTACCTGTCTATCAATTTTATAGATTTTCTGCAATGGCCATTTTCAGACTGCTTAGGGGGAGTTTTAATATTTTTAAATAAATAGTTTTTAATATATGTAGAGGGGAAAAGCTAATTCATTTACAATCTGAGTGGTCTGGGTAAAGTTTCTTGGGATAGTCCATGGATTGAGAATCTCTTTGAGGAAATGCAGGCTAAAAAAGCCACCAGTGTGCAGTAGTACAATAGCAAGTCAGAACTTAGAAATCTTAATTCATTTGAGGCTAAGATCCAGTGTTGAGATGGTTCCAAATAGGTTGGAAAAAGAATTTGAAACAGAGAAGAGACTTCGAATGAAGAGCTGACTATGACTCAATGAGAGGATAAACTCCAAGAATAATGAGAGAACTAAAGAACCAGGTGTTAAGATGTTCCACCCAAGAGCAGGATAACATGAAATCATCTGAAAGTTCAAGCCAGTGTCTTCCTTGATTGAGAATAGCACTAGTACATTGTCATCTCCAGGTGTCCTTGTAGCCTGCTTGTCACCCAGCAAGTCCCCAGTTGGACTAGAGGCCAGCCATGCCAGGCAGTCATCACAAGTTGAAGAGTCCATGACATCTTTTTTTCTGTGACTTTCTCTTTAAGTCAAAACTGAAGGCAACCATCCCAGCCTTCAAAGATATGTTTCCAGAAGTCTGAAACCCATTGCTGCTTTTTAACAACTTTTTTCAGTTTGTCCTCACATTAAAAATGTCATCAAACTGACCATGATGTTATCAAAAGCAGCATGGTGCCTTTAACAGCTTTTTGTTCCCTGTGGTGGTGATGCCAGGGGCACCTCATAAAAAGAGAGGTCCCCTCCGGAGTCTCTGGAAAGGTCTTTAAATACCACTATTTATTTTTATTTATTTATTTTCTTTTAAATTTTTAAATGTTTATTTATTTAAATTTTGAAAGAGCACAGGTAGGGTAGAGGCAGAGAGAGGTAGAAGGAGACACAGAATCTGAAGCAGGCTCCAGGCTCTGAGCTGTCAGCCCAAAGCCTGATGGCTCAGACCCACAAACTGCAAGATAATAACCCGAGCCAAAGTCAGATGCTCAACTGACTGAGCCACCCAGGCATCCCAGATACCACTATTTAAACTCAGAGATAAAGCATATGAATAGTCTAAGTCATTCCCCATTGTCAAAAATAGTACTATTAATAATAACTAACAGCCACTGCACATGGTACAGGTGTTTTCTTTCTAAGAAGAAAATTGTTTCATTTCCTCCTACTACTCTCCAAGGTAGGTGCTATTCAGCTTAAATAGCAAGATGTTTTCCTGGGCCCTCTTCTCTTCTCACTCAAAGGATCTAAATGTCCAGCCTGGGTGGTTTTTGTTTGAGCTCTAGATACAGAGTGGTCAGCTCTTTTTTTATGACCTTAGGCTGTGAGCTGGAACACAAACACAATGAAAAAAAGCTCATTCAGTTCCAGTCTAAGCTCTTTGAATCCTCCTTAGCTCAGTGGATGGGACTCAACCCACCTAATTTACCAAAACAGAAAATGAGGCCTTTCCCTAAACTCTCCACCCATCTCCATGTAGTCACTGTATCTCCTTAGTATCCTTCCCAGAACTACTGCTTTAACTGCCTGTCATCATTTCCTGCCTAGATTACTACTTCCATGGCCTACTCAACTCCCTACTTTGCCTTTTAACCTCTAGAATGAAAATTTATTTAGGTTCTTCCCTGATTAAGACTAATGATGACTCTCTAGAGACTTCAGATAAATTATATTAATCTCTTACACCCAAAGAAAAAAAAAAAAAGATCCATCCTGATCTGGTCCCTGCTTACCTTCCCTGTTTCCCTTTTCATTGACTTGTTTCCCTTTTCATTGACTCTCTCTTCCAGACCCAAAGAAACAAGTGTTGCTTGCTTTTCATGACTGCACTGTTTGTCCTTTGTTTTTGAAACCCCTGTCTCCGTTCTTCAATATTCAGTTCAGGTATTACAACTTCTAGGAAGGTTTCCCTGAACTTCCTTCCACTCAACCCAGACAGCACAGACATCCTTCGTTACACTAAACACCCTGCAGTGAATGAGTTATTCCTCTCCTCCTTCCTTCCTTTCTTTCTTTTCCTTCCTTCCTTCCTTCCGTCTCTCTTTCCCTTTCTCTCTCTCTCTTTTGTTCTTTCTTTCCTTGTAATCTCTATGCCTAATGTGGGGCTCGAACTCAAAACCCTAAGGTCAAGAGTTGCGTTCTCTACCAACTGAGCCAGCCAGGTGCCCCTGTTTTCTTTCCTAATAAAAGACCAAACACTGTGTCTCCTACCTCTGTAACCCTAGAGCTGATCACAGGACCTGGAATATAGCCCACACACTCCCTATTTATAGGATGAATGAACAAGGAATAAGATGGAATTCTCCAGCCACAAAGATATGGCATCTCTACATTCTGCATTTCCTAAGTAGTGTGAAAACTGTTCACCTGTCCCTGTAAATACATTCATATTTATCAGTTTAATTGAATCTCTCCTTTAGTTTTGAAAAAGAAGATAGCCATAGTCTTTTCATCCATCAGCCGTTGTTGGATTAGCTTTGAGGGCAAGTGTTGTAATGGGACCCAGTTCATAAACTTTATTTGCCTAGGACAATTTTAATAAATTATACTATGCTTATCCTGGGAAAACTTAAACTGTACTCTGCAAGCTCCAAACCAAATCTATTTTTCCCCATCCTTCTGTGTCGTCTAATCATGTTTGTTCTGTCCCTGATCTGTCAAACCATGTTTGAATTATCCTTCTGTTGTAACCACATAAGCTTAGCTGAGCTTCAACATATGCTAGTAGAAAACAATAGATAAGACAAACAAGAATAGAAAAACGACAAGAAAAGAACCACAAAGCTTGATCACCTGAAAGGAAAAAAAACAATCCAGAAATTATCCTGCAAATTAGGAACAGAGTCTTGAGAAGTGGCAAATGGAACATTAGCTTTGAACCCAAAAATATCCCCAGAGAAGTCACCATTCTAGCACAGCCTTGGAGATAGATACTAACAATTCACGTCTGAGATTGGAAATGCCAAGCCTGAACAAGTGAAGGGATTAGCTGTCTGAGAGAAGTGGAGTTAGAAAGTTGAAACCCATGTGGGCACCCCACTCTGGTAGCCATGTGTAACGTGAGAAGCTCCATAGAACTGAACCACTATAAATGATTGCAGGTAAAGAATTTCAGGATCTTTATGACAAAGTCCCAAAAAACATGTGGGTCATTGCTTTTAGCTAGAGCAGGGGGAGGAATTTTACTAGCTTGAGGGACAGTAGAGAAGGCTGTATAGAAGGCAGAAAGGAAATCCAATAAGGGTGGAATTAACGTTGGAGCCCAGCAGTTGACGGGGTGAAGAACAAATCAAACCAGCAACTGAAAGTATGACAAGCAGACGGTGCAGTCACACCCTGGGAAGGCTGTCAGAGAAATGTATCTGCTGAAGGCAAGGAATGGGGTCACAGGTTAACAGTAATGAGCCTTTAGGCAAAAGTCCAGGAATAGGTTTCAGCCCAGATGTAAAGAGACTCTTCTTTGATCCCTACTTTGTCACATAGAATGGAGCCTGATGTAGTGGGAAACAAGCTACAGCCCCCAGAGGCACACACCGCTGAGACTGTTTTTGTTTCACTCCTGGGCTCAGTCTATTTTATTCCATTTTAGTAACTAAATTTGTTTTTCAGTCATTTCTGTTTGTTTTCAATTTTTTTAATTGTTTATGTTTATTTATTTTTCAGAGAGAGAGAGAGAGACAGAGTGTGAGCAGGGGAGGGGTAGAGAGAGAGAGGAAGACACAGAACCTGAAGCAAGATTCAGGCTCCGAGCTGTCAGCACAGAGCCCCACGTGGGGCTTGAACTCATGAACCCCAAGATTATGAGTTCTGAGCTGAAGTCAGAAACTTAACTGAGCCATGCAAGCATCTATCAGTCATTTCTGTTTTAGAACGGTCTCTCTTGGGGGGCACCTGGGTTGTTCAGTCAGTTGATCACCTGACTCTTGATCTCTGCTCAGGCCATTATCTCACAGTCATGCAATCAAGTCCAACGTCGGGCTCCACACTGAGCATAGAGCCTACTTGGGATTCTCTCTCTGCCTCTCTCCCTCTCATCTCTCTCCCTCTCATCACTCTCTCTGTCTCTCTCTGTCTCTCTCAAAAATAAATAAATAGACTTAAAATAAATTTCACTTAAATTCAGATATTACTGTACTTTTATATTGCAGTTCAAAATTCCCATCTTAAGGCTCCCTGATGCTTCTCCCATGCATTTCTTTGCCTTCTACTCTGGGTCTTATTTCTAATTTCCCAGAGTGCTTATGCATGTGTCACCTGGAAGTGGCAGGGAAGGATAGATTTATGTACATGAGGACTTCAAAATAGAAATAAGATAGTGGTCCATTTCTTCAGCTTGATGCAATCCCTGCATGATGGTGCATTTGGCAGATGGTCTATGGTCACTTCTTTGCTAACACTCTCACTGGTCTGGTGTCTTGTATTGGTTGCATCAGGTGTTGGCTCTCTCCTGATCTGCATTGGTGCCTTCCTAAAGGAGTTCATCCCTCAATGGCTGATGATGGCATCCTCCATCTCACTCTGAGGCACTTTGGTGAGCTGGATTCACCACATTTGGCTTCTGTGGCCATTCCACATTTTTTTCTGAAAGACGAAGAATTCCCACCTCACTAACTTGGCTCTTTAGAACTATAGAAATATTTTTTACCTTTGCAGTCCTCTATTATTTCTCTACACTTTCCTTTCATGTCTTAGGTCAAGAGTGTTCCAGAAGTTTCCACCTCTCTTCACAGGAAGAGGTGGAAAATTCACTCAGGTGACAGGAAGGGTTCTTAGACTCTTTCTTCAAAAGCTGTTCCATCCTGGTTTTAAATGAAAGATTCTGATCGCACAGGCACTCCTATCTCTAGAATAGACCTCGACACAGATGGGGCAGCTGTCTCCTGAGAATTCTGAGCAACTGTTTGCCCTTTTGGGCTGAGGACAGGTCAGTGACAAAACAAGGGGACAGCAAAGGCATGCTTTGAGGATACTCCCCACACCCTGCAACTGCACAAAGGGGTCAGAAAAATCTCAGCAAAGCAGAGAGACAAAGTTACCTTAAGAGAAACACAGAATGTGTTAAAAACAGAAGGATGTGCAATTTATTTTTAAAGCCCGAAGTAGGAATTATCTGGCAAGAATATAAAAAATGTACTATTTTTTCCCTTGCATTAAGACATGGATGTATCAGTTTGGCAAAGATCTCAGAAACTTAATAAAATGTTAACACCCATCAGCCTGAATCTTATCAGAATCCAGAGTCTCTGAGCCCTGGTTCTTTCAGATGCACCAATGTCTTCAAGCTTTGCAGTTCTTTGATCTGTTCCAATAGTCTGGCCATTTCTATTGCCTTTCAATGCATTGCCAGGTACTGAAAATCCACTCTACATATGCACAATATTTTTTTTGTTTTAATGTTGCATAAGATACAGTTAGTGCTAGTGATCCCAATTTAAGTTGAAATTCAACCATATATGGTATTGGCCAATAGCTCCCCTGTGTTGAGAGTCCGAGGAAAAGACACCTTGAACACATGGCCCAATGCACACTTTCACAGGGGTGATGCCATTCTGGGCAGCTGGCATGCGTCACTCCAATTATAAAATGAATTGCATCTCCAGAGTTTTTCAAATGTGAAAAAAATAGGCAATATAGGAGCTAGAAGAAGAACTGTGTTTGGGAGAAAATAATCAGAGAAAGGGTGACACTTACTTTTAACCGTAGGAATAAAAGAATAAACACATAATGAAAGTTAAGAACAGAGTCTTTGAATTCTGCCCTTTGTGAATGCCTTCTGTGTGTTCGTCATGTTAGGCTAGGTGCTACATTTTCATTTTATTTAGTTTTCATCTAACAGAAACTGGAAATAATTAAAGTGACTTTCTTGAGGTCACATAGTAGGAGTAGGCTGGACTTAAACTCTAGCTTTCTCGGCGACAGTTGAAAAGCAGCAACTTGTGTAAAAGCCCAGGTTATCTCTACAATCCTAGGGGATTTTAGAATGAAGGTTTACTCCTTTCTCCCATCCCTCACTCACCAGTGGGTTCGAGGTGCCGTCACAGGCAGTAAGCAGCCCTGCAAAGCCAAAGCCGCAGCAGGCCACAAGTCCATGGGCAGAAAGACGCCAGTTGTATTATCAGTCTGCCTGCTTCTGTATTCCGTAACCTTCTTCATTTTAAGGTAAAATGGTCAGACCCTCCTCTCCCTCATGTCCTTTTCAACGGGATTGCTAACAGACAGTCTCCATTGGGTGTAGACAGCCTCCTCGTGGGTGGAATCACAGGCTTCAAAGCCAGGAATAACTGGATTTGAACCTCAGCTACTTGTCTTTATGCCAAAATAACCTCCAGAAGCCTCTGTCTTCTCCTCACTATAATGGGTTATTGTGGAGAGCTTTCAGGGCTATTGTAAAGCTTAAAGGGCTAATGTCTTAAAGCTGTAGGTGTGGTGGCTTATATAAAGAAAGAATACCATATATTAATAAGAAAAAGCCCTTCTTATTTAAATTCAAATACTTTGAGGTGGCTCAGTCAGTTAAGTGCATGACTTCAGCTCAGGTCATGATCTTGTAATTTGTGGGTTCCAGCCCCGCATCAGGCTCTGTAGCCTGCTCTGGATTCTGTGTCTCCCTCTCTCTTTGCCCCTCCCCCATTTATGCTCTGTCTCTCAAAAATAAATAAACATTAAAAAACATTAAAAAAAATAAATTCAAATAACTTTAGAGTATAACGAGAAAGAAAAAGGGTTTGATTTGTAAGTATTACACTACATCTCCTTAGCTATCTTTTTAAAAAATTTATTTATTTAAAATTTTTTTGAGATTTATTTACTTATTTTGAGAGAGAGAGTGCGCAAGCATGAGCAAGGGATGGGCAATGCGGGGCTTAGACTCAAGAACCGTGAGATCATGACTTGAGGCCAAATCAGGAGTCAGAGGCTTAACTGACTGAGCTGCCCAGGCATTGCAGCCATCTACTTTTTTAGAGGCAGAAGGGACAATACCAAATAAATTCTGAAGTAAAATGGTTTCTATAGACAAGCCAGATTATGCTACAAGGCTGACATGTTGGTAATTTTTAAGAAATCTGGAAAGATCTGAGTAGATGCAAAATTTTCAAGCCATTAATTTATGACTTCCTACCAGCACAGAGAGTTCAACAGGGGCAGTATGTCTGTCATTTTAATAGAGCCAACTGGACAGGGCACTGTCACACTAATAAAGTGGGTTCAGCTTAATTCCAGTAAAACACTCATTTTCATTTGATAACTTCCTAGAGATGAAGCTGGATATTTGTTTCCCTTTCTGCCACCGGGTAATTGATTTCTTTGTGTACTTATTAAATGACAATCTCTTGACTACTGTACTCACTCTGAAACTTGAGATCATGCTCTACCTAGATGTGCCTAACAGAACTTGCTGGAATTATACCTTGATTTCAGTGTGAGGCTGCTTCTCCGGCAGGCTGTCAGTCTGTCTGTCCCATTTTATTGGTATATGATATAAAATGCATTGGACACTCTTCTCTTTCAAAAGAAGCTGTCCTATTTTCTATAGCCAGAAACACGAAATGCTCAGAAGAAATCTCTAAAAATTTCTTTTCTTTTCTTTCTTTCTTTTTTTTTTTTTGCATTCACTCGTTCTTTGTCTAGAGGCACATTCTACAGAACATTTTTTAAATGACTACAAGAAAACAACAGAGCCATCATTTCTATTCATTTTCTTCTCCAATATTAGAACTTCTGTGACTATAATTCCACTGCCCCATATGAATAGCTAAGGCTAGAGCAGCAGAGCATTTCTTCTGTAGAATGTGAAAGTCTGCGGTCTCATTTATTTTGCTACATGTCTTAAGAATATATGAATTTAAAAAAATGTTACTTCTGAAAGAGCTTCACCGCAAAAGATATTTTTCATAGTGTCTCGGGTTCAATCTATTGCTCATGATTTTGCAGACTTTAATGGGAGAAGACACAGACAATGTAATATGCATTATGCAAAGTTAGGCAAAAGTGAGGCTGTGGAACAGCATCAGGGATCATTATCTCCCCGAAGAGTCGACACAATTGAGGCAGACAATTAGATTAGAGCATTTTCTTAACCAGGCCAGAGGAAAAATCTTGGGGACAGGATATTGTTGAGATTTGGGCAACAGCCAAAAGGCAAGGCTCCTAAGCCAGCATGCCAGCACCTTGCTATAAGCTATATTTGCTATATTCTAGAATTTGTAATAAGACTGATTCTTCTTGGAATTATAGCAATGGGTTTTATTTACTAAAGTAGCAAAGACCCATAATGTGCTGTGGCCCGAATCATACAAACATCAGCTTCTTTCTCAAAAACTGTAGGGAAATCTACTCAGCCAGTCAGTCACTGTGAAGTTAGCTCATTGTGGGAAGTACTGCAACTTTGTGGGGAGGGGGGGGGGAGAGGGAGCGCTAGATGATGAGTTCCGAAGAGATGAAGAGTAGATAGGGTAAGGAATAAATCAAAGAAAAAGAGCCACAGTCTGTGTGTGTGGATGCTCATTACCCAGGAACACACAAAACAATGCAGGTTGAGGTGGAATGCATAATCCCCACAGCGTGCCTGACTCCTGGGGATTGGTCAGGGCCTTATAAACATCATCTAGCAAGTGCTTAACCTGCCAGATTTAGCACTCTGTCTACAATAGATGCAGAAATGAAATTGTTTAGAAGCAATTACAAAGCAATATTTCAACAAGAACAAATGAATGCAGCACAGCTTCAGTGTGTATGTACCCAGGGGGGTCACAGCATGAAAGAATAATCGGAGTCAGATGGAATTAATCATAAGAAAGTGCAGAGGGATGTTGGTCTGCATGTTAATTCCCTCAGGGCTGTGGCTCATGCCAGCCCTACCCAGATACCTGTGTGGTCCTTCATGCACATCAGCCAGGAGTAACAGGACAGATAGGACACCCAGTAGGTGCTTGGCAACTGTCAGAATGCCTAAAAATGATCCTGCTGAGGAAACCACAGGTATCAAAAAATGACCAGAGCATATATGTCAAGCTAGCAAGTAATTACATAATGTCACATGGAAGAGGTAATGTGCCAATAGAAAATGCCTGATCGAGAGCATCAAAAGGCAAGATTCCAGTCTTGGTTCTTCCATTGGCTAGCTATTTTACTTTTGGGGAACTTTTTATTTTGAAACTTCTTTGAGACTCAGCTACCTCATGTGTCAGACAAGGATTGATACCTACCTAAATGTTTGCTATGGGGACTAAATGAAATACAATGTACAAGGGCAGTGTCTGACACAGAGCAGGTTCTCAACAAATGGCCAATGCACTCTTAGGTGTACAGACTGATAAGAGTCTATTATGGATGCAACATAGAGACCACTAGCCATGGGTATTTGGAGACCCAGGGGTCAGAGTGGACACTCCTCACTGGGGATGGAAAATACTTTTCTGTCTAAAACAACAAAAAGAAAAAGAAAGAGGTAAGATGGGGCGACTTAGTGAAAGTTTCATCTATCTGCATTGCCCTGAAATTACATAGAGTATCTTGTTTCTCTTCTGACTCTTACACAAGGCCAAGGCCAGGCCAGAAAAATAATAGTTTTTGCTGGTCCAGGGGCATTCCATTGCCAACACCAGTTCAAGGGGTGAAGAATGGGCTGCAATGCAGCTGAGGAAGTATTTCCGGTCACCTCCAAACTCAAAGCATGAGATTAATGCAGAGAAACATTGAGAACTAAAGACAAAAATGTTTACTCACAAGGTGCCTGCAGTAGGTTGAATGGTGACCTACCAAAAGACATCTCCATCTAGAAATTGTGAATGTGACTATATTCGGTGTGTGTGTAGGGGGAATCTTTGCATATGTCATTAAGTTAAAGTTCTCAAGATGAGATCATCCTGAATTACTTGGGTTGGGTGTTAAATTCAATGACAGATGTCCTTGAAAGACAGACAACAAGAAACAGAGGACAAGGTCATAGGCAGATATTGGAGTTATGTAGTCATTAGCCTAGTGACATCAGAATTGCCAGTGGCCATCAGAAGCCAGGAGAGGCATGGAACACATTCTTCCTTAGAACCTCCAGAAGAAACCAATCCTGCTGACACCTTGATTTTGGACTTTTGGTCCCTGAACTGTGAAATAATACACTTCTGTTGTTTTAAGTCTCCTGACCTATGGTAATTTGTTATGGCTGCCCTAGGAAACTAAGACAATGCCCACAGAGGGGTAGAAATCAAATGGCAGTAGTGGCAGGAGGAGTGGATGGGCATCACACACTGAAGTTGCCCCAGAAATTTATGTTCAGCCTGCCTGCTTTATATTTGGGTCACAAGTTAGGGAATAGTTTATGTTAAGCAAAGCTCTTAACATAATTTTGCAACAAGAGTACTTATCCTGTGTTTCAGATGGTCCCAGGAGTGCCAGAAAAGGGTAGACAGAAGAGGAAATAATTCACATGGCAATAATCCATTAAATTCATTACCTGGGGGAATTTGTAGAAGATTGCATAGATTATGACGCTATCGAAGAAAGTGATAGCGCCTTCTGGGACTTTCTGGCTGTGAACTGAGTATCTATTGGTTAATCTGAATCTCCTGAGAGGGTTGGTAAGGGACAGCAGACCCACTCTATTCATGTGTGTGATTGTAATTATGTAATTTATACTGAAACAGGCTAGCCCCTTCTGATCCTTTAAGAAAGGGTTTAGAAAGCACAGATTCCATAAAGCAGGACACTTAAACCAAAGAAAAAAGTAGCACTTAGGAGCTTTAAGTCTCTGTACTTTCCATAGTTCCTTTCCATTCCAATATAACGCAATCTCAGACCATCTTTGAGACTCTCAGGTGGTGGTACGAGTTAGCTCTCTCCCCTTCCAGTCACACGGGCAGGATTCTACGAGAGTTTGAGGGGACAATTTGGATTCCAGTTTCTCTCTATTCCAAATTAACTCAGAGAAGCATATGGATGGTTGCGTTGAGCTGCCTCTGGGCATTTTAGGCTGATAATGTGTTCCAGTTTAGTCAAATACATCTTCAATATTGCTGTGAGCTAATGGAGAGGAATTACACACATTTTCAAAATTTGGCAAGACAAATAGGAGCTTGTTTCTCAGTTCTGATACAATGAACGTACCTTATGCCTTGTTTTCTCCAAATCTCATTTCAGAAAACAAAGATACCATTAACAAGCTCCCCATGGTTCTTCCTTCCCTCACCTGGCCTATTCCTTTTTTTTCCTTCTTTCCTTCCCGCTGTTCAAAGACTGAGCAGCCTGGAGGGAGCATAATTAATGAGCTCCATCTCTGAGCAGCTGGGGGTGGGTGGACCGCTGGAGCCAAAAAGCAAAGTGAAATTATCATGGGGAGGATTTCAGATCATTTGTTAATCTGCCTTTCTGCTACTGGGGGGAACAGAGCAGGTGAAAAGAACAGCAGGATGGAGTGTGGCCGTCATCCCACAGGGGCTGGGTGCAGAGAGGAACTAAAAGGAGAGCCCCAAATGGGCAGCAGCAGAAACAACAGAAACAAGAACATAAAGAATTATAGGGAGCAGCAAAAGAGAAAGCCAAAAATAAAATACAAGATAGAAATAAATATTCCAGGAAGAAGTAGCAAAGCAAGTAAAGGGGAATGGAGGGGGAATAAGAATGGAAGAAAATTAACTTAAATTAACGCAAGCAAAGATATCTAGACTCAAATAGGATTTCAAAAAGCCTAAGACAGCAGAGAAAAGGAAGAAGATGGGAATCATAAAGAGAGTGCTGTGATCACTTATGCAAAAGACTTAGGACTTTTTAACTGAATAGCCTATGGATGGGAGGGAGAGTTGGATTAGTTGGCTATTTCTGCGAAATATACCATCCCTAAAGTCAATTGCTTAAAAAATAATAATCATTTATTCTTGATTCTGTGGGTCACATGGTGGTTGGTTCATCGGGTTGGGCTTGTCTGGGAAATCTGCTTCAAGCATGGATCCAACTGGCTTGGCTCCTTCATGCAAATTGGTCTCAAGTCTTTTCTGCATGTGCTTCTTCTATGAAAAAAAAACTATCCACAGAAAGGTCTTTCCATTGCATTGGCAGGACTCAAGGGTCAAACCATTTCAAGCTTCTGTTTGCATCGCATCTGCTAATATTCCATTGACTAGATCATGCCTTATGGCCAAACACAAGATTAACACGTATGAAAATACACTCTTTCCAGGGAGGTGGCAGGGAAAGAGTACACAGTTGAAAAAATATTCTAATCAATCACAGGAATAAATCAGGGTGAAGAGATAGAAAATTATCACAGAAGGGCACTGAGATTGTGATAGGTTTGAATGAGTGACAATAATGTGCATATAAGACAACCAAGGTAAGACTTTATGTACTATATTTATAGAGGTCAAAGAACACCACCACATCCTATAACCAGTATGGGAAATGGAGGATTTATGGTTCTCTTCTTCCCTTATTAACTTGTGCTGGAAAAGCATGTGGCTCTATTAAGATGGGCCCAGCCATAGCCAGTTTGTTTTAAAAAATTACACAGCTTTTCCCCACTGATATGATCTTTCTTTGAATCAGACTCTGACTATTGATTTTAATCAGCAAACACATTTATAATGCCATGTAAAATAATGTATCATGTACAAGTATAATGAAAAAGTTGGCTTATAGATATATTTCAGCAGGTATAAGTCATGAGATTTGTAAGATAGCAAAACAAGCTATGATAGAGTACAATCAAGGGAACAGTAGATACAGAACAAAATGGTCAGTGGCTTGAAAATATCAACCTCTTGGGTCATTATGAACAGGAAAGTAAAGAGAATATCACTGCAATTTTCCCAAATAAATGTAATTAGAAAAAATTAATATAATCAAATTATATCAATTATACCAATGGATATGCTAAATTATATCACTCAAATTGTGTCAGGATGCAATAAGGTTGTTTGGTCCCCAATTTCTACTCAGTTACAAACTTAACATTTAGCATCTGACATGTTCCTTCAGTTTCTTGTGCTTCAGTTTCCAATCTTTGAGACAAAATCATAATACGAGTAAATATATAAGGTTCCTCTGACTTATGCATTCCAGAAATTTTAATTGAGTATACACTTATGACTTCATGCTGGGGTGTTAAGATGAAGTTTTCCTGACTTGGCTCTCAAAGGGTCCAAAATCTAGTGAGGTGGGACCCAAAACATATACGGATTTAATGTGGCAAGTGCCATATCGAGAAATGTTTAGGAGGCCTTGGGAGGTCAGAGAAGAAGGAAGCCAGGGGTCATGGGAAGGCTGTGTTGAGTTCTGAAAGATGGATGACAACTAATCAATCGAAGGGGAGAGAAAGAGATTGCAAGTGGAGGCAGAAACAACATAGAAATGGAGGCAGGAAAAGGCCTGACGTGTATGAGAAATCAGAAGTATAGGATCTGAGTCAGGACTAGAAAAGACAAATGAGGTCATCCAGACTCCTACATGTTCCACTAAAGTCACTAGTAAGACACTAGTAAAAAGGTATCATAGTGGGTTTATAGTTTTAGATAGCTAATACCATTGAATGATAGGTCTTGGGAGCACAAAGCTTCAGGAAAAGAAACTAAGTAAGAGGCAATTGCAATGTGACAAATAGATTATAAGAATCCAAACAGGCATTAAAAGCAGGGATGGGGAGAGAAGACAGGTTGAAAAATATTTAGGAAGCAAAATCAAGGGAGATAATCATTCATTTGAGGACATGCTGAATTGACGTGTCAGTGGAGAATCCAAGAAGAGATACCAGAAAGCATTGTAATTAATTTGCAATTAAGAAACAGGAAAACAAGATTCCTTGAATGACATCAAGAAGGTCTGACACGGATATAAACAGGGAAATTTTTTTTTAGTTGATATCACGGGAAGTGAGTTTCAGGAAGCTCTGGATAACAACATCCACGTAATGAGATATGGATGAAGACCCATATATTTCTTAAATAGAAAATGTGGTAGAGCCATTGCTTTTAACTTAAAACAAAAGTTTAATTAGATTTTTTCCAAATTTTTATTTGCAAATGTATACATTTTATATCAGCTACTGTAATACAGTATTCATGTTATTAGCTAGTGCACACTTGGTGTTTGATTTTCTTTTTTTCTATTTGATTTTGTTTTCCGGGTGTATCTAATGTTGCTTTACTCCTAAGGAAACATCAGTGTTGACCCACACACACATACACACACACACACACACACACATCCTGTTTTTCTAACTGAATTTATCTGAAATAGTCTATGCCCCACAGAAAAAGAGAATCAATACTCTCTTTTCATTTTGCATCTTTCTCTGGCAACTGTGAAAAAACATGAAAAAATCTATATTACAAAGAGTGATGCCCCAAGATAGCCGAGTCAAGAATGCTCAAAGGGGGAAGTGCTTGTGACTTTCCACCCAGGCACATATTCTCCTAATACAAAGGAAATGAAAGAGTGCAGGTCACACACTATATGTGTGTTGCCTTGCAGGTAGATGAGAAAAGAAGGAAATGGAAAGATTTAAGAGAACTGGTAAGGATCTGAAAAGGCACACTAGTGTGGGGGAATATTATTCAACATTTACTTCTTAGTTTCTAAGGTGAAAAAAATCACTTAAAGGAATATCTAAGGATAAGACAAATGCCTTTTGTCAGTGAGACTCCATCCATGGTATATCTGTTTATAGTTCTATTTCCAAAGGGGTCGCTACTTAAAAATTAATGTGAACTGCTGAAGTGTGAGATGGACAGATGCTTGCAAAGTGTGTTGTGAAATTATTTCATCATCAGTTTTGAGATTTATAACAGAAATATGCAAATATAAGCTAGTCAGTTTTAGCGAGTTATCAGTGTCCCTGCAGCAAAGAATTAACTCTGTCATAGACAAGTAAAGATCTCAGTTATTCTGGTAAAACCCTGGAGGAGTCAAGAATAAAAACTTGTGTTTGGCCAAGAATTTTCTCACATCTCCGGGCATAGATTGCCTTCCCTAGGAACACAGACATTCTAGGAAGGCTGATAGTGATGTAGAGGTGGCATACAAATCTGCAGTGTAACTCAGTTGAGATGGGTGACAATTGGTGGTTGAGCCTACAGCTCAGCATGTCCTATTTGGTCCTGTTGTCCATAGGCACTTTCCGTCTGGAGGAAGGAGTTCTGTGCTTCTCAAATCTGGGCATGTTACAGAATTGCCCATGGTGCCCTTTACAAATAAAGCTGTTCAGGCTCTATTCCCAGAAACTGTTTCAATGCTTGAGCACATGCACTCTTATAAAAAGTCCAAGTAAAAAACTCTCAATTTATAATTTAGTTGCATAGCCAAGGTTCAAAGCTAGAGAGAAAAAAGATGGAAAGGAAAGGAGGGCAGAAGAAGAAGGAGAAAAGAAGAAAGGGAACTGAATAAAGTTCATTTTGATCAACCCTTATCCCTGTGTATTGAGACTGTGGACTCTGAAATTCTGGGCAACATTCTTGTTTTGGCCATTTCCTTTCCATTCCCATTCCTAAATAGAAACTCATGTGGTAAGTATACTCCCACAGTAGATCTGATGAACCACCTCTTGTCAATCTAGTAGAAACAGTGCAATGCAGAAAGCTAGCCCATAAGCAGGACATCACAAAAAGATGTTACGTAATTTGTAATCCTACTAGAGTTAAAAGCTATACCCCAGGTCAGGAAATAAAAAGGAACAGAGGATGGAAATGAATTTTAAGTAGTGGTGAGTTATTCCCAAGAACAATCCAGGAGTACATGTTGTTGAATGAACTTTTAAAACAGTTAAAGATACTGTGTTGCTAAGAAAACATTCATGACCAAACTTCCCTCTGAAGCGTCTGAAGTTGGAGCATCTATTAATGAGTCAATTTACTTCCACAGTCCCTTTCTCAGTTGAGAAGGGATCTTGGTGAAATTCTCCTCTACTACCTTTTATCTTACAATATTGAATAAACTGCTTTTCGCAAATAGAAAAATTTCAGGGCTCCTGCATGTCTTATGAAATATTTAACCACCTCTGGAAGTTAAGCCCTCCTCCTTCCCCTTCTCTCCATTCAGACTGTAATTTATCTAGGATGGCTTTGTAGATCCCCCTCCCCATGTTGATTTGATATCTTGGGAATGAATCAAAGAAAATGAATGAGAGTTTCAGTCTTAGCAAAGGATCTCCACACATAATATTAACATTTCTTGGTCTAGTATGCTTACTACTGAATTTCAGTTAGAAGTGACTATCAGTTCTGAAAGAGACAACTTAAATCAGGCCTCCCCCACTCACACCCACGACCCTTACTATTGTAATTTTAGACTAAAATACAATAAGAAATGGGATTTAAAAAAAAGAAATTGGCATTGGCTAAATATTTTAGGATATACATATTTTTAAATAATCTATAAGGACTTCCAAAGGCTGGCCATTAATAGAGACCTGAAGCAAAATGACAGAGTTCCCAATGATAACTAGGTGGTTGAAGCAAATATCTTATGGATATATCTACTTCCCTATTGTTCTAACTTCTGCCCTCATTACATGGGCATGTTTATCCTAGAGTCCTCTTCTCTTGTTAAACTTATTGTCTACTAATCTCTCCTCAAGGGGCTTCTGTGTTCCAGATGAAACTATGAAAAAGTTGCTTGATAATTTGAAAGGTAAGAATAATACATTCTTTGTTATTTTCTGGGCTGATAAAGAACTCTGTATCGGCTTGTAGGTCTGTATGTGTTGACCCAACAGTCTAAAACAAAATGAAGTAATATTTAACAGTTTGGGTTCCCCCCAAAGCTGGCTCTGCAGTAAAGAGACTTGCAGGCAGGAACATAATGGGAAAGTGCTCATGGGATCAAAACTCATGAAAGAGATCAAAGGAAGTAAAATGGGGCAGAAGATTGAAGTAAGCTCTGTAGGTAGCCTGTAGATAACATGACCATTCAGAATGGTTGAGTTAGATGCAAAGGGCCAGGCCCTTGTTTCCCCAGGCTGGTGGGTCATTGAACGCACACTAACTAGAATGGGGGTGTGGCCTTGGGTTCTCTTCATCTGACACAGAGCTTGTAGGGGCTGGTAGCTGAAGCCTTCTGCCCCACTACACTCCCAGCACTGTGAAGGAGTGAGTTCTTCATTCTTAAGTGAGGGATCTGAAGGATTCATCCCTTCCTCTAACACATTATCTTCACTGATCCAGTGATGATGGATGAACTTGAACTGTTCAAATTCATCTGTGAGCAAATTTGTCTGGGTTACCTATCATGCTTTATTTTAACGAAAAGGATAAATGGAATATTCCTTGCTTTGTTATTGCTATCTAGAGGGGTCAAAGCCAATCAACCGATAGTAAATTGGTCCTCTGTTCCTGGTTATTAGGGCTTGAAGAACTCTCCTCCAACGATAGGATAACATAATTCAACAGATGACTATATAATCGTACCTTTTATTACCATCTCCATAAGAACACTGGGTGATTATGTATTTTTGTGTGTAGATGTGAACTTAAATTTACTTCTTTCACTCATTCCAAATGAGGTTTATTGACAGAGGAGACACCACTTGGAATGGGTGAATGAGTACACACATTTAAATGAAGATGTTTCTTAACTACTTGAGCTCTCTGCAGAGGCAATGACAGAAATACACCCTTTATAGGAAATACCCATGGAACTGTTCCTGGAGAGATGGGTATTAGATGGCTCAGAGGCCTGCTGCCTTCCCACTGTTGGGGTGGCATTTAGAAACCCAGTGAGGTTGAGGGTGTTATTAATGAAGAGTGTTCAACAGAAGATAACAAATAGGGATTTTGAATTGCATTACCTTCATGTATTTAATCCGATTCAAATTATTTTAAGTTATCAATACATTTCTTATTGCTTTTGCTATCATGTAGTTAAATATATTCATATTAATGTGGGTCTCCTTGGCTGATTTGTGATAGAATTGAACGAGAGGAGTCTTGGAATAACACTTTGAATGCATTTATTACAGGAAGGATAGTCAGTTGCAAAAACTGAACCCTGAATTTCCCTTCTAACTGCTCCATAAAAGATGGTCAAAATGTCAAGGTTTTTCCAGCAATAATATTTTTGAGCTCCTGTGTTTATCTGTAAGTGCTTGTCTGCCTCTGCATTTTTTCTGCAGATATCAGCATATTCTCACAAACCTGCTGATTGCTCGCATTAGCCTGTGGTATTCATCTCAAATGCTCATCAAGCACCATTTGTCTGCTCTGAGCTTCTGATTTGTTAAAACGCCTTTACCTTCCTCCCCAGGCTCTTAGCTAAAGGTTTTTCTGTAAGACATTTTTCAGTATATTGGACATCACACAACTATTTTGTCGTTAGGTGAGACTCCCTATAGCTCTCTGGGAAGTCACTTGCTGCTTTGTCACTAAAAGAACTGAAGGAAGAAGGGGTGGGGGGAGACACCCAGGGCTTCTTTTCCTGGGTCTTACAAGTTACTTTTTGATGAGGATCATAAGAAAATGATTAAAGAACTGATAATGAGCAATGCAAAATTAGATCAGATGTGTTTCCTTTGTGACTTGCTAGCTGGAACCACAAAACCAACAGCAAAAACTAGTGAATTGAAAAGGAAGAAAAATCAGGCTGTGAGAAACTTGGAAATGTACATGCGAATAAGAGCTGGAGCCAGTGAAAATGAACTTGGGGGCCTGGAGTACAAGAGGAGGGTCACCTAGAAACACAAAGTACCTTTGCTCGAGTGGCCCGGCCTGCCCTGGCCCAGGGACTATGGGGAGGCCCAAGGCCTCAAGGAATGCTGGCTGTTAACCACATGCACAGCTTCCCTGTGATGGGAAGGAAGCACCACCGCGGGCCATAGATAGGTGCCTGGGTTACAGCTTTTTCTCATCTGCTGTTGTTTATTCTTCTCACCCCTCAGCGGCCTCTCAGTTTGTGAGTATCACCCCAGACTTGGCAGCCAAAGGAAGAGAGTCATGGAAAGGGTTTCGCTACTCAGAGGGCGTTTTGGAAAAGCCTTCAATGGGAAAAGCATCTGAACTATATGACTGGAGTTTTGGGATCTGTTGTGGTTCCAGTGTCCCTGACTAAGACTGAATGCATGAGGGATCATGTCCTCTGGAATTGCATGTTACATTTAAAAAGTAATTTCCATGCAATTTTTCTATGCAAACAGAATACCAACAGGGAAATCTAAAAATTTAGACATATTGGTTCTTATAACTTTTTCCAATAACAGTGGCATTTGTAAAGATTTTTATGGCATTGCAAGTCGATTTTCTTTAATTAGCTTATTTGGTGTTCATTACAATTTTCTGATATTCCCAATTTGCAGGAGACAAGACAGAGAAGTTCGAGAGATTAAGTGACTTGCCCAAGACCACACTGCTGGAGAAGTTGTCCAGCTGGGCAGAAAAATTACCTGAGTAACTTTCTATTTTAATATAGTCTCATGTTGGGGACCAAGGTAGCGTGATCACAGGCCTAAAATCTTGGGAATTATTTCAGTTTAAATAATTTACACTGTTCTTTTGTGCTGCCAGACCAGGTATCCAACCATGTGTATCAACCTTTGATTCAGAGACTAACATAGATAGATAGATAGATAAATAGATAGATAGATAGATAGATAGATAGATAGATAGATAGATAGATAGATATGGGCACATCTCTGGGCATTTTTAATGTTTTTTATTTATTTTTGAGAGAGAAAGAGACAGTGTGGGGGGTGGTCGAAGAAAGAGAGAAACACAAAATCTGAAGACAGGCTCCAGGCTCTGAGCTAACTATCAGCACAGAGCCTGACATGGGGCTCAAACCCATGAACCACGAAATCATGACCTGAGCCAAAGTCAGACACTTAACTGACTGAGCCACCCAGGTGCCCTGGGCATTTTTAAAGGGGTTATGACCTAGATATAATCTAACTATGCAAGAGCAGAGGAAAAGGTTCACTTAGGGGTGCCAGTTAAAATCAGAGACACTCAGTTAAATATGAATTTCATATAAACCAAGAATAATTTTTTGTATGGATCTGTCCCATGTTAAATATTCAGGACATACTTATGCAAAAAAATACTGGGTTTCCTGTATTTTTATTTGATGACAAGGTTGATTTGGCAACTCTTGTAAAAACAATGTTAGCCTCAAACCTTCTTTCTGATCATCCTGGAAAATAGTTTTCAACTTGTCCTAAGGTGATAGGAAGGGTGTCTATTTCGAGTTGATTCTTTATGCAGATGCTCTGATCAGACCTGCACTTGCGTGCCAAGTGCACTTTGCAAAATGCATGGTCTCTTTGGAAATGTGGGATCTCACGTTCTGGATCTTATCACTGTGCTCTGAGAACAGTTACCACATGGTGAAGGAAATCTAAAGTGCTAACTGGAGAGCTGGGCAGGAGACAGCAGTCTACTGTGAACAGACACAGCTCATGGAATGAAACACAAAGCAATTTAATTTCTGTTTCCCACCACCCCCTGAAAAAAATGTTCCTCCTTTTTTAGGAAATAAAATGTCTTAGAAAATAAAATGTACAAAGATACTTTAAGTCATCAAATATAGTATTGTTTCCTAAACTGTAGAATGTTAGTTCCTATATGATAATGAAACCCTCTCTTTTTGGCCAGCTGGAACTTTTTAAAGGTGGGGAGTTCAGCAAATGAAGTATGGTCAGCCTTCCCCCTATAGCCCTCCCCTTCTCTCTTCTTATGTTTTGGTTCTGGTGCCATCTGGGTGGAAGATGAGGGAGGAAGCAGGGATCACAGGGACAGGAAAGATGGCTTTTGTGCTCTTGTTATTTATTTTTATTTTTTATTCTTTTAAGTTTTTTAATGTTTAGTTATTTTTGAGAGAGACAGCGACAGAATGTGAAATGAGGGAGGGACATAAAAAGAGAGGGACACACAGAATCTGAAGCAGGCTTCAGGCTCAGGGTTGTCAGTACAGAGCCTGATGCGGGGTTCAGACCCACGAACCGTGAGATCATGACCTGAGCAGAAGTTGGACGTTGAACTGACTGAGCCACCCAGGCTCCCCCATATTGTTATTTATTTTAGAGACAGTGCTCCAGTGGGAGAGATGGGGTGGAGGAAGAAAGAGAGAGAATCTTGAGCAGGCTCCAGGCTCAGCACGGAGCCTGACGCAGGGCTCAATCCCATAACCTGAGCCAAAATCAAGAATCAGATGCTTAGCTGACCAAGCCACCCAGGTCCTCCTAAAGCTAATTATTTGTTATAAAGCATTTTTGTGGATTCTTTGAAGGACCCCTGACCCCAAACCATCATCAGACTCATCCCACCTGTGGTAATCTCATGATATGTTCCATGTAGTATATCACTTACTTCTTCAATTGACACATGAATCAGGTTCTCTCAGCTGATATCTCATTATACCCCTGTGTAGTCTCATTGGACAGAACACAAGATAATCATGTTCCAGTTCTTTTCTAATCTCTGGTCCATGTGTACCGCTCTTATACCCTTTGTCCCCAATAAACCCAATCCTAATATAGCAATGATTTTCCCCTTGTTCCTCCACACAAGTTGCTAAAACATTTCTAACCTTCTACATTGTTCAGGTGGGTATCACAGCCAGGTCAATCTATTCTCTAACTGCAAAAAGTATTTTTGAAATTCTTGGAAGTTCTCATTAGGCTTCAGGTGAGAGGCCAGCATTTCTCTCACCTTCCCCTCCTTGAGGGAAAACAAACGGGATTTGCCAAAATACCAGCATCTGTCGTTAAAAGGTTGGTTCCTAAAACAAAAACAAACAAACAAACAGACAAAAAGAACAGCTTTCCACAACCCTTTTAGACTAACAGCATGGAGAAGGCATTGAAAGTTCCTTAAGGGATCAGAGACTTCCCGTTTCAACTTTTAGCAGGGGATACAACATCGCTGTCTATGCCTTAACCATAACTGAAAGGGAAAGAGCCACACTTTAACATCCTATTACTCTAAAAAAACATGTAACTGCCAATAAGAGAACACACATATTCAGAGTCTGTACTGAGCCTAGGACGTCAAATCAGCATTGGGGTTCTCAAACAGCTTAGGGATGTTTGACCTGGTAAAGACTTTGTGTTCTGGACATTTCCAATAAGCAGGAGTGTTCTGGCCTCATAATTTCTCCTATGTAATGCATGGGCACTTTCTGATGTAGGATGCACATATAATGAACAAAACCACTTAAAACCCTTCCTTGAAAGTGCACTGCAAATCACTGCAAGAGTCTGAAGGGCTAAGGGAGTCATTTCCAGTCATGGCTTTCAAAAACACTTATAATTTATACTAGCTTTCAGAGCATTCTGGACTTCCCAAATGACGTGTGTTATAAATGACTTGCTATGGAAAAAGTTGACTGAGTCCAGCACATTTTAATCAGTGAGTTAATATGCTTCTAAGGAATGACCATGGGCTCCTGAGTACGTTCTCAAGGAGGTTGGCAGGTGCCATGACCTTAACTAGCTGACATGTGGAATGATCTACCTCATTACCTCACTGTTCACTGGTCCCAGTGAAGGCTGTAAAACAAAAGCATTAGAACACCCACTATGAGAAGCCATTATGATCAGCCATCCTTCATTTGAGATCTTTGCTCAGTCAATGCCTTTGAGATTGACCCTGGGCATCACTAGATAGCTCTCTGCAGATCTGGCCAAGCCACAACCCAACAGGAGGACAAAAACATCTAGGCAGTCATGACCAGCTTTTTATTTTTTTTTAAAGTTCATTTATTTTTGAGAGAGAGAGAGAAAGAGACAGAGAGAGTAGGGAAGGGACAGAGAGAGGGAGACAGAGGGGGGGGCAGAGAAAGGGACGGAGGATCTGAGATGGGCTCTGTGCTGACAGCAAAAAGCCTGATGTGGGGCTTGAACTCATGACCCATGAGATCATGACCTGAGTCAAAGTTAGACACTTAACCGATTAAGCCACCCAGGTGCTTCCATGACCAGCAGCTTTATTGGCTCTCTTTCAGATTATTTCAGAATTGGTTAAGTAGTAGGGGTTAATGTTGGAAAATTCTGAGCTCATGGATCATGGCTCCTCAGCTTTCTAGCTGTGTGACTATTCTGGGTCTCATTTTTCCCCAACAAAGAATTAGAAGGGAAACAGTACCTACTATCTCACAAATTGGTTGGGAGCACTGAATAAGATAACATATGCAGATAGACCAGAAAAGTGCTTATTGTATGCTAAATATTTTTATTTTACTATCAAAATAGGCTATTAGCTCGTGTAACTCCAGTATTCCATTCTGACTGGCTCATAACCACTGCCTGAGTAAGTGTGCCAAGTTAACAGTTCATACAGCATTTTTACACACATCACAGATAATCCAACCACCAACAGCTCATCACTGTTCACATTGTACTGTATTTCCTTCCATGTTTATTTCTATTTGCACTTATGCATACATTTTAAAAATTGGAGTCATATTGAATTTGTAATTTTGCATCCTACCTTTTTCACATAACATTATTTCAATTACTTACATCATTAAATATCTTTCAAAACAAGTTTTGAATAGTTGCATTTTCCTACCTGTGGATGTACCAACATTTATTTAACTATTCCTCTGGGTGAGCATTTGAATTAAATATACTTCTATAAATATATCATAAATATTGCTGCAATGAACAAACTTTATTACTCCCTGACTACTTTTCCTGTTATTTTCTTAGGACATACCTAAAAAGGGTACATCCATTGTTTAGCCTCTTGATATATGGCTAAATTACTTTCTAGAAAATTTATTCCAGTGTTATATTTTATGTAAGCTTTCTAAAATTAATTTCTCAACTAATTGCAAGATCCATTTTTAAACTAACTGTGATAATTTTAGTGTATAGTTCAGTAGTGTTAAATATATTCACATTGTTGTGCAATAAATCTCCAGAACTTTATCATCTTGCAAAACTGAATGTTTATACCCATTAAACAACAACTTCTCATCTCCTCCTCCCTTTAGGCCCCTGGCAACCACCATTTAACTTTCTTTCTCTGTGAATTCGACTACTGTAGGCTTTCCATGTAAGTGGAATCATACAGTATTGTCCTTTGGTGACTAGCTTAGTTTATTGAACATAATCCAGTGCTCTGATTTTAAATTCTCAAACTCTGTCTGATAATCTCTCCTTAAAAGAAATACTGTCTCATAAAAGTTTCATCCAAGAGGAGAAATTTGATTACTTCATGGGTGCCTGTGCACGCCATGAGCTGTTTGGATCAGAAGTATGTTTATTTTTCTCTCCGTTTGTCCAGGGTTCCTGAATGTGTCATCATGATGTGCCTGTAGCTTCCAAAATGTAACCAACCACCAGGGGGAAAGGAGGAGGCTATAGGCATGGGGAAAGACAAATAAATTAAAGTGTTTCCAGATCCTGACAAGATGACAAATGAACACGGGCTTTTGGATTCTTCCCTCAAAATCAACCCTGAAAGAACTAGAGAGATGAAATGAAAGTATAGATCTAAGGCACCAATTTTGAAAAAGTATAGTCATCTGGGGGAGACTAGAGGCTCCTAGGAATTGGGATGCATGGTGAATGCATGTGGTGGGTGAGAGAGCTGGTGCATCCTAGGGAGGAAGGTGCTGGTGTGCATGCCGTGGGACAGTGCCTATGTAATGTTCATGTTTCTTCCGTGTATTTCAAAGAAGTCACCTTTGCTTCCCCATCAGAATCTTATGTCTTTAGAGGTCAAAATGACTAGGAAACTAAGGAGCACAACCATAAGAAAAGAAAGATAACACATTGAACAGTGTGTGCAACCTGAAGCCAAATTATTGAGGGACCAAAAGTTAAAATAAGCATGATAAATAAATGCAAGGTAATACGGGGGAGACAAGCAATCTGAAGTAAGAACAATAAGTCATAGAACAGTCCAGGTAGGCATAATTAGCAACAGATACTATAATAGTTGAAATTATTATATTGGATGAAATAAATAGATGAGATTTACTATTTTATCAGATTTTATCCAGAAAGGATAAAGAGAGAAAGTATAAAAGAAAGGCTCCGAAGTATGGAGGATAAAGCAGAAGGAATCCGATTGATTGATCAGACTTGTTAAACAACCCTGGACACACTGAAGACAATGGAGTAACATTTTGTGAGAATCAAAGAAAGAAAATTTGAAGAAATCAGCATAAATGGCTATCACAAAATGATGAAAAGAGGGAATTTTAGTGACATTATCATCTATAGAAAGAAAAATAGACCAGACCACTTCCTGAGACCATCTGTAGATAAAGGTAGGTTCTGGAAGAATTAAAGAACTAATGTGAAAAATGAAACTATACATTTAGAAGAAGAAAATGGATGAGAACATCTTCATGAAGTAGGGATGGGAAAGGAAATTTTGAAAACTCAAAAGCATAAATCAAAGGGCTAAAAGTTGATTAATTTGATTGCATCAAAATTAGGAATTAATGGTTAGTAAGGGATGCCATATAAAAATCAACAAGTATAGTAGTTTGATGCCCAAACTCATTAGTACAGAAACAGAAATTAAAATAGAAAACTATTTTTTTATTTATTTTGAGAGAGAGAGCACATGAATGGGGAAGGGGTTGGGAGAGAGAGAGAGAGAGAGAGAGAGAGAGAGAGAGAGAGAGAGAGAGAGGGAGAGAGAGAATCTCAAGCAGGCTCCATGCTCTGTGGAGCCTGATGTGCAGCTTGATCCCACAACCCTGGGATCATGACCCAAGCCAAAATCAAGATTCAGATGCTCAACTGACTGAGCCACCCAGGTGCCTCACAAACTATTTCTTTATGTTAAGAAGTTGGGAAGCTGACTATGACTAGTGTTAGTGAGGCTGTGGGGATGGAGGCCATCAAACCTCCATGTACCACTGATGGGAACCAGGGTTGTTGCAGCTATTTGGAAAGTCAGTCTAGCATTTTCATCCCTGGTTACACGGCTCTGCAAGGGGCACATACAAGATTGTTGTTGGTGAACCTGAGGAGCTGAAGCCAATCTAAGTCTGTCATTGAGGAAATGGCCAAGTCAGATTCTACACATGGGGTTCATGGAACAGTGAGCTGCAGTGACCTAGATTTATATCCAGAAATATGGATATGATTTTAAAATATCATGCTAAGCAAAGAAAAAGAGAAGAAATGGGAAAGGTGTCTTAGCCTACTTGGGATGCTATAGCACAAGACCACAGAGTGAGTGACTTATAAACAATAGAAGTTTATTTCTTATAATTCTGGAGGCTGGGTAAAGGCACTGGCAGATGTGGTGTCTGGTGAGTACTTGCTTCCTGGGTCATGAACAGTGCCTTCTAGCTGTAAGCTGACATAGTAGAAGAGGTAAAGAGGGACTTCTTTTATAAAGATATTAATCTTATTCATGAGGACTCTGTGCTCATGAGCTAATTACCTCCCAAATATCACCACATTGAGGATTAGGTTTCAACATATGAACTTTGGGAGGACACAGCCATTCAGACCATAGCCAAAGGACAGAAAAACAACAACAACAACAACAATACAGACATAATAGATAAGACTTAGCAGGATAACATTTGTGTAAAATAAAGTTTTATTCATAACATAGAACAAAAATATTTTTAAAGAACACATCCATATATATGATTACATCAAATATATGACAATATTTGCTTCTGGAGTGGGTGTGGGATGGGGAAGAAGAGTTGCTTATTGGTAAGAGGGAATCAAATGATTAATTGGACTAGAAGCCCCTTTCACAGACCAAGGGTAATTGTAAGCCAAGGAATGAGGAGTCCACATGACTCAACCCTTTCTGTCAACAGACAGATAGATGATTGGTAAGTAACATACTGAGACAGCCTATCTCTCTCTCTCTGTATCTATCATTTTTCATATATGAGACTTTGTGCTAAGAGCTTTATATCCAAAAACTCATTTACTTTTTGTATCATCTGTAGAAGAAATTTATGGTTCTCTGCATGTCCCAAGTGATAAAAACATGTTTCATAGAGAGGAAGTAATGTGCTGGTGTCTCATTACATGTGTGGACCAGTGCGGTCCCTCTTCAAAATGTCCAAGCTCCTGACACCTTCACGAACTGCCTTGCTGAAATCTCTTCACAGGGATGGCCGTGCTGACCACAGAAGAGCACACATGGGTAGGTATGTGCATTTTGTCACTATAATGTTCAGGCTCTGTCATGGTGTGGCCACTGCTCTTTCTGCGGGCTGTACCAACACTTCCCTCACTGCAGACCTCATATGTGGGGGCAGAGGGGGACAGCCGCACACAGCATCAGAAAGTGGCTTCCTTCTAGACTTTTTGAAAGGTGCCAGATGCCTCCTATTGTGTATGGTACAAACAAGTTGATATGATATGAAATATTTAAAATGTGGGCATGCATATCCATGTTCTAAATTTAAAAAAAATCACTCTCAGAAAATGAAAGAAATCTACCAATAAAGGAGCTGAGAAATAGCCATTCAGATTAAAGTGAAATACTGTTATGATGTCAATTTCAACCTAAGAAAATAGACCACCTCTTGGAGGGTGAAATTTCCATGCCTTCAGGCATTACTCCTACAAAATGAACGTGGACCAGAAACATGTGGTCTTAATAAATCTTATTCCATATTCCTCAGGTTACTATTAAAATAAGGTTACGAGAAGTGCCTCTTATGAACACAGTGACTATTGCAAGTAATTACAGGGAAAAACAATAATGTCTGCCTTTGTTATGAAGGTAGTTTACAATTAGCAGTAAATGCCATTGTGCCAATATATGCAGTAGGGGACTGTTCGCTAGAGAATTCTAGATACAAATCAAATTTCGCAAGCAGAAAATGAAAATGGCAGTACTTCATGTTATCAGTACTTCTCCTTAATAACACGGGTAAACACTAGAGTCTCATCCTTAAGAAAGGGAAGATTAAGCCTGTGCGTCTTATCAATCTGCCACGAGAGACTCGAGGTGTCAGAATTAAGTCCTGCAGGGTCACAGCGTGAGATGAGAATAATGTGCAAAGACAGCCCAAGCATCAATATTCCAAAAAGTAACTGGATAATTGCTTCATATCACATCTAACACACAATGATAAAGAATGTCAGAGTAATTACTCCGAGGATAGCAGGGACCGCTACACTGCAATTATCATCACGGCCTGGGTTGGATTGTGTGTGTTTGTGTGTCCCTCTTGCTGCTGCTGTGCTATCTCCTTGTAGATATGTCACTCGGATTTGTAGATTTAGCTCCAGGGGGCACAAGGGCTCCTTCTGAACTACAGAGATTGAAGTGCACCAATTTAATATTTGCTTCTTACTGGTAAAAGCTCAAAGCCATTTGCCAAAGGCTGACGTGAAAGGGAAGCTTTGAAAAATGAAGCTAAGGCCTGTAAGTTTACTTTGGATGTTTTCAACATCCCCCCCCCCCCGCCCCGTTATCCCAGAGGACTTTATTCCAGAGATGTCAAGTAATGAAGACAACGGAGACAACGGCTCTAAATAAAGAATGCTTTCCACTTTGCTGCAGAGAAAGAACTAAAACTAAAGGGAATTGGGGAGTTTTATTTAATTCATTTTCTCCCTTTCATAATTTTCTAGGATGTATCGCACTACCTGTAGAATTCATTACTGAGAGTTTCTGCAAGAGTTCATGGAAAGTAAAACAAGGGGAAGGAATGGAATCTTTCATGACTATGAGCTTAAAATTAGCACCTCTGGGCCAGTGTGAGAAGTCAGGGGTGAACTTGATCAGAGCCTGTGGCACATGACAGTGGGTATTTCAGGTTTTCCTGGTTCAGACTAAGGGCCAAATCTGCCTCCACTTTTTTTCAATGTCAGCAGAAACATGTAACTCCTTAAAATGCTCTTCTCCTCTCTGAAACAGACAATAGCTGGCTATAAATAAAAATGTTGACCTATATCTGCAAATCTTGGTTGTCTCTTAATAATAACAGTGATGATGATGATGATGATGATGATGATGATTTTATTTTAGAGAGAGAGAGCGCGCAAGTAGGGGAGAGGGGCAGAGGGAGAGGGAGAGACAGAATCTTAAGCATGCTCCACGCTCAGCATGAGCCCTACACAGGGCTTAATGCCAAGACCTTGGGATCGTGACTTGAGCCAAAATCAAGACTCAGTCACTCAAGCGACTGAGCTCCCCAAGTGCCTTATAATAGTGATTATTTAAGGAGTAGTTCCTGTGGAGCGGACAGTGAAGTGCTCTGCGCATAGTTACACATAGTACGTCATTGACTCCTCAGCCACTCTCCAAGGTCTTATTATTATCCCGATTATATGGATAAGAACAATAAAGGATTGGAAGGTTTAGTTACCAGGCAGTTTCACAGAGACTAAATAGCAATGCCAGGATTTAACCCTCGGAAGTCAGACTTGAGGTTTAGCTGGAGTTAAACTTGACCATCGTGGTAGGATGTGCACCAGGATAACTATGATGAGTCAACAGACATTTGGCAATTGACAAAAATATGTCGGTTCTTTCAAATGTTTATCAAATGTTTTATGACTTAGAGGTAACCTGAAGTGCTGCACCAAACCCACTTTGGTCTAGATCTGCAATTCACATTATTGTTGAGAGAAAGAGAGAGAGAGAGAGGAAGAGAGAGAGAGAGAGAGAGAGACAGAAGAGGGGAAAGTAAGGTTACACAGTGCCTACAGACAAATAGTTTAGTTTAATTTCCTGTCATACAGATAATTAGGCACCAAATAGGTCCCTGAGGTAATTAAAAACATAATAAACCTAATGAAACAAGGGTTGCATCCTGGTTAAAGCGGAAAAAATAAAAGTTATAAATCACTAGCAAATCATGAATTTCCTCAACAGGTGAATTGTACTTGTTTTAGCAAAAAACATACTACTGGCATTCCTGTGTTCTAAGTCACCTATGAATGAATGGCCCAGCTGTCACTGTGAGTCAGAGTGAATCTGCTATTCTCTCCTCACCGGACAAAGGGGGTAGCAGGAGGCCCCCGAAGGCTCAGGTATTGAATTGACCTTTCAGGTTTCCTGGATTTTTGTGTTGCACTGGTTACCAAATGAGAGGAAGGAGTGGCCCTGAGGTACCCGGAGAGGTTGGAAAAGCAGTCTTCATGGAGGACAGCATCCTCGTTGCCCCTCACATTTCTCTGAGGTGTGGGAGAGGCTCCAGGAACGAGAGGACCCAAAGCTCTCACTGCCTGGATGTCCTCAGATATGCCACATCATGTTCCAACCTGGTGGCAGCATCCTTCCCTGCCAGAGGCCTCGTGATAACATACTATCAAGTTAAGGCTCAAAACCTCTTAGCTACTGACTCTGACCAGACATCAATCATCTGCTATGTGGATGGTCTGAGCTAAAAAAAAAAAATGGCAACTTCCTATAAAAGAAACAGTTAAACATCTTTATTTTTAAAGTCAATTCATTTTAAAGTTGCTAATTAGAAACTCATGTTGACTACCTTAGAAAATGGTGATCTAAATAAAATAAAGACAAAGAATAGAAAAAAAACCACATATGATAAAAGATATAGCTACAGATATTTCTTAAGGAGATTTGAAGTTTGGTGCACAAAAAGTGTCCCAGACAGGCTGTCAGAAAGCTAGGGTCGGAATTTAGACTGTGCCATTCATGGTAATGCACTTGTAGACAAGATACCTAATCTCTCCAGACCTCTGTTTCCTTCAGATTAAATATGGAGATAAAAATTTTGCTTTACAGGGGCACCTGGGTGTGTCAGTTAAGCATCTGACTCTTAATTTTGGCTCAGGTCATGGTCTCACAGTTCGTGAGATCGAGCCCCATGTTGGGCTCATGCTGATAGCATGAAGCCTGCTTGGGATTCTCTCTCTCCTCCCTCTGCCCACCACTGCAAAAAGATAAATAAACAATGCTTTTTTGCCTTACGTATTTTGTTTTAGACTAAACAAGTTAACAGCTACGAAAATACCTTATGTGCTGTCTAGTGTGTAGAGAGTTCTCAATAAACACTGGTTGTTAGTGAATCAGAAGCAGTGCCCAGGATAACAATACTAATAATTCAAATGGCCACAGGTTTCATATTGGAGAAATTTATCCCATCCCTTAACCAAGAACTAAAAGCCAACTTTATAATGTATTAAACATTTATATGTATTAGAGGCCACTTCTGGATTTTCTACTGTGTCTACTCATAATATACTACCATACCATTTAAATTATTAAGGCTTGAGGTGGTATCTCATGCCAGCCAGAGTGGCTAAAATGAACAAACCAAGAGACTATAGATTCTGGTGAGGGTGTGGAGAGATGGGCACCCTCTTACACTATTGATGGGAACGTAAACTGGTGCAGCCACACTGGAAAACAGTGTGCAGGTTCCTCAAAAAACTATCAATAAAACTCCCCTATGACCCAACAATAGCACTGCTAGGGATTTACCCAAGGGATACAGAAGGGCTGATGCATTGGAGCATATGTACCCCAATGTTCATAGCAGCACTGTCAACAAGAGCCAAATAATGGAAAGAGCCTACATGTGCATCACCTGATGAGTGGATCAAGAAGATGTGGTATATATATATATATATGTATATACAATGGAGTATTACATGGCAATGAGAAAGAATGAAATCTGACCATTCATAGCAAAGTGGATGGACCTCGAGTGTCATACTAAGTGAAATTAGTCAGGGGGAGAAGGACAGATACCATATGTTTGCACTCATAGGTCTAACAGGAGAACAGGAGAAACCTAATGGAGGACCATGGGGAGGGGGAGAGGGAAAAAGAGTTGGGGACAGAGAGGGATGCAAAACCTGAGAGACTGTTGAATACTGAAAATGAACCAAGGGTTGAAGGGGGAAGGGGAGGGGGAGGGGGGAAGGGGTGGTGGTGATGGAGGAGGGCACTTGTGGGGAAGAGCACTGGGTGTTATATGGAAACCAATTTGACAATAAACTATTTTGAAAAATAAATAAATAATTAAGGTTTTGCAGTATGCTTTAGGAGGTTGATGTTGATATTGATGATATCGTTACTCATAGAATTTTCCTGATTAACCTCGTTGGTTTATTTTTCCATGTGCATTCTAGAAATAGCATCTTTAGGTTTAAAAAATCATGCACATATTTTATTCAATATTTGTATTCAAATTATTTCTTATTTAAAGAAAATTAATATTTTTATGAATTGAGCCTTGCTATTCCAGAACATTGTACCTTCTTTCATTAGTTCAGGTCTTTCTTGGTATCCTCAGAATATTTTAGGTTTTTTTCATGTAGATTTTGCAGATTTTTAAAATATACTTAATTCTTTAGTATATTAAATGCTTTTGGAAATAAGACTTCTGCTTCCATTCTAAATTCTCCTTGCTTAGGTACAGTAAGCTTACTTGTATTTTCACATAAAATATTGTACTCAGCCATATTACTGAACATACTTACTATATGATAGTTTTATTTTTCAGTTGATTCTTTTAGAATTTCTAGGTACAAAATAACATCTAGAAAGCCTTCAGAATAATACCTTTGTTTCCTTTCATGGAAACATTTCCAGTGTTTGTTTCCTTGTGACGCATAATGCTTACTTTTGTGTTGAGATCAATGTCTTTTATCGTGCTACAGAAGAATCCATCTATTACTTTATACACTTTGACTTTTGATCCATATGAATGAATTCACTAATCAAAATAAATAGATGCAATTTTATTTTATACATTGATTTTTTAGTGTTTACTATTATTATTATTATTTTTGAGAGAGAGAGAGAGAGAGAGAGAGAGAGAGGGAGATAGTGGGATAGGGACAGAGAGAGAGGGAGACAAAGGGTCTGAAGCAGGCTCTGCCCTGACAACAGAGAGACCAATGTAGGTCTCAAACTCACTAGCTGTGAAATCGAACCTAAGCTGAATGAGTCATCAATAGAACTCCAATAGACACAATTTTAAAAGAAAGATAATTAATACTTTATTTCAATGGCAAATGCCTGGTTGTATATTTCAAGAGGTTACAGAAAAAACAAGCTTACAAGAGCAGTTCTCAGTGAGGTCCCTGGACCAGCAGCATTAACATCACCTATGAACTTACTAGAAATGTGAATTCTAAGGTCCCACTCTGGACCTAATGTATCAGAGTTTTGTGAAGGGGGTGGAGTGGTCAAGTAATCCATGATTTATCAATGCTTACAGGGGATTTTGATACTAGTTAAAATCTGGGACCCACTGACTTAGCTAGATTAAGAAATCAAATAGATGATGAACGAGGGCTTTCTAGGGTTATTCGTAGGGAAAATCATAAATAGACATTTAATTCACAATGATATGGGGCCACAGTCGAAGGGTAACTAGGGGAATACAAAAAGCCTTCTTCTGTTACCAGAGGGGTAGGAGGATGGGTGAAATCATGACTAATCATGATGAGCCCTGAGTAATGTATAGAATTGTTGAATCACTATATTGTACATCTGAAACTAATATAACGCTGTATGCTAACTATATTGGAATTAAAATTTAAAAAGGAAACTTTCATCTGCCCCAAACTTTATCTTCTCCATATTGAAAGATATTCTCTTATTTGAAATGGAATCTCAACCCTAAATTTTTGCTTTGATTTAATAGATAATAAAGGGGAAGCATTGCATGAGGTTTCCTGCAGTTGGGAAAAAGAGTCCTTGGGCACAGGGATGCAGGCAATGGCAGCTGAAAATTAGCTGGAGCACATGAGGAGGTCAAGTGTATAAGAGGGGCACTGACCGTGCCTGCTGCGTCCATTGTGCCACCTGATATTAGACTGTGACAGTGTTGCCCTTTGTGCTGGTAGATCAGCATTGTTATGTGCATTGGATTAGCAAACTCCATCTTGGAAAGTGCGGCACCAACCAACATATGTGGTAACGAAATCTCTAGAAATTGTTATTCTTTACAGTCAAGTGACAGGATTATGAATGCTACATTCACAGGCTCAGACAGGGCAATACAGCCAGGAAGAGAGGTGGCATTCTAGGGAAAAATACTGCACCAGGGAAACTAGGATGAGGAGGAAAAGTGGAAACAGACACAGAAGGCCATAACATCACAATTTTACCAAGGGCCAGCCCCCCATTCCTGGGAGCACTTCCAGGAAACTGCAATTACCTGCAGGAAGGGGGAAGAGTGGCAACTGGCAATTTTTCCTAGGATGGGCACAAAATGCTCTCTGTGGGGGAGCCACACGTATGTAGATGAAGAAATGAAGAACCCTGTCTGATGTAACTCAGGAAGTTGGCGCCTGAACAGGAATTTGAATAAAACAAGAGGATCCCTAGGTGCATGTGCTTTCAAATTCCCTTTATTTCATTTGCTTAGAATTTTTTTAAACATTAACTTAATTTTTCTTTTTTTGTTCACTTTTTTTTCTTCAGCCTCATCCTCAACTATAATATCAGTGAGATCACAGTTTTGAGATTACACTTTTATTTTGGTCTAAAACACATGAAAATAAACACATAATTATTTTTTCAGAGCTAGTCCATAATTTCTCAAATACCTTGAGTGGTAAGCAGGCACCATTTTAGTAGTGCCAGCTCTAGAATTCACCTTCTTTCTATTATTCCAGTAATGTCCAGAAGAAGACAGACATTCTCAAACTTTAGCTCGAGGAAGAATTGATGGTGGAATCTTCTAAATATACACATATACCTGTTCCTGATCCCCATCTCCAGAAACTCAGATTGAGAGGAACCCTTAACAATCCATGAAGCTGAATTTTTTAAAGAATTCCAGGTAAAGCTAATGAAGTAACTTCAGGGCACTTAGAGGAACATCTCCATGGTATAAATCTTTAAGGTAAAATCTTTAAGGTTACACCAAGGCAGAAAATTGCTCCTGACCCTTAAAATGTAATTAATTGTTTAAAAACCAGAGGTACTGGGGCATCTGGGTGGCTCAGTGGTTAAACTTCTGACTCTTGGTTTTGGCTCAAAGCATAATCTCCCGGTTCTTTAGCTCAAGCCCAATGTCAGGCTCCACACTGGCGGTGCAGAGCCTGCTTGGGGTTCTCTGTCTGTCTGTCTGTCTCTCTCTCTCTCCCCCCTCCCATGCTTCTTCCATAAATAAATGAATGAATGAATGAATGAATAAAATTGTTAAAAAACACAGAATTGCTAAGGAACTGTCTTCCACAAGTGTACAGTGAGGGTGATCACAAAATGCCCAAATCTTAAAGGCTGCCAAGGGAGACTTCTCAAATTCTGTGGGCTCAGGAATTTGAATCTGGAAAGAAGCAGAGAGGCTTTTTTTGTCAAGGAAGCCAGAATCATGAAGCATTAAGTGAGAGATTACAAAATACAAGGGTTCGTGAGCCCCAAACCAAAGCCACTCTACAGCAAACAGAACAGACTGCTGAGTTTCTGGGCTGATGAGTTTTTTGATGCTGCTGTTTCCTGATGAAAGGAAAGACTTGAGGAACATTAGCTTTGATACTTCATCTTCTCATTAAATGTACTTCATATATTTTCTCTGTTATTTATGTTTCTTTAAGCAGTCTTTTGTTAAGAGGGCTTTTGAGGTAAGACTTTGTATGGATAACAAGGAGGGAGAGAGACCACAAAACTCTTGCTGCATTGGGATGCAGAGGGGTGTGGAACTTTAAACTAGGGACAAGAATCAGGAAGAGGAGGACATTGGTACTGTCCCATGCTTGGAAGAGATATATACTTTTAGAGAGGTTTTTGAACAGGATTGGTACTAACTGGTAGAATATAATACACTTGTTTTTCTTTTTCTCTTCCCCTCTCTCTTCAGAAAATGACACTTTTGCATTAACATCCCATCCACTCAGCCACTGTGGCTTCTAAGGTGAGTTTTCTAAGATTACAAGGGAAGCCAGGCAAAAGGAAAGGCCGTTTTCAGCAGTCAGAACTCCAGGAGATAGTTTTACGAGGTAACGAACATCTCTCACCCTTGACGGAACTTGATTAAAATAGTTTAGTACTAAACACAATGTCAGAAGAGATCTTTCTCCCTGAGGTGAAGAGACTTGAACTGCAGCTTGCAAACCATGTTCCTGTCTTGAGGTTTCCATGGTAAGCCCTGTCTCCCAGCCCTTCTCCACACTGCAGCAAGGTGCAATGGCTACCACTGAAATAAACAAAAAGTGACCATATTCTCCAGCTTACAGCATGGCATTTTTGCTCCGAAAGCTGCATAAGGAGTAGGAATCTAGCAGGTAGACTGAGTAGTGCAGAATGACTTTGGAAATCATCTAATTCCACATGTGAATAATTGCACATCTCTTGTGAAGGATGCATAAGTTTGGATGGGTTCATCAAATCTATATTTATTTGAAGCAAGTGCTTCCAATCATGTTTATACATGCAAACTGAATTTTCTCTCTTGATGAGATCAAGGAAAATGGCAAAGATTCTGGAGGGCAAAGTATATGGATACTAGGCACTCATATCTTGCCGCTTAGGGTCTAGCTGCATATATTCACAGAGCAAGCACCTGGGAATTCCTAACTGATTATCTGAATGGTTGATTCACTGAACAAATCAAGGTAAACAAAACAAGGTAGAAAATCAGTGACAACCCATGATGTCAACTCAAATGGGACTTATTTTGTATTGACAAAGAAGAAAAAATAAAAAGATGAAAACCCTGGGTTTTAGTTAATTCATCCAATATCTATTGAGCAACTAATAACTAATGCTAGGCATAGATAGTAAGATGATATACATGTGAACAAATGAAAAATTTCTTTTAGTGATGAAGGCTCTGACATAAACTGAATGAGGTGACAGCGTGACAGGTGATGGGTGGGGGGCAGTGTTCCTATGGTGGTTGAGGAGATATCTGCATGCGAACTTGAATAATAGGTAGAAGCCAGGCATGAAGAAGCTGGAAGTAAGGAATTCTAGAAGCAACACTAAGAACAAGGATGTGAGGTGACAAAGAATGCCCTTGAGTCTGAGATAGAGTAAAAGTTATGTATGAAGTGACCTGATAGGGCAGAGGTGAGAAAATTAGTCCATTGCCTGTTTTTGTGAGTAAAGTGTTATTGGAAGAGAACTCTGCCCATTTATCCATTTATTTACATATTACCTATTGTTGCTTTCATGTTGCGATAGTAGAGGAGGTGTGACAGAGACTGGCTGGTCGACAAAGCCTAAGCTGTTTCTCAACTGACCCCTTACAGAAAGGTGGCCCAGCCCTAATGTAGAGGTTGCATATCATGACACAGAATTTGGACTTTATTTTGAATCCAAGGAATAGCTAATAGAAAATTTAGAGCTGGTTAGCAATAAGGCCTAAAGTCCCTTGAATACTGTGGGGTAAATGGATTACAAGGTCACAAGTGAGGTGGCAGGGAGACAAGTTCAAAGTCTCTTGCACTATTCCAGAAAAGATAGTGATTTGTGTTATAATTGTAGCAATGAAGATAAGAAACAGTGGTTGGGCTACAAACATATTTTGGAGAAAGCAGTTAGAAGAATAATTTATAACACTGAGTTTGTAAGAATAATTCAAATCTTGATTTTATAAAATGACTTTGAAATTTTGGCCTGAGGAAATTATATAGGGTGTGCCATTTAGTAGGAAGAGGGCAGGAGGGGCAGGTTGGAGATGAGTGGAAAATCAAAGCACTGATTTCAACCCAAGCTTCACATGCCTATTAAATGTCTCTGTAAAATGTATCATAGTTTGCTACTTGACTCTGGGCCTAGGGGAGAAGTCAGAGCTGGAGATACAAATTTGAGAATCTTAGTGTGTATTTGCTTTGAAAGCCATGGGGCTGGAAAAGAAGGTGTAAGGAGAGAGAAGGTCCAGTGAAAAGTCCCAGGGAACGCTAACATTTTAGAATCAGGCAGATGATGCAGAGACAGGCAAAGAGAATGAAGACGATCAACATGTGAAAGTGGGATTATACAAGTTGCCTAGCTATTGATCTCATCTTTAAACTCACCTGTGTACATCTTGCTTTGGATGTGGGGCTAAGACTAAGGTAAGCATTCCTGCTTTGCCTGTATCTCCTGCTGGGGTCTGCCCCTAGAGGGCACTAGAGAGAATGTGGGGGACAGGCACACTTAGAACGGGCTTGGGTTTCTTTTCAGCCTCACTCCAGTCCATGGCCAGGCAGGACTTTTGCTCAACAGCAGTTTCTTCCATTTTGCTGTTTTTCTGATATTCACAGAAGTAGTCCCATAGCATCTCATAGACTCCAACACCAGCACCAAGCACTGGCCCACACGCCCTCCTCAGAGGTCTGGGTCCCACTTGCAGGAACCCCTCCTCTGACTTCAAAACACAAGGTCCATCCAAGCACCCCCTCGTTCCTCCAAAGTCAGGGTTTCCGTTCCTTGGGGCCCCTTTAAGCACCTGAACTTGAATCCCAACTTTGTCCCTCAAGATGGTGGCTGTTTCCTGAAATCTCTACCTCCAGAACATTTTAAAGATCTCTTTTCACACATTTCAGTGACTTTCTTAATGTTCTTTACATAAGGATATATAATTCTGTATATATCTCTTTCAGTTACCTTGTTAACACTCTTGTTACGTTGTCTGTATTGAAGTAACCAGAGAATGTGCTGTCACAGAAGAGTTTCAACAAGAGAGGACAAAGAAGAAAGGGCCAAGTAATTGACTATCTATCTGATGTAGCAAGGTTTTGGTGACAATGATGTCTGTGGACTGATGGGGGTTGGGAGAGAATGAAGAGTGGTTGGATTCCATACGCATTATAGAGACTGAGTTTATAAAAAAAAAAAAAACAAACTTGTAAGATTCAATTTATAAAATTACTCCAGTGTACTTGGCTTGAGGAAATGGTAGATGGAGGTGCCATTTGAAAAATGATTGATGAATTTGAAAGCCCACAGGAGCTGGCTAGGGAAAGAAGGGGAGGTGAGTAAGTAGAGACTACTAAACTAGTTAATTCTTTAAAGGCTTTTACAGTGAATGAGGCCACTGAGGGTTTTATTTTCTCAAGATCAGAGCTGTTCAGGCATGTGTGTAGACTGAGGGAGGCAGACAGAGGATACCAGGGGCATGGGTGTGGTAAAGAGAGTGAAGTTCTTGGGTACTGGGTAAGTAAGAACAGGTGGGATCCAGAGCACAAAGGAAGGCTTTGGCTTTTAGTAGAACAAAGAGCATTACTCCTTAAAGGAAGGAGGCAGAATGTGTGAATTCAGATGCAGAGAGGTTGGGGGATTTGGCTCCAGGAATCCAAAGTTATTATTATTTTTTTACTTCATCTATTATCATGATAAAAAACAACAATATCAAACCTATGGTGAGAAAGCCTCCAAACAATTCGCATTTCAAAATGACTATTGTCATCCATAGTATCATTAGAAAATCACAGAAATCAATATTCTGCAGTGCACAAGTCATTAAAAAATGATCTTCCTAACCTGGAGAACAGAGATACAGGACTCTCACATTCCAGAAGTGATGCGAATACCCATAATTACCACTATAAATTTGCCAACTACTAAAAATAATTTTGTATTTTCCTGTAAGATTTGCAAGCTAATAATAAGCAATTTCCAGCTGTGTGCTGTGACAGCAAAAAAGAGGGTCTAACATCCTTATAATTATTTTTCATATCCGTATACACATTAGAAAATACTGATTAAGACCCATCTGCTTAAATGTTTTTTTTATTGTTAAAACCCACGTAGTAGGTGACTTTTATGAAATTTGTATGACTATATTGTATATATTAGACTTCAAAAGGAGGGTTATCAAATATTTTACCTTTCAGTCTTCTTAAACACACACACACACATGATTATGAAACAAAAGGATTCACAAGAGAGAGAACTGAATGTTTTCTTTAGAGCAGATTCCACAAACACATCCGGAGGGCTCCACTCAATTCAGCAGCTAATGCTGCGCCAAACAGCAGGCTTCACCATATGAAATGCTGAGCCTCGCTCACTTGCTCACTTCGTTCTGCTTGACAAAATGAGTGTGATTGTTTGAGAACAACTAAATCAGATATCTATTTCTTGGGTCTATTTTCTCCAATTTCAAATGTTCTTCTGGGTATTTGAAATGTCACCACCTAAAGAAAAGAGATAACTCTTTGGTCGTGAATTCACTGTTACTTCCTAGAGGTGAAAAGAGGAATTACTCTTCAGGACAAATTGATAAGTTTAGCTTGCTTGCTGTTGGATGGACCCACACCTCCTTCAGGTTCCTCAAGCTGCCAATAACTCCTTTCAAAGCCCTCAGCACTGTGAGTCTGGTCTAGGCAGACGAGATGCTGCTGCAATAGTGCCCCTCCCCCCACAAAATAATCCAGATGAAGCAAGGGAAATACCTGCTCCTGGGTTGGATTGAAGATTCTCTCAAAAAATATGGAGAAGAGTTTAATGAAATCAAATCAAAATATATATGGTAATTGGCATGAATATTACTTTCAAATAAAGTTTCCTAAAACTTAACAAGAAAGCAACAATTCAAGTGGAAATCAATGACCAGCATTATCTATCTATTTCTCTCTCTATCCTCTACGTAGCCATGTGCCAGGTGTCACATTGTCAGGAATAAGATTGATGTTATTGTGTTTTTAAATTGTTTTTCAATTTTAACTTTTGACTGAAGTATAAAATACGTACAGAAAGGTACATATTCATGAGTTACAGTTCAACGCATTTTCTGAAACTGAGCACACCTGTGTAACCAGCACAGCTCAGGAAAAGAACATCAATAGCACTCTAGAAGCCCCTTGTGCCTTCTAGTCACGACTCTCATGAAGATAATCTCCATCTTTTCTTCTAATGGCATAGATTAGCCTTCCTGTTGTTCTGCAGTGTACAAATGAAATCTCCTTGTGTGCAATCTTTGGCATCTGGCATTTACTTTGGTCTTTTAACTATAACCAGAAGCCGCTACAATTTATTGAGCTCTTGGTTACTACATGCCAGACACTAATCAAAGCCCTTTAGTACATCATTATCACATTGAGTCCTCACACTCACACCATGACTAGGCATTAGTATTATCTCCTTCAAGCAGATGAAGACGTTTCAAGCTTAGGGATATTAATATATATTAAGTCATCCAGCAGTAAATGCTGGCATGAAGATTCATGCTTTGTTTATCTGGCTCCAAAGCATAAGTCTTTCCCAAGTAGGCTTTCAAGGATGTACACAAGGCCAAATGATCCTGATCTACAAGATTCTGAGAGCTCAGGAAACACTGTCATTTGAAAGTGTTGTCTTCCTTATTTTACTGTGATTATGCACTTGCCTGTTATGCTAACTTGGACCTCACATTTAATTTGAGCAGTGGCCACTTTTCTAGCCAAGTAACTTGATGTTAGGTAAACTGTAAAGGTTATAGCATATGGTTCAAGCATCTTTACTTTTATTAACGGAAAGTAAAACAGACTTGCCTAAAGGCATACTTGTTAGAGAGATAGCCTACGTTGCTCAGTGCTTTGAGCACTCATCAAGCAGCTGTTAGGAAGGAAGGAAGGAAGGAAGGAAGGAAGGAAGGAAGGAAGGAAGGAAGAAAGGAAGGAAGGAAGGAAGAAAGAAACAAAGAAAGAAGGAAACAAAGAAAGAAAATGAGAGAAAGAAAGAAGGAAAGATAGAAAGAAAGGAGGGAGGGAAGGAAGTTAAGGAAGGAAGGAACAAATGAAGGAATGAAGGAAGGAAGGAAGGACGAAAATCAGGAAATTTGTACTGGCAGAATATTTCTCTGCTTCAGTATATATTTGAAATTTTGCATTATAAAAAGTTAATAAGAAAAAGAGTGGATGTTTGTGGAGACATAGGAGTAAGGTGTGTTCAATGCTCTTTTCCCTGGTTATATGTTCTGGCTCTTCTCTGTAGAATACATTTTGCATTTATAATATGACATACTAAATAAAAGATTAAGAAAGTCATCCATAAAGAACATTTTTACAGTTCAGACTCACTTTCCTTACATAGGCAAATGTACTGGTTCCCATGAAAGACAGAAGCCAGAATACTATTGAAATCACAAAAAGTAGTTTGCCAACTGCTATGCATAAAACAATTTAAGCTGATAAGTTTCTTTTCCAAATACCACTTCTTTCACCATTATCAGTGTTACTACAAGGTGGTAAAGAACTTCCCATTCAAAAGATAAGTTGGGGAAATTATTAAGGATGGGTTGATTGGGGGAAAAATAAACATTTTCTTGGAGAAGTCAAATCCTGAAAAACTCAAAAGAGTATTTTTGTATTTCAGGGTGCTTCTGCCAGTTGTTCCTATTTCAGCTGTAGGTGTTTCTTTTCTTTTTTCTTTTTTTTTTAATGTTTATTCATTTTGAGAGAAAGACACACACACACACACACACACACACACACACACATACACACAGAGCATGAGTAGGGGAGGGGCAGAGATAGAGGGAGACGCAGAATCTGAAGCAGGCTTCAGGCTCAGAGCTGTCAGCACAGAGCCTGATGCAGGGCTTGAATTCCTTATGAGATCGTGATCGGAGCCACCCAGGTACCTCTGGCTATTTCTTTTCCATTCTATCTTGGGAAATGTTATTGTCATAGAGAAAGATTCAGAGTGATTCTCATCCAAAGGTCAATATTTCTGTGTTCCATAGCAAAAATGACCTGTCTGAGAAGAAAACCAAACCAAACCAAATCAAACACATGTGAAGAAAATAAGGTCAGTCTGATGGAACTCTGTGAGTTCTGACCACCAGAAAAATATCCTTAATATGGATAGACCCAGGCCTTTTGCAATAAAAAAATGAAATGGCTTTAATATGATGGTGAAGTAAAAATATAAGGGAAAATGGAAAATTTGCAGCTGAAAATGAAGTAAGAGAAAAGTTTCCTCCTCGTTATTGGCTCAAAACTCACATGCTCCTTCAGGAATTGCTAGAGCAGAGCTGGGGGAAAATGTGTGACAGCAAAGATAAAGCAGGAGAGAGTTTTTTGGGTATGGTGGAATTGTTAGAATTGAGCTTGAGGTGGTGTATACATTAATCTTGCCTGCGTCAAATATCATGTAACCACGCCCCAGAAGGAAAGAAAGAGAAAAGGAAAGAGAACTGAATCTTAGTGCATACAAATTAAAAATGTAAAAGAAACCAATTTAAAGCCCCAAACATTCTAAACATCATGGTTGTTAGTAGTATGGCCAATGTCCAAGAATATTGGAGATTGATAAGTGAATAAATGGACGGATGAAACCATGGTGTAACAGAATTCCTATTTTTTTTTAAATTTTAAAAATGTTTTTATTTATTTTTGAGAGAAAGAGAGAGAGGGTGAGAGAGCACACAATTGGCAGAGGGGCAGAAAAAGAGGGAAACACAGACTCCAAAGCAGGTTCCAGGCTCTGAGCTGTCAGCACAGAGCCCGACGCAGGTTCAAACCCACCAACCATGAGATCATGACATGAGCTGAAGTTGGATGCCCAACCAACTGAGCCACCCAGGCATCCCTAGCATTACTATTTTAAAATTGAAGATAGAGTAAATTATTGAAACATGTATTTTAAAATGTACTAAAATTTTTTTAAAGTGAAGTTTATTTTCTAATAAGTCAACAAAGTGGGTATTTTGGGGCAGGAGGGAGTCACGGCTGGAAAGGGACACACAGGTCTTTGGGGACGCTACAACATTCTAGGTTTTTCTCTGGGTGCTGCTTATACAGATGTGCTCTGTTTGAGAAAATACACCTGGCCCTGCACTTGTGATAGGTGCTCTTTTCTCAATGTCTGTTATACTTCCATAAAACACTTTAAAAAAAGGCAAATAATTTTCAAGTCTATCCCATCTTTAAAAGCATATTACAAATGCCTTTTACAATACAGTTGTAGGACAAAATGGTCTTTCCTGAGGAAGCAGCGTGTTTTCTTTCTTTCCCCAACGCCCACACCAGCTAATGAGAATTAAGTAATCCGTCAGTTCTCATTTCTCCTTTGGTTTCAGCAAACGTCTGGGTAAGATCTCCTACTTAGCTCCAGGACCTCACGTATTCTGCTGGTCTATTTTTACCTCCCCCCACAATCCTCTGTGCATGACTTTTAGCTTTGTAGTTCTATTTTAATGATGTTATTATATATACATGTGCCTTATATTATAAGCCAGTCCAAAAGCCTTTTGGAAATAGATTGAGTATAAATCATAAATTCAAATAAGAATGTGCATTCTTATTTTAAAAGCTTTACAAGCAAACCTTAAAAGAAAAATAAAACTCCAGCATTAAAATGAACTGCTACTGATCACTTGTCCTTCAATGCAGCACAGTCTCGATTGCGCACTAAGGGAGAACAGCTGCCTAGCTTTTCTAGATGAATCCAGGGAATGGTAAACTTAACTTTAAGCTTGTATCCAAGGATGTTGAAAAACATGTTATAGGTGCCCAAATAGAGGAAAGAAAGTTAAAAGAAAACTCCTAGATATGAGAGGAACAATTCATACCTTAGACTTTGGAATTCAGTATTAAAATAAATAGCAGCTGAGTCTAATTTCATACATGAACTTTGCTAACTTAGAAGAAAATGAAGTGACTAGCAAGAGAATCGAAAACAAATGTAGCCATTTGCTCCAGCCCAATAACTGGATTTTCCAGTTATGAAATTCATCTCATTTTCAGGTTCAAGCATACTGAGAACAGTCCCTCGTAGGTTGAATCCACACCTCAATACACTGAATATAGAGTTTGCCTTTTTGGAAGAAAAACAAGTATTAGGACTGATGCAATAAAGTCCAAGCCCTGCATAGTTTGGGCTGTTCTGAAGCTGAAATGATAGAAATTTAAACCAGAAGATTCTTTGGGGATCACCAGAGCTAAAAATCTCGAAGACATTCCCATCCTTTCCTGGCACATTATCATTTCTTCTACTCAGTTTGAGGAAATCGCCTTCAGAGCTTGTCTGTGGTCTCATATAAAGCTTAGGAAACTTAATCTTCAAGTTCATCTAAAATATACTTTCATGAAAAAAACCAAGTAAATATAACTCTACCTGGAAAATGAGAGGAAAGAGAAGGAGGGGTGTATTTAGAAACATATTCCAAAATTTAGATGGTCCCAGAGTTGTACTTAAAATAATGAAAAGAATGAAGAGCTTATATGTCTCACATTTTGTTGTTTCACTAGAATTCAGCATGTTTTTAAAAAAATGTTAATGTTTATTTTTAAGAGAGAGAAACAGAATGTGAGTAGGGGAGGGGGAGAGAAAGAGGGAGACACAGAATCTGAAGCAGGTTCCAGGCACCTGTCAGTGCAGAGCTTGACTTGGGGCTTGAACTCATGAACCAAGAGATCATGACCTGAGCCTCAGTTGGATGCTTCACTGACTGAGCAACCCAGGCACCCCTAGTATGGTTTTCTAAACTGAAGAAAATTATTATGAAGTACCACAGTATGTAGCATTGACCCAAAGTAGATACTACCTGGTATCTACCAATGCTTTGAATTTAATGAAACTGAATATTTCTTTTTTCAGGGGGTGGGAGGGGGTCAATGGTATAGAAAGATTCATGGTTATAGTAGCATTCCCAAAACATAGCCAAAAAAGGACGTTATCCCCCCATGTGAGACCAGTTCCCAAGGTTTATAAATATCAGAAATGTGTCACATGTGAAATCACATTTAGCTGCGTCTTTTTGATTGGTTGAGATTCAAGAGAAACATACATGGATTTTTGAGGGCCTTTTGTTTTAAAAATTATTCTGGGGATCAGATGAGAGAGTGCAATTACTCAACTGCATGTTAATAAAATGTTACCCAGGCATGATTCCAGTTCGAATAGGGTACACCATTCCAGGAACTAGTTTCCTAAGGGCAGAGAGAAACAAGGATGGGGGAGGTGAGAATCCAGGGAAACAAGGATGGGGTGAGGAGTTCAGAAGGGCGCCACTTGAGGGTGTCATGCTGAGCGAAGTAAGCCAGGCAGAGAAGGACAGAAACCATATGTTTGCACTCATAGGTCTAGCAGGAACACAGGAGAGACCTAATGGAGAACCAGGAGGAGCGGAGGAGGGAGAGAGAGTTGGGGAGAGAGAGGGATGCAAAACTTGAGAGACTATTGAATGCTGAGAATGAACTGAGGGTTGAAGGGGAAGGGGGAGGGGGGAAAAGAGGTGGTGGTGATGGTGGAGGGCACTTAAGGGGAAGAGCGCTGGGTGTTGTATGGAAAACAATTTGACAATAAAATATTATGGAGAAAAAAAAAAGAAGGGCGCCACTTGATGAACTTTCAAGGCACTCAAGTGTGAGCAGTGTGTGGCTTAGGTCAAATCAATGCAACACATTTCAGGTTTCTTTAGCAGATAAGGTTCCTTTCTTTTTTTTTTTTTGAATGTTTATTTATTTTTGAGAGAGAGAAAGAGAGAGCGTGAGCAAGGGTGGGACAAAGAGAGAGGGAGACACAGAATCTGAAGCAGGCTCCAGGCTCTGAGCTGTCAGCACAGAGCCAGACCCCACGGGGCTTGAACCCACGACCATGGGATCATGACCTGAGCTGAAGTCTGACGCTCAAACAGCTGAGTTACCCAGGTGCCCAGCAGATAAGGTTTCTTTACTGGAATTATTTATATTGCTGGATTTTTCAACCTCTCACATACAGTTACTATTCTACAGAATATGAGAATTCTTGGACTCTCTAGATCCAAGACTGTCTTGTTCTTTCTTTGCGTAGATTAGAGAATTTAAAAAACAAAATTAAGAAAAAATATTTGATGATTTTCCTAAGAAATTTTCCTCACAGAGCATTGTAATCTTGAAATCCGTACATGTGCTCAAACAAAAGGGCCATAGCAAGCCCTTCCTACGATGACCCCGGTTTTATTCCCAGGGAAATAAACAAAGTTTATTTTCATTAGGAAAATTACTGTTCTGGTTTGGCCGTGTGATGGCATATTATGCTGTGTTAAAACCTGAGGTTCATCTTGTTTTAAAATGACAAGATAAAATATATATAGTCTGTGGCTTACTGAAGAAATGAGACTGTCATGAAAGATGCCAAAGCAGTGCAGTTGTTTTGGATCTGAATGGTGGGATGTTTCTTTCTGTGCTTTACAGTGTTTGGCTTTTCAGAATTATTGTGCTGAGATTATTTTCCTTTTGACTAATATCGCCTTGAAAAGTAGCCTTATGGTTTTGATTTCAGTACTTTTCAATTCAATGGTATAAGGATATTGTTGGCTCTTTTTCGTACTAATGTAATTTGAATAAGCTCTCCTCATTTTTAATTTGAATTTTCTGTGTTTTAAAATGGATTTTCTTACATTTGCAAGGTCCATGGATAAAGGTTTCTTCCTGGAGCTACATTTTACTTCCGCAGACAATGTGCGTTGCTGTGATAGTTTGCTGACTGAAAACACATACGCCATCCATTTCAGTAAGGTGGCAGTGAGTTTCTTTGTCAGAATCATTATTCAGAGTCAAATATAAAATTAATGTGGGCCTCCTGTGTATTTATGAAAAAAACATTATTTTTAAACTAAGAGCGCACAGATTATAGTTAAGATAATATACTTTAAGGTCAGAGTCACTGCCTGTTTGTATATAGTAACCAAATAAATGAACTTATAAGGTAAGATTTCCACATTCAGTTCTTCTAAGAAATTAGCTAAATTACCCAGTAGTCTCTACCACATTGAATAAACTCTAGGTAGATTACAACAAATGTCAGTGAAGTTTGTTTATCTTTTCATATTCTGCTTTGTCAGGCATTAACTGTGAAAATTACATGTTAGAAAGGGTTACTTTTGAAAACTATTTTACTTTGCATGAATATGCTACCAAAGGAATTATTTAATTATGGTTTTCACTGTAAATTTAAAAATAAAACAAAAGAAAATCTCTCTTGGTGGCTAATGGTTTTATGATTCATAATAATGAACATTGATATATGTAGGGACAAAAGTGTTCATACTGTCATTTCCAGAAGACTTATTCTTTTACCTGAGAATTTAAGTGAATATATACTTTTCAGTCAACATCTATGCATGAAAACTCCCTTTTCCTGTTGACTAAACCGGTTAAAGCTTAAATTTTGTGGAAGAGATGTTTATCTGGATACAACATGGACTCACAGATTCTTTTTAAATGCTGTGAAGAAGTTAATATGTCCCTCAAAGTTTGTCGGGTGATTAATAGTTCTAAGAACATATTGTGAAAAACGCTAAGTCAAGGCATACTTGCAAGTTTAAATAAAGTCTTACTTCCTGTGTTCATTTGCTTTTGCCTTAGAGACATCTGGCTCCTATTGCTCTGTATATTTTATATTATCACTTTGACACCTCCCAAACAAATGCCTTCTATAATCTGCTAAAGACGAAGATCACAATAAGCAATATTTAATTTTTCTCCAGCAACAAATCTTAGAGAATCAAAATATCTCCCTAAGTTCCTTTTTTAAGTGGAATAGATGTCATCAGATAAAGCTGGATATCCACAAGACAATTGGTAGAGTGTGTTTTCTTAACGCAGTAAATGTTAAATTTCCAATAAACCAGGGCAAATTATCAAAAGGAACACAGCTGTAAATGGAGACATACCTGTAAATAAGCCAGAGAAATAAAAAGAGAAGTTTGGGGAAAGATATTTGGAAAATAATTATTTCTGTTTCAACCTTCTTGACTTGGATAAGTCCAAAAAGAAATCCAGAGATTATAACCATGTGATTATTTTTCATTTCAAGGACATCCAAACTATTTCCAGCTATCTTCAGGCTGCCAGATGTATAAACAGCACCATGTTAAAAATAAAATAGTGGCTTCAGTAAGAAATACTTCTTACTGACTACTGAGACCTAGAAATATAGATCAAAATATACCTTAAGGGTTAAAGTCTGTTAGAGTTTTTTAACTACTACGTTTCTGAATATAGTATGCCAAGTTAGCAGGTTTAAGAAAAGATCATGATAGTTGGTAGAAATAAAAATACAATATGGTAAAATAGAACAGAGAGCCCAGAAGTAGGCCCACATAAATATAGTCAACTGATCTTTGACAAAGGAGCAAAGTAAATGCAATGAAGAAAAGATAGCCTTTTTGACAAATGGTGGATCAACTGGACATCCACATGTGAAAAAAAATGAATCTAAACACAGAACTTACAGCATTCACAAAAATTAACTCAAAATGAATCACAGACCTACATGTAATACGCAAAACTATGAAACACCCAGAAAGCGACACAGGAGAATATCTAGATGACCTTAGATTTGGAGGTGACTTTCTAGATATAATACCAAGGGCATTATTCATGGAAGAAAGCATGATAAGCCAGATTTCATTAAAATTAAAAATTTCTGCTCTACAAAATACATTATCAAGAGAATAATATAAAAAACCACAGATTAGGAGAATACATTTGCAAAAGACCTATCTGATAAAGGTCTGTTATCCAAACAGAACTTGAAACTCAACACTCAGAAAACAATCCAATTAAAAAATAGGTTAAAGACTTTAACAGACACTTCACCAAAGAAGAGAAACAGATGGCAAATAAGCATATGAATAGATGTTTCACATCACATGTCATCATGGAAAACACAAATTAAAGTGAGATGACACCAAACAAATCTATTAGAATGGCCAAAATCTGGAACTCTGACAACACCACATGTTGGCAAATATATAGAGCAACAGCAATTCTCATTCATTGCTGGTGGGAATGCAAAAAGGTACACAGCCAGTTTGAAAAAGAGTTTGGTAGTTTCATACAAAACTAAACATACACTTACCATATGGTCCAGCGATTGTGCTCCTTGGTATCTACCCAAAAAAAGTCTAAAATGTACGACCACACAAAATAATGGATATTTATAGCAACACTATTCCTAATTAACAAAACTTAGAAGCAACCAAGATGTTCTTCAGTGGGTGAATTGATAAATAAATTATGGTACATCCAGGCAATGGAATATTATTCAACATGAAAAAGAAATGAGTTGTCAAGCCATGAAAAGACATGATTCCACATATATGACATCCTGGAAAAGGCAAAATTATGGAGACAGTAAAAATATCCATGGTTGCCAGAGATTATTGGGAGGTAAAGATCAATAATAGAGCACAAAGGATTTTTAAGGCAGCAAAACTACTCTGTAGGGTACTATAATGGTAGATACATGTCATTATACATTTGTCCAAGTACATAGAAGCTGCAACACCAAAAGTTAACCCTAATGTAAACTATGGACTTTGGGTGATATTGATGTGTCAATGTAGGTTCATTAATTGTTAAAAGTATATGACCATGGTGGTGGGTGTTGAAAATAGGGAAGGCCTTATATGAATGAGGGTAGAGGATATATGGGAAATCTCCATACCTTCCACTCAATTTTGGTGTTATTCTAAAACTGCTGTAAATAATAGTCTATTAAAAATAAGTGAATAAAATTTAAATGTTTAATAGTGTTAAATGATTAAAATATCTACATTTTACTACTTTACATGGAGTAGAAGATATGCATTGATTCTCTATTATCTTTTTTTGCCCCTTGCAACAGCCACTACTTTTTTATTTGAACATATCAAACGTCATATCTCAAGCCATAGTGATAGGTTCAAGGATGGACATGTGACCTAAGCAGTTCAATTAGAGTAAATCTCAGGATTTTTGAGGGAGCCCAAAGGAATTCTCACACTTTCTTCCTAAACCTCAACCTGAGAAGTTTTGAAGCTGGAGCCTCCATCTTGATACAGCTGGAAAGCTAAGGGCCAACATGTAGTGGCTCAAAATCAAGCCAGGACAGAAAATAACAGAGTAGTGAAAGAGAGTGTGTGTATCAGTTGCATAGTTTGAGTTCTGAATTGAGCTGTAAATGGAACCAGTCCTTCCCTTGAACTTACCAATTGCTAGAGCCAATTAGTTCCTTTTCTTGCTTGAGCTTGTTTGAGTTGAGTTTTCAGTTATTTATAATTAAATGATACTTGAAAGTTAAACTATACTGTAGTTGCTTACTCATGGGAGCCCCAACCTTAAGTTTGACAGTGAGAAAAACATGAGTGTAGAAACAGTAAAGCTTAGCCAGGATTTCATGTGCTACCTCATATTTCCCAGCCTGCCATGCAGTTCAGTTGGAACCACATGATTAGTTCTAGCCAAAGGACCATAAGCAGAAGTAATGTGTATCATTTCTGGACAAAACTGAAGTGTCCCTGTCACTGCTCTCTTTCTAAGCTACATGTTCCCTAGAAGCCATATTTTGAGATGACAGAATCACAAAGTAGACCATTTGTCAGTCTAGGTTCACTGAGAAAATGTGTTGACTATATCCATTCGCTCAGGAGGGATAGACATACAGTGAGAACAACAGATACAATTTTGTTGTGTGGAGCCACTGAACATTCAGTATTATTTTGTTATGCAGTATACCCTGGCCTACACTGATTAAGACATCAATGCTGAAAGAAGAACAACGTGCTGTATAAAGGTGTATCCTCTATCCTCAAGGCCTAAGCCCTAGAAATTTCCATTTTACTGGGAAAGAAATATAAAAAGTCTGAGGAATAGGAGATTTCCCTCAAAATCTAAATGGGACTTATAAAGGACATGCAAACCCTTGCCCTGATTAATAAGGAAGGATGGGAAATGGCAAATCCATAGGAAAGGTAGGTTTTTCCTATTCAAAAAATTAGAGCCAGAGCTATAGGCCTTGGGGCCCACGTCCAATGAAAGTCAATAGGAAATTACCTGTTTAAGCCCACTAATGTCTTCTTTAATTCTTCAAAATTCAAGAACTGATAACATACAGGCATATTTAGTTTAGCCAGCACAGTATTTTTTAAGTCGAATTAAATTTTCCAATATTTAAGACTCTGGAGGTTTCACACAAAAATAAGAATTCCCAGCTTCTGCTGAAACATGAGAGAAAATAACCCTGAGCCCACATACTGAACTGGTAACCACTGATAAGCAGAGAAATAAGCTTCTTCTTTAAGGGTGCAACATGCTTTCCCTTGTCCCTATCACAAGTGTCACTCATGGGCCACACCTGGCTCTTATAGGTATTTAAGTTCATGGCCTTTAAACAAACTCTCTAGGACATAATTCTCCACTTCTTAAAAATTACCAGGCAATTTGGCAGCCGCATTAGGGCCCTTAAGTTGTCACTAGAGTATTCCTTAATGCACCACAGAAGCAAATCATTAGAAGGTATCCGGGAGTCTTGAAAGGGTTAAGGCTCATAGACAATGTTCCTGATTACTCCCAGAGTGGTTTATATACTGGGATAATCTGGCTCAAACTCCAAAGTGTTCATGGGAGTTATTGGCATTCTCTTTTGTTCCCAGGTGCTGGAGCTGTTCTCCACTTCCCATATGCTGGGCAACATGGAGGTCGTGTCTGTGGCTTCAGCCCAGCCTCCTGGAGTGAACGTGCCTGACATGCATAGTCAGATCCCTGTACCAGCTGAGTGTGTCCCTGTCACTTTTCAATTATGTGACCTAATTCTTCTTCTCTTCATGAATGAAACAGTATTCTTCATATTATTCATAAAATGATAAAGCCTCAAATAAATCGTATTTGCCATTCATGAAAAAAAACCACAAATATTTGCTTTAATAGTGAATTGAAACCAAATATTTTTAACCAGGGCCAGTATATTTAAATAATTTCCTGTGGTAAAACAAACCAGAAGAGGATAAGGTGTTGAAAATGTATTTCTTTCCATCCTTAATTTGCCTAGTAAAATCACAAAGCATTAAAAAAAAAGGTCTAGCTAGCTTCAGAATTTGTATTTATTTTTTCCATGATGAAACCAATTTGTGATACAGAGTATACTTCTGTTTGTCAAACAAACAAGTGTAAGCAGACACTATTTTTATATAATACTGATATTAGGATAACTGTGAAAAGAAACAGTATAACTATGGTAAATTACTTGACAATGGCAAGAAAATGGCTCTGAGTGTCAGAGAAGTACAGATAAAAAGCTGACAATTTTGAAAGAAACTTCACACAAATGATTAACTGAACGGTATTTTACTGGCCTAAGCAATAAGACAGAAATGATGATAGGCTAAACTACTGGGAAGGTCAAAGGGTGTTCTCTCTTTTTCTTTTTCACTCAATGTTTTCCCTCTTTTTAAAATTGATGTATCATTGACACACGATGTTACGTTAGTTTCAGGTATACAAAGTAGTGATTTCACAAGTCTATATGTTATGCTCTGTTCCCCCCTAGTGTGGCCATCATCTGTCTCCATACAACACTATTACAATTTAATGGCAAGGAATATAGCAGTAGGGCAGAGTTAGAAGGAAGATGTGAGGTTGGGAAAAGCCCTAAACACAGAGGTCCAAATCAGACGATGAGGGAAATAATTTTCAAACTGGGATTGTATTTCTTTTCACAAATGAGTCAACGGATACCAATGGATATATTTTTTTTTTAATATTTATATTTGAGAGATAGCAAGAGAGTGAGAGCAAGAGCGAGAGCAAGAGAGAGAGAGAGCGCACACGCGCAGGCAAGAGAGAGATTGCACAAGCAGGGGAGGGGCAGTGAGAGAAGGAGACAGAGGATCCCAAGTGGGCTCTGGGCTGGAACTCATGAACCTTGAGATCATGACCCGAACTGAAGTCAGACCCACAAACGACTAAGCCCCCAGGATTCCCAGAATAGATTATTTTAAAGAACAAAGTGGGGCCTGGTAATCCCTTATTAAACTAATGATGTTTCTTTCCCTACTTTCATCCAGGCCTAAGAAGAGATCTAGCTTTTTCACAGTGCTGTAGTGATGAAAAAGCTCAGTCATCGTCAGGCTGACTCACTTGATTTTAGAGACGAGACAAACGAAGCCATGGGGCTAATAAATGGCAAGGAGAACATTACTGTTCTGATTCCAACTCCGAACATAGTGTGTTCAAAACTCTCACCACCTTTTTGCCTTGAGACACTATTAAAAGGATACCAAGTAAGACCCATTACTTGGCATTGATTTACTGCTCAGCTGACAATCCTACTTTCTATATCTCAAGAAACTACACACAAAAGTATCTTACAGTTTGAAAGCATCTGATACTGCTTGGTATTTTGTTTAATTGCCAAAATAATTATCTCAGGCCAAGGTACTCACATCACGCTCCAGACACTCTAACCTACTATCCATATAAGACAATTTTACTCTAATTGCCATGTATCCATAGAGTTTGTGATCTCACTTATGATTACATAAATATGTATAATGAGACCCATGTACTCAATCTAAAAGTAACTTTAGATTGTTTATGTGTTCACACCTTTAGACACTCAGAGATATCTAGGGACTTATTTTCAGATGGACATTTGCACTTTAAATGCTTTATGTTGGAGAATGTGAGATGCAGGTGAGTTACCAGAAAACCACAAGTGTTTACAACAGAGACCGGCAAACAGTGACACAGGGACCATGGCATAGCTACTGGCAGTGGGTGGCTCCATATTATTTTTAAAATATTGCATTTTAAAAAGCAGTTTCATCATGTTCCAAGACTAATTGGAGATGGCAATTAAATGCAATAGATCCTGTATATCAGTGGTAAAACTGACAAAATTCAAAGATGAACTGTGGATTAGACAACAGTACTGTATCAATTCTAAATTCTTAACATGATAGTTTATCTGAGGGTAAGGAAGAAACTATTCTTATACTTTGGAAATTCTAAATTATAAAGAAGTAAAGTGTCATGATGTCTACAGCTTACTGTGAATTGTTCAGTGGAATATAAAGGCAAACAAATGTGTATATATTTTACATATTGTATATAATGTATAAGTGTGTACATATATTTTACATATTGTAAATACTCATACACACGCACATATAGGGATATATATATATATATATATATATATATATATATAAAATCTGGTAAATGTTCATCAGAGTTCTTGCGACTATTTCTGCAACTTTCATGTAAGATTGCAATTATATTAAAATAAAAAGTTAGGGTGAAAAGCAGCTTCATGAAACCATTTTATTTTCACCTCAAATCATACTTTTGCAGGAATTCCTTATTTGTTATCTCTGTTCTGTTTTCCATATTTGTTGACACGGTACTTACAATTGCCTGCTAACATGTGTTTAAACACAGCTGCAAAATTTGCAATACGTAATGTCAGTGGTACAATAAAAAAGATCAAAAGTGGGTAGTAGCATGGAAATATATTTTTCAACTTGCAAATGGAAGTGTGAAAGCAGAGACTGCAGACTTTTTAAACAGACATGAGTGTATAATCTTTTTCATCATGTAAAAATTCTCGATATTTTCTCCAACATATAACCAAAAAGTGACCTGAGGGCATTTGCTGTCAAAAAGATATCGGTGTTACACTGTGTATGGCAGTGTAGACAGATAGCAACAAAAATGTGTGAAGGTGCTTAAATGCACTATCTGAAAGTGAGGCTGGTGTGGGACTGGATTTTAATATACTTACCCCAGTTATCTCTTCTTTTACAGTAACGGTGATGGCAACTGACAGTGTAATTATCTTTCAAGGACTGAACTGGTCTAAGAAATATTCTTCTAGCATGTCACACACTGTTGATATTAAACTGGCGACATGAGAAACCATCTGGAAAAAATCTGGGCATAAGGAAGTTTAGGGGATCTAATCCAACCTAGGTTTTGGCTGATTTACTTCAGTTCACTCAAATCTCATTTAATAATATGAAATAACACACACGGAAAAAGGAATGAAAAATGCTATCCTTTGTTCCAGGGTTGATTAAATGGAATCAGATGCAAGGAAAACAGTTAAAGGATCCCCTCATCTGTACCCCTGCTTTTCATTGATCATTTCATTTTCCCTGCTAGTAAGACAAACAATGTGCTATATCCATGTCTTTCAAACTACGTTTTTAAAAGGTTTTTATAGGATGTATTTCCTGCAAAACACCAGCAGAAGTATGCAATAAAATATATTATTTTATTTCTTTGATCGATCCCTACCACACTCTGTTAACTCGTTTCTACTGCTAAGAAAATGCATTTTTCTTTTAAATTAAAAAAAAAGATTTTCAAAGCTGTCTACTTAAGTGAAATACACACTCTAATAGTTTTTAAAAATAGTTTAAATGCCAAGATAGTGTATAGTCTTCCTTTTAAAATGGTGTGCTACATATTGTGTCTTTTTATGTCTAATGTTTGCTAACCTGACATGAAATCTGAATGTAAGCATAAAGGGTAGGTCGATTTTCAGCAAAAAGTTTTTCTGAGGCCATGTTGGGGCAAATGACATAGACAGCATGATGCTACTGAATGGAATGTAAGCAGTCTGGACAAGATGTAAGTAAGGCTCAGAGAAAAGGAGGCATCTTTGAGCTTCGCAGGGTGACAAACCTTGGATGACAATGAGAGGAGAATTGCATGGTAGGCTAGACCAAAATCTCTCAGCCTTCTCTATCTTCACTGACTGACATTGGTACCAAGGCACAAGAGTATGTCTTTCTAGTTGTCATTGTTACCAACCAGTCCACAAGTGATACTGTCGTGAAGGGTCTCTACCCTCCACTCTCCCCTAGGAATCTGCATTCTTGGACAGATGCATGCACACATGTATGTGTGGCATATCTTCCTTGCTTGCCAGTCGGAGCCATGGCAATAAAGGTAAGCTGCTGATTCTCTTTCCTGGTTTCTTGCACTCGCCACGATGCCACATTCTGGTCAAACTATGTATATTTCTCTCCAAATATAACATACATTATGATATATTCTTAGTCTCTCTCTGTCCTCAGCTTTCACTAGCTGCATCCTAATGCATCTCCTTCCTTTTTAAGACCCTTTACCCAAATTGGGCTGATTCATCTTATTTTATTCAACACAACTCAAAGATCTTATTTTGATCTCTACCATGGAGATAATTTCCATCAGAGAACATATAGATAAAATGCCGACTTGACATCAGCCTTGCTCTGGAGCTATTTTTTTAAGTGCTGCTTCATTAAGGCCTACCTTAAATAACATCTCAATGATTAAAGATTTAGAATGAAATCAATCACCTTTTGTCCAGAAGGTATGACAATGAACTCTATTAAGCCTATAATACACACACACACACACACACACACACACTCACAGTCTCTTCCAGGGCTGATTCCCTTTCTGTTATGCATCTATAATATCACATAAAGGGATATTTTGGAATTTCTATGCTTGGATCTAGTAAAAAATAATATTAAGAGACCTGGAAAGTTACATTCTCATAATCATAGCTGCTGGCAAGAAATGTGGTGGAAAATGGGAGTCTTCATACTAATTAACTCTGTATTTACACATGGGTTTCATTTTCCACATCGCATGCTTATATGAAGGCTCCACATCATAAAGGGGTCCAGAACCCATGAGAGATGAAGACAGCTGTCAAGCTTTATGCAGTCACTTCAATATGAATAGAACTAGAAATATACCAAAACCTGGAGATGGGGAGGGGCTGGATGTGGGGCAGTGATAGAGCAGACAGTAACAGTGAATAATAGATGCAGTGATGCAGTAGATAGTCACAATGGAAATGATTATGAAAACATGACAATTACATTTTAAATTCTGTATAAGAACAAGCTGTCTATACTAATTTTTTTTATATTCAAAGCTTCACTATTACTATCTCATTTCCAATGGTAAAAGATGGGTTGGTCCCTTCCAGGAATAAGTCAGGACTGATTTTTATGCTGATTCAGCATAATCTTCACACACACACACACACACACACACACACACAGAGCAGCGACTTTTCCGCCAGGAAAAAGTATACGCAAAATCGTTGAGAGCTAGTAAATAGTCTCTTGTTCAACATGGAGTGTCAAGCAGAGATGTTTCAGTGGCTCAGATAAAACAGCAGTGTGCTTGGTTCTTATTTTAATTCCCTTGGCATCCTCTGGAGTTCATATGGCTACAGAAGAAAAAAACAGCAGCTTTTCACCGCAGTACAGCTTGTCTAATGATAATTACTGATAAATAACTTAGCATAAAATAAGAAAAGCCAAAGGCACTATCTAAAACTTCTATCCAAACTTTCTTGCTCCTTCTCAATGCATCTCATTTATTCATTGAGTCCTTGATTCATTTTTTAAAACCTTCGTTTGATTTTCACAAAGGATAAGAGGTGATACCCTAATTGGGGCAGAAGAGGCCTAAAATGTACTGACATTAGGTAACACGGACAGGATAGTATTTAGTTTATTCTAGTGGTACCAACCAACATAGAGAATTTCTCTCTAGGCCAAAGCCTGTAACCACTCTATCTTGACAGACTCAGCCCAAAATGTGGAACTTAAATAATAAGTAGGCAAAATTAACATCCTAATTACAACTTGCCAACAAAATTTCAAAAGTTGAACAAATGTACCAGTGCTAGAGAAAAGACTTTTCCTTATCTTTCTTGTTCACTCTTCACATGTTGTTGGAACATGGCAAAGCTGATTGCATAATTTGTGCTTATTCCAATCAAATGCATAATGAGAGTAAGCCTGATTTACCAACTCTTTGAAGAATAAGGATATGCAGATGAAGAAGGTGAAGGTGCTATAAATGGGCCTTGAAGAGAATCATCACGTTGACTTGTCCTTAGAATACTCACTGCATACATGCTGGGAAGTACCAACCTCTGGTGTTCCCTAACTACACTGAAAGTATCATAGCATTCGCTATGCTACATCCTCTTAGGATCCTGAAAGTTTCTTCCTTTTTTGGCAGATTATTGATTCATTTAAATTTTTTAAGTTTATTTATTTATTTTGAGAGAGAGAGACTGCATGCAGGGGAGAAGCAGAGAGAGAATCCTAAGCAGGCTCCATCTCATAAGCTATGAGATCATGACCTGACCCCTGATCAAGAGTCCAACGCTTAACCAACTGAACCACCCAGGTGACCCTTGCCAGATAATTTAAATAGCCATCTTGAAAAAAGTTAACTTTGGTTATCTAGTTTACTCCTTGTTCTCTGTACAATCTGTTCCTCTTCCATTTTAAACAAAAGTCAGATTCAATTAAATCAAAATTGCTTGTCAAAGAATGAAAAATAAAATTATTGACACATTTAGAAAGATCATTTCATCTTGACTAATCAGGTCATTTTTTAATGACAACAGCATCTAGCACTAGCATTATAGTTTTGTCCTTTTGATTAGTTGTCATCATTATCTTATACTGATATCTGAAAGATGAATGAATTTATTAATTCAGTCTTATTTAATGTACTAAAATCTTTTTTTAATTTTTAATGTTTTTTATTTATTTTTGAGAAACAGAGAGAGGCAATACAAGCAGGGGAAGTTCAGAGAGAGAGGGAGATACAGAATCTGAAGCAGGCTCCAGGCTCTGAGCTAGCTGTCAGCACAGAGCCTGATGCAGGGCTCCAACCCACTAAAATCTTACAAAATAGTTTTTATTTTCCTTATGCTATCAATGAAGGACCTAAGTATCCGAGAGATTAAGAAATTCTCTTAAATGAATTCAGGTGGTTAATTGGGAGAGCCAGGAGTCAAACTTGGGCCTCCTAATTTTACTCCAACATGCAAGCTCACATTTCAGAGGTATTCAACCAGGCACAAAGTAGGAGAATAGGCATAATTGGTGAGATAAATTGGTTGTTGTTTTTACATTGGTCCTAGTTTAAACTGGTCCTTCCACTGCCAATCATTTCTTCAGCAAAAAGTCATGGAATATGAGGCTAAAAATGACTGGCAATACACCTATGGTGTCTTTAATTTTGATAAGTTAAAGCTACTGAAGTTTGAGTATGATAAACTATCATATTTCTCCAACTTCCAAGCCATGAATCAATTGAAAAATATATGCAAGATCAGTTTTCAGTATTCAGTAGTCTCCATTGATCTGTGATGGTCATGGTTGGGGGAGCACTTGTAGGGAGAAGCACTGGGTGTTATATGGAAACCAATTTGACAATAAACTATTAAAAAAAGTCAAAAAATAAAATAAAAATTAAAAATATATGCAAGAGTCAGATAGGGATTAGAGCATTAACTTTCCTATTGAGAAGACTGAACTAGAAGATGAAGCTTTGACATAAAGTCAAAGTCTTTCTACCCAGTGACTCATGTTTTACCTTGAAAACCACATGTGCTGAGAACTGGGTTTGCAATACAGACACTTAAGCAGAGAACTTCATAGAAAATGTGATCTGCCTCACCCCTTATTAACCACTGTGTGCCCAAGAGAATGGACTACATAGGAACAGTGACCCCTTAGCACATTAATTTCACTCAACAAAGAAACAAGGGCTTTTGGATGTCAGCCTCTTGTCATTAAACGAATTATTTCACTTCCAAGGAGAGAAAACAGAGAATGCCTGAGAGCCTTTAGCATTTGTCCCTAATTTTTCCAAGAGTTGTCAGAAGTTATCACTTCATGGGATGGCAAGAATTTGGGAAATGGGTGAAAAGATAGAGGAGATAGTTTCTCCACAAATAAAAACCTACTTTAAATGAGATTGCTGTTTTCAACATCTTAACTAAAAAATAACATCAAATTTGTTCTATTCAATTAATAGCATAGGAAATATAGTCAACGGTATGCAATAGTGTTTTATGGTGACAGAACGTAGCTACACTTATGGTGACCATAGAATAATGTATACAGTTGTTGAATCACTATACTGTATGCCTGAAAGTAATGTAACATTGTGTCAACTATACTCCAATTAAAAAAGTACATTTGGGGTGCCTGGGCAGCTCAGTCCATTAAGCATCCAACTTTGATTTTGGCTCAGGCCATGCTCTTACAGTCGTGGGTTCAAGCACTGCATTGAACTCTGCACTGACAACATGGAGTCTTCTTGGGATCCTCTCTCTCTCTCTCTCTCTCTCTCTCTCTCTCTCTGCCTCTCCCCCACTCATGCACGTGTGAGTGCACACTCACAAAAAATACACATTAAAAAAATAGCATTTGTTTGATGCAGTTAGTGATATTAACCAAGAGCAAGATTTAATTGGAACTATTATTTATTTAGTCATTTTATTCATACTGCAACCAAGTAGCTCTGAGCTCATATTCTCATCTACATGTGACACAGTGAGAATTATGTCAAATGATAAGTATATTCCTAGTATCATAACCTACTGAATGGCTTGGCTAGAGCATCTGAAATTATTGCAGTATTTGCAATGTTTCACCAAAATCTGGTTTTTTGGTAGTCACTTAAACCAGTCTTTCTTTCATACGAATACGTATAATATATATACTTCCTTAATATATATATATGTAAGTATATACACTTATATTTATATATAATATCTATCTATATCTCTATTTATCTATCTGTCATCTATCTATCTGTCTATCTAAGAAATAATGCGATAAGATCTTCAGTAACATTATTTGTGCAGGAAAAACTTTCAGGCCCAGAGTTGGAATCACTGGACTGCCTAAAGTTTACTTTCCTAACCAAAACTTCTTGAGATCAGCCAATAGGAAAAAAGATAGATGCTTCCAGAGAATATGTATTTTCTGTTCTGTCCAGATTTGGGCAAAACCCCAAAAGATCAGGAAAAAGAAAGGAAATAATACACTGAAGTGAAAGTTCCACGTTTCAATGATGCCGAAAGAATTCCTTTTACTAAGATGTGCGTGAGGGGAACTCCAGCATTTTTGAAAAGAGTCTTAGCGGCCGTTCTCTGTCAGCCAGGGAAGAACAAAGTAGAAATGCCTCATGACTTTTGGGCAGGAGGGAAGAGGCTGAGGTGGCAGGCCCATATATTGGTAGTTAGGCAGCTGAGGCAGAGTGGCATGGGGAGCTCAGTGGGCAACAGGTCAGCAGGTAATCAGCAGGCAAATGATGCCTGGTATCTTAGGTGGTGGTGAAGTGGCCATACACTCTTTAGAACCAAATCACATGGGCAGCCTATGATGGTCTTACTTTGTGTCAGGATCTAAGGCATTTCAACTGATGCAATAGTAGAATAACCTTGACTATATTACTTGATTTGGGAGTCTTCTTATCTTTTTATATCTTAATTATGCCCCCCCACATATGTGCGTGAGCTACTTGAATAAGACCTAGCATAGTACCTAGAATACAGTAGGCAGGCACATATTAAATGATTACTGTATGAATCCATTCCACTAAAAGTGTTTTCTCAATGATCAATTGTATGAGGGAGAAGATGAGGGCTCCTACACAGTACAGCTGGGGATGAATAAAAAGTAAATGTCTTGGGCTGTCTTACGATAGTAATCTGCCGGAGCTCAGTAAGACAAAATCCAAACAAATAGCTCAAAGACCAGGGGATGCTCTAATAGCAGCTGCCCCAAATTAAGGCCAATTCCCTCTTCCATGCTCTCTGTGCTCCATCATGAGCTCAGAAAGATGAAATCTGTGACCACTTCTGAGTGCTTTCTATACTAAACATGTTTCACCACAACTGGGACTAAATTTCCTATTGGCCCTTTTGCTTAGATCATAGAATGCCTGACTTGGCTGCTAGGGTCTCAGGCAATTGTAGATTTTTAAAGTTCTGGTTTGGAGATGACCCAGTGGCTAATGGCAAGTTTCCGAAGTCTGTGGGGCAAGGAAAATCCAAAGATCAAGCTTAGATTACATTGCTTTTCTTTTCTTTTGGTTTTTGTGTTTGCTGTTTCTCTTTGTTTTTAAAATGAAATGGAATGCCTTTTTTTTTAGCCTCTCTCTGGGTTTCTGAAGAATAGGTGTTTTTCTCCATGCCTTATCTCATTAATAGAATTAAAAGCCTTAACACTACTACCTAATCAAAGATATAAGAGACAAAAGTGTGTGTCCTAACTTGCATCTTGTGTTCTAATTTGTATTTTATTGCATTTGGCTAAATATTTCTGAGCAGAGTTGTATCTAAGAAAAACCCATTCTCCTAATGGGTTTCAAAATTTGTGATTTTTGAAGGAAGAGATGTAGAGAAGTAAATTATGTTGTAATTTTTTCTCTGTAAGTGAATTTACAATACATGAATCAGCTATTTGCATGTGAAGTTTATGTTACTGCAGGCTCCTGTTTACTTATGATTAGTCCATGATTAGTCCATGCCTGTATGACTGAGGTGTGAACCTTAGAGAGGTAAAATTGAAATCCATGGAAAAAATTCTAAACAGTAAATAAAATCGGAAACTCTATCAAAGAGCAAAAGTTCTTCCCTTTTTCCTGACACAGGTCAATCTCACAGTGTGGTGTAGATTCAAGCTCACCAACTGACGTAAATCACTAACAATCAAGACAGAGAAAGTCAGCCGAAAAAGGTCCATTGACCAAAAATGAACACTACAATGTATTCACTTTATACCAACATTTGTTCTTAATAAGAAAACTATAATCAAATGAAAAACAGAAACAGGGACAGTGATTCTTTTTGGTTATACTTCCCAAATGCTTTTCTTATGGACTAAAAGATGAATAGTGAGCATAGAGTTGGCCATGGAAGCTACACTGTAATAAGCAAGAACTACAGTTCAAGCAGGCCTCTTCCAGTTTTTACCATTGAAGAACCCTGGTACTATAAATAATGCATGTCATCTAACCAAAAATATTTTTAGAAAGCAGTAGATCACTGGTCACCAATAACTGGGTATGATGAGTGCCCAGACTTTAATTTTGAGTAAACTGCTTTAGTTTAAGCAATGGTTTCAGGGAAAAAAATAAGCCAGATGTACTAGTATAAATCAAGAGATCCATGATTCTTTAAGTAAACACAGTGCCCCAAATCCATCATTTATATTGGAGTAACCAGCATCCTGGAAACACATATCATAAGTGACCGAGCCTCTAGCACAACCCTGTACTCTGAGGAGCCAGAAGGTTTAATCCCCAAATAGATTAAACTAGACAGATGGGTAAAACTGTTTACGATGTTCCCAGAATGGCTGTTTTTGTGATATGCCTCAAAGAGGACACAGATGCATATGACCCATTTTAATTTTCCTTCTCTAAGCCTCTCTGCTTCACTGAGCCAAGCACAGTTCAGAAGCAGGCTTGAAGAAGTCAGGAATGTGTGAGTTCCAGAGATCCCCCTTGATGACCTGAGAGAGATAAAGATCAGGGCAATGAATCCTGAGTAAACTACTTTCAAACCAAATAAACATGTTCTTCATTTGAAGATTATGCCAAGCTATAAATGTCATACACTTTCAATTGCAGTTAATTTACAGTTATTTCTGATGTCAAATTTTCTTGATAAGTGGGATAAGCTCACAGCATAAATTTTCAAATTTGTTGTCCCAACTGTCATGCTCTTACCTGTTCCTCTAGACTTTCAGTGATCTGTTTTGGGCTAGCAAAGGGCTGAACCAATCCATCACTCTCCATGACCAATAGTTACAGTATGTGTCTTTTTTATTTTCCTGGAAAAAATGCTAGATCATTCTGGAAGTATGCCTTTAAAAGTGGATTAAACTGTATTGATAATATCATAAACTAGTTTCAGGAAGAAACTCAGATGAAAACATCTGGTTCAAATGGCAGTCTACAACCAGACAATTTTCAAATCTCACTTATGCCCCTCCACCTCCCTATCCCAAAAGAGGAACAAGAGTGGATGAAATTAGGGCTGAGCTGGGAATAGATATTGGAGGATAGGAGAGTGTCTCTATAACAGAGCTGCAGCTGGCATAGGGGGTTTCAAAAGGTTCTTGGTTTGTGAGCTTCCACCCTCTGCCATCTCTCATCTCTGCCCCATCTGCCCCCAGACCCTCTCACACACTCCCTCCTTCCCCCATTGATACAGTCATACCCCTTTACACTCCCTGTCTTTAGAGATTTGCTATAACCTAACCATATAAAATCACACATAACTCAAATTCCACCAGCACAAACATAGCTTCTGCATTTTAGTGGCAATGCTACCAGAAGCGAGGGTTTCTCTGCCTTGAAGATTTGTATAGTTGAAATGAATAAAAGATAAGGAGTCTGTGAGCATGGGCATGAGGTTTGTGAGATTAGTATGCATGTGGCTATTTATTCCCTCCAAGGCTAAACAGCTAAAGTCATATCATTCCGAACAAAGGTCTTTTAGGACATTTTTATTCAGCATTCAGAATTTAAACTCATGCCTTCTTTAAATGGCCCAGCTTGCTACTTCAGCTCCATTTAACCTTCTTACCCTCCCTCACATTTCCAAATGAAGCAATTTCAAAATAATAAACTGTACCTAAAGGGCTATAATTGATTTCATTAAACCATTCAAACAAATAACTATTCTGAACATCAAGTTTTATTTAAGAAAGTGAATATTATATAGTTTGGGGGTTGTTTTGCCAGATGGGACTACCATGATTTATAGGTTTTAGCCTCAAAAAATACTTATTTGGTAAAAAGTTAACATATTATAGTAAATTTTTATGTAAATACATTCATATTTAAAGGCTATAAATTATATGGCCATATTTAAGTGACATATTTTGGATTTATCTTTTTTCATAAATAAGTAATCCTTAAAAGCATCAATGGGCAGAGGGAAATGTAATACAGAACACCCTTGGCAAAACTTCCTTTCTTCTTTCCATACCTTCCTGGAGTGAATGCCTTTCTCTTCACCTTCACCTTTAAAGCCACTGCTGCTCCTGAAGCCCCAGATTTAGAGTCATGCTGGACAGAACTCGGCATTATCGGTGCTGTCCCCTGCTACCCCACTTTGCATATCCAACAAGTGCCAAGCCTCTTCAATTCTGCTTCCTACATCTCTTTCCAGCCCAGCCATCTCCCCACAGCCCCACTGCCACTACTGCATTTGGGACCACCAACATCTCTCATGTGGATTACAGCACATCTCCCTAACTAATTTGCCTGATCCCTGCTGGACTGGCTCTGATCCATTCTTCATCATGCCCACAGGATGGACATTTTTGCAAAATTTCTAACCTGGTTCTGTCCTGCTAATGGTTAGCACCTCTGTATTACTCATAGGATAAAGTCCCCATTCATAAACACAGCATTCAAGGCCTTATAAGCCATGACCCTTGTCCATCTCTCTACCTGTCTTTTATTTGGTTTATTTTGGTCAGACTGATCAGTTTTCCATTTCCTGAATGTAACTCATATTTGAATATACCTCTGTTTACTCAAGAAATAGTTCTGAAATTCCCTTGTGTTGTAGGTGTTATGCTAGAGGTTGAGAAGTAGGGGGTGGGGGTACAAAGACAGTCTTCCTGACCCCATACATTACAGTAATGAGTCTTCCTCTACCACAGCATGTCTCAAGTTGCATTATAATTTACTGTTTATTTGTTATATCACCAGTAGAGTCTAAACTTTAGAATGAAGAAGAGTGGGCAACGTTTATTTTGTTCCCTTGTGTGTTCTTAACAGAAAGCATGGCATGCATCAGTTCCAGAGATTTTTGTAAATAAATTAATCCTTTTATATATACCATAAATTCACCAATTGCCTGTTAAAAGGAGAGTAATATGGTCAGATTTAAAACTAAAGGATAATTTATTATGCACCTTCTCAAAGGTCAATTTCCACCAAAATGTGATAGTACTTTTTCTGGAACTTTTTGAATCTTTGAAACACTTTCCTCAGAGGTGGACTCTGGGACATTTTATTTGAGAAGTGTTCCTATGAAGTAGAAGGGAGGTAGTGGGAAATGAGATGGAAAATGGAAAAATCCAATAAAAGAGTACTAATGCATAGGTTACAAATGTGGACAATTAGGTTCAGATTCCTTCTGCGGATGCACTCAGGACCCTCCTACAACTGTCCCAGTGAGGAGATACCATACTTACTCACCAATTCCTGTCCCTTACTGATGCCCCTGAATGCCTCTGAAGGGATTAAATTCTTATTTCCAGAGCACCCTTCACTGAAACGGAGAAAAACTCCCATGCCAAGGGAAAAGTCTCTGGAAAAGGAAGCAGGCAGAGGTGTTTAAGATGGGAAGCTGAGTACATAATAGGAGCATTGTCCAGTGGGGCTAAAGGTAGCCTGGTGTCAGGCCAAGGACAAACAGATAATCCAGCATCAACATCTGCTGTGGCACACTTTTACACAGTGCACTTTTTAAAATCCCTAAAATCTAGAGTGCCTCCCATTTTTACTTCTTAATAGTAGATCAGAGTATCACCGACTCATGAGAGATTTCCAAGACATCAGAACTGGCTGAAGACCAGATCCACAGTGAAGTGACCACTGGGTAGGAAAAATTCAAACATTTCAGAGGTGTCTTTAACACTAAGGAAAGATTGTGAGCAGCTACACAAGCTTACAAGCTGTCAACAAAACAACCTGAGGATCATGCCAAAGGTCCAGATGCCATTTCTGGCAAGGGATTTCTTTAACTGTCTTCCAAGAAAGAGAAGAACTTCTAGTGAAAATATGGTGGAAGGAAAACACATGCTCCCCACTCCGTATACTCCCGAATCTTCCCTGGGTCTGATTAATCAATAAAGCACACTTTTTTTTTTTTTAAAGAAAATAAGTCATAAATTTCCTGGAAAAAGAAAAAAATCTGTATATGCATACAAACTGAGGAAAAATTTTCTCCTTATATGAAAGGAACAAATGCTTATATAGTCATCATAAATAAAAAGGAACAATAATGGGGTCTCACAAACAGGAAATATTCTTGTACATGAAATAGAGTCAGGGAGAAAAATTAAAATGTAAGAACCTGCCGGGACACCTGGGGGGCTCAGTCAGTTCAGTGTCCAACTTTGGCTCAGGTCATGATCTTAAGGTCTGTGAGTTCTGGCCCCACGTTGGGCTCAGCTCAGAGCCTGGAGCCTGTTTCAGATTCTGTGTCTCCATCTCTCTCTGCCCCTCCCCTGCTTGTGCTCTTTCTCCTTCTCTTTCTCTCTCTCTCTCTCTCTCTCTCTCTCTCTCTCTCTCTCTCTCTCTCTTTCTGTCTCTCTCTCTCAAAAATAAACAAAAAAATTTTTTTTAAACTATACAAGAACCTGCAAAAAAGGTGACTAGTAAGAAGCCAGTGACAGTAGCCAGAGAACCCTGGAGAAGATTCAGAACTGGAGACACCTGGTGCCTGTGAACTAAGGGACAAATCTTGCTGCTTAAAACAGAAGAGCCGGTGAAGATCTATGAAGAGCAGCTGAACCTCCCTTCAGCAATGTTCCGCACTGTCTGACTCTCCTCCCTTCCTGTGAGTCTGCCCCGGCAGGACACAGGAGATACTTATCTCTGATAGCAGATAAAAAGGTCACCATAAATGATTCAGGTAAGACTCATCAGCAGATGCTAAAACCATAGTACAAACAATTTTCAGAGGATTAAAAAACAATATTTACATAGTCTCAAAGTATTGCTTCTTGGATCACTTAGAAATTATGAAAAGAAAAATATACCCATACAAGGAAAAACAATGAAGGATGTCACCTTTACACTACAAATAATGAGACTAATGGATGACAAACTGATGTGATGTACTGGGAAGGAAAAGTATCATCTATAGCTATTCTTACCCAAAATATATAACCTGAATTTAATCATGCAGAAATAATAAGCTCAAGTTGTGGAACATTCTAAAAATAATGGGTCTTGACACTTTTAAAAAAATGTCAATTTTACTGAACACATGAATAGATGGAGAAATCTTTCCAGATTATAGGAGGATAAAGAGACCTGACAACCAATGGAATGGACTAGATACTATATTGAAAACAAAACCAAAAAACATCATTGGGACAACTGGAGAAATCTGAAGATGGACTGTATACTGGGTATATTCTAGTGCCAAGTGTCTTGAGTATGATAATGCCCTTGTGGTTATAGATACAAAAAAGTAATTTTTCTTAGAAGATATATATTGAGTATTTGTGAATGAAGTGTCCATGTCTCCAACGTAAGTTCCACAAAGAATTGATATGCACATGCATGACAAGTACACAGACAATGCTTAGTTTGAGGTAGCAGATTCCCTGATGGTGAAAAGATCATCCAACACATGCTAAATGGATGACTTAGCAAGATTCAAAGGGAAGCTGCTTGAACTATATGACATGATGATTGAAACCTGGGACAGACATGAGAAAAGTGAACTCCTTCTAAGAGGAACTGGAGAATTGTGACAGCAATGCTAATGCTCCCTGTAGCCTGCTGGAGATGAGACTTTGGGGCGAAAATAAAACTTTAGTCTATAATGAACTGTATCACCCCAACACTTAGAGAATACTAGTGAGGTATATAGATGATATATGTGTGGTGTACCACCCAATATGTAAAGGAGAGCCTAACCTAGAGGTGAATAAATTGAAGCAGATGACCTAAAAATCTTTTCTTTCCTATTGTATTCTAAACTCATCCAAATAAGTTCTTCTCTCTATATTTGTGTAAATCAGATGATCCCATGGGGGAAAAGGTATTGATAGACAGCCATTCTCGATCTGTTTCTTTCTCAATCTCTACATATAAATAGAAAGGTGAAAAGTAAAAAAAAAAAACAAAAACAACTAGCCCATTTACAGAAAATAACTTATCATTATCCCTTTGAAATCCTTAATCATTTTCTTATCAAATATTGGTTTTAATTTAGTTATAATAAATGCAGATCAAATTAATTCAAAAGACAGTAATGACACAACCCTCTTACTATTGTCATGTTTTTTCTGGTTAATGGATTCAGGAAAGATTTAGCTGGTGGTTTTTGCCTGGGGTTTGTCATGAGGATGAAGTTAGACATAGCTAGAGTTAGAATCATTTGAAAGCTTGACTCGTCTGGATATTCAAGATGGCTCCTCCCATGACTGATAGTGGATGCTGGTTGTTGGTTGGTAGCTCGACTAGACTTGTGGCCAAAATATCTATTGTTCTCAAAGTGTTAGTACTTTCTGTGTGTTAGCTGGCTTCCCCCAGAGATCACAATCCATGAGAACCAAGGAGAGGATCCATGGCTTTTACTGAACTTGGCTTGGAAATTTCACATTAATTCTGCTTAGTTCTATTAGTAAAAAGCACATCACTAAGTTTGGCCCAGGATCAAGCAAACACTTCTCCTCTCAAAGAAGGAGAGTTAAAGAATTGGTGATATGCTTTAAAACCACTATATTTTAATTTTAGAGTTGCAAACACTTTTTTTTATTAGAGCTCTAAAAAAAGATGGCTTTTACTGGATGAATTAAGACTCTCAAGTTCTACTGACTGCTGAACTATCCAGGCACTTTACTGAATGAATTATAACAGATGGATGTTAGATTAACTTCATATAATTAGATAACAAAAGTAAAGCTAAGTTCTGAATCTATCTCCAAATATTAAGAAATATTAAATGACAAAATAAATTAAACAAAAGGAGAGGCACCTGGGTGGCTCAGTCAGTAAATCATGCAACTTTGGCTCAGGTCATGATCTCACAGTTTGTGGGTTCAAGCGCCACATCAGGCTCTGTGCTGACAGCTCGGAGCCTGGAGTCTGCTTCAGATTCTGTGTCTCCCTCTCTCTCTGTCCCTCCCCTGTTCATGCTTTGTCTTTCTCTGTCTCTCAAAAATAAATAAACAACAAAAAATTTTTTAAAAATAAATATTAAATGACTAGATAGATGGACAGAAAGATGAATAGATGAATGGAAATTGATGGATAGGTGGATCGTCAGATAAATAAATGGATCAATGTAGATAGATGTCAGTGAAAGAATTATTTGGATGAATTCAAAGCACAGTAGGTGGCTACTCCCAAGCCTAACCATTGACTAGGGTTGCAAATGTCTTTTAGAGGGTTCTTATACTAAAACCAGTTTATTCAGGAACAATTACTAGGTAGGGTGAAACCAGGGAAGAGAGCAAGTTCTGAAATGAAGGATGTTTAATAGGCATGATGAGGAAATAAAGATTTAGACAGGAGAAACTTCACTAGATCAACACAGAAATCTATTTGTCTTGTCCAGCTTCTCAATTCTGCTACAGAGTCAGTAGCACCATGTCAGCTCATGGCATGAGACAGATCCTCCTCTAAATGTGGGAATCAAAAAACTTGGCAGAGGAAAGCAATTAGGTGACTTATTCCATTCTACAGATTAGTGATCACACTATGTGTGTTCTTTAGTTTGCTCAGGGAAATTACAAGGATACAGACCCAGACTGAAATAAGTACTAAGGTAATGGGAAATAAGATTCCACTCACTCAAAAATCTCAAGGCTACAATTGAGTTGGTCTTCCAGTTACAACGTATGGCTTAGAGACATGATCCCTCATCAAGAAAATGGAATAGAACTTGTCATCATGGACAGATTGTTAGGGGGGAAAATGATGGCGATGGGCATATTATGAGATAAGAACAGCTAGTACCATTATGCTTGGAGTGCTCTAAAAGCTGTGGTAGCATTTGTTTTGCTCCCTGGATTTGTTCCATCTGTCTAGTACTGCTGAGAATATTTTGACAGTGGAAATTCGTGAGATGAGGCAACATTCGCCATGTAGTGACATTTATTAGTCAGATTACCCAGGATGGAGAGAGGAAGGATTGCAGACATTGGTTTGAGGGAACTGCAACCAAAATATGAAGGTCACACTAATGGAATTTAAGGAGACCTTTGGTATTATTTGAGATTGGGGGTGGGGGGCATCTTTCTTTGGTTTTGATTCCACAACAAGCTGTCAAGATAGCTGACAGGTGAGATAATTATTAGCTCTCTGGCTCACTAATTAAAGGAGATGGAGAGTAATGGGGACATTAATTTTGTTCACTCACCTGAATCTCCTTTGGAAAAGGGGATTCCTTTTGAATCCTAAAAAAGATCAATTCACTGTTTGACATGCACCCAGGTGAGTATGAAAAATATGCCTTCAGGCTGAGTGATATATGAATCAGATGTCAAGCTTCACACGGTAAAATAGTGGTAAAATAGTGATATTACCTTTTAATTGCTCTGGGAGGCAGAAAAGTCATCTAAATCTGAGGTGCAGCAACCACTGAAGAAATGACATCAAAAGGAATCTTATTTCAAAACATGAGGGAGCAAAAAGGAAGATCAATCTCCTCTACCTTACTCACCCCTGTATTGATGTGCGTTTTGTGTCCATTTCAATATTTCTAACACTTTCTTTTAAGGGAAGCAGAATTCTTTATTCTTCAGAGGTTTCCTGCAGGTATTCAGGATAAAACATCTTCATTGTTAACCCATTCCCAATTTTATCGTAAATATGGAGATCCCAGGAAATCAAGCTGCCCAGGTTATCACCCAGACTCCAACACTTAATAATTGTGGAACTTTGAAACTATTTTGTCACTTCTACAATGCAAATATTATGAGAAACTTCATGGGGTCATTGAAAGATTACAGGAGAGAATTCGTGGATAATCGCTTAAGCATTGACAGGCACACAGTTAAAGTTTGAGAAATATTAACTATCATTACATCTATCTTTTTAGTCAAAAAGACTCCTTTCCTTCCATTAGGAATGCTGTTCAGATCCAGGTAAAAGATGGGTGTGGTCAAAGGCTCGATGGGGACAGGGTAAACTTAATGTGTCACATTCTGCTCTCTACCCATGTCATACAGTTCCTTCTTCCATACAAGGCCCATCCATCTCACAGCCTTCAAGTGGAAGGAATTACTCTGCCATCATCTTGATTTCTGGTGTGCACTTCCAGTTAGATTTTTTTCCCTCAAAATGCAGTAAATCCAGGGATTTATTAAATTGAGGGTTAAAAACTGGCAAAGTGCATCTACAAGCCAAACTGTAAACTCCCTATCCCTGAGCACAAAGCTTTGTCCCCTGGTCACAAACATTTCAGACAATACAACAAAACAAGATTTATTTCCAATACTATATATGGCTGGAGTGAAAAAAAAATGAAGATTGGGGATTTTAAAGGTGACCCCGTGGTTCCAAAGAGACCCGTTTTTCATTCTCCCAGTGTAACAGCTTCGCTCCAAGATGACTACATGTGCAGTATCTGTCTTCTGTGGGCTGCTGCCAACAGATGGCTTATTTTGAGTGGAGAGAAATATCATTAAGGAACAAAGAGAAATTAGAACTAAATAGGAAATTAAATATGTTCTTGGGATTACAACTGATGATCAAGGAGTTGCAAACCAGTGATTTGCAGCTTGATATTTTGCCTGCAAGCCAATACCCACTGTTTTAAGGAAACCTTAATATTAAGAAGGCTGTTCTCACATCATGCAATTTATTTGTCTTTCTGTCTTGCCCGTGCCTTTGCCAAACATCATAATTTGCCCAGAATCCTGAATTGCAAGATGAACAAATAATATTCATTTCCTCCACGGAGAAAACATCCTTTGATTGAATTGTCTCCTTCCTTCCCAGTCACTGCAATGCATGCTACATGTCAGAGATGTGAAATGGAGTTGAGCCTACGTGAAAGCAGAGTATAAATTAACTTCTAAATGAAAACAGTTAGAAGGAAAACATTTTCAAATGACAGCCAAACTCTGTCAGCTCCCTAAAGTACTCAAGGCCCCTCTGAGGAATGCAGCATGAAAATGAGGGCACATAAGCCCAGAATGTGACCCCACCACTGCTCAGTGGGTTCAAGAATTTCCCTAGAGGACTTAGCGGGGGAAGGTTGGAAGTCAAAGGGTAAAAGCAAGATATGCTTCCCCTAAAAATCAGCTCTTGTGGTTGGCTATATAAGCTACATATATTATTTTACCTAACAATAATTAAATAAAACAACACAGGTGAATGATCAATAGCAACCAAATGAAATAGAGCTCCATCCTAAGTTGCATTAAAAGTGTTTGCATACATCCAGAAACAGGTTAAGTAGAAGGGGGTGTTTGGACACCCAGAGATTGTCAAACCCTCCAGTACTGGGTGGATGTAATCATGACCAAATTCACACCGTGGCTCTTGGACACAAGTCTGACTCTATCCACAGCTAAGGACAATGCCAGGATATCTAATATTGGATGGCTTCTCTGTTGCTTGAAACAAATTAGTCTTACACATATCTCCATGGCATAATTCAGAGACCACACTGAAAAGTGTAATCAACCCCTACCATCTTAGCAGTTAAATCGGTAAGAACCTATTCAGAACACTTAAGGATAATTCCTGCTACTCATTAAAGAGCCTATATTCTTGAGATAAAAGGTCAAGTTATTTCTTTAAGCTCAGTCCGTGGCTATATGAGAATGCCTGAGACTTTCTGCTGTGCTGTTATGATTGATGGTATAGTCAGGTACTAAAGCAGACTATATGACTTCAGGGAAACAATCAATATTAGGGCAAATGTCTATTTCTCAGAATCTAGATGCTGTGACATGACTGGCCTATTGGCTGTGGGTTACTCCGAACCTGTAGTAGACACGAAGATGTCCCTGCTTCTGCCCCACTCTGTGTCCACCCCCTTTGCAACAGGAATTTGCCATAATCTCCCACTGTGGGAAGGGTAACTCCCTCTGCCTTTTGATTCTGTGCTCAGCCATGTGACTTGCTTTGACCCGTTAAATACTAGCCGATATGTTGCAAGTAGAGAGAGTTTTGCAAAGCATTTGGGTCATTGGACTAGCTCAATCCTGCACCTTTTCCATCACCATGCCATCACCATGAGAAGGTGCCCAGGCAGACCACCCATCCCAGAAGGAGGATGAAAAACAGGTGAAACTGAGATGGTTGACCTGGCCAAGCCTTGCCTGCATCGACCAATAGCCAGCTGGCTCTCAGACACACACAAGCAAGCATAGCTGAGACCAGCAGAGCCACTCAGCCAGTCTTACAGATTCATATGCCAAAGAAACACTTGCTGGTTTAGACATTTATTGGATAAAACAATACATGGTTTAATTGATTTTTTTAATTTTTAAAGTTTATTTATTTTGAGGGGGCAGGGAGGAGCAGAGCGAGTGAGAATCCCAAGCAGGCTCCACATTGTCAGTGCAGAGCCAATGTGGGGTCTGAACCCATGAACTGAAATTATGACCTGAGCTGACACCAAGAATCAGACAGTTAACTGACTGAACCACCAGAAGCCACATTCATTGTTTAAAGTCCCTGCTTAAAATTGTGGCAATAAAGAACTAAGCAATTCAAAAAAAAAGTAAAGAAAAAAAAGAAAGAGATTTGCCTCATTGCCTAGATAAAAACTATTTTTAAATTTCCATTATCTGTAGTAGGAAGTCCCATCTTTTCACTGTCATGACTCGTAAGTTAAGGAAATGATATTCCTGGCAGCAGAAGTATAAGCCTTCAATGTCTGTGGCACTGAAAAGTTGAACACCTGCCTGCAGCACCATTAAAATAATAGTGGCTAAACTTTATTGAAGGCCTATATAATGTATGCTGCAAACATGTTTTGCATACATTATATCAGTAATATTCACTGTAACCTTGTAAGTGGGGCATTATTACCCATTTCCATTGAACAGATGAGGAAACTGACATTCAGAAAATCTAAGTAACTTATGTAGGAACCTACAACTAATATATTTGCTCCTGATTGTAATGGATTCAAACCAAAATTTAAACCCGTATGCCATACTTCTCCCTAATCAGTTAAAAACGTCTAAGGATTTCAGTAGCAAGTGGTTTTATATAGGTAGCCTTAGAAAGCTACTAAAAGGGCAAAAATTATAGTTGGTTCTTAAGAATTCAAAATTCTTGAGGCACCTGGGTGGCTCAGTCAGCTAGGCATCCGACTTTGGATCAGGTCATGATCTCATGGTTCCTGAGTTCGAACCCTGCACTGGGCTTTATGCTGACAGCTTGGAGACTGGAGCCTGTTTCTGTGTCTCCCTGTCTCCCTGCCCCTCTGCTGTTCACACTCTGTCTCTGTCTCTGTCTCTGTCTTTCAAAAATAGATACACATTAAAAAAAAACTTAAGGGGCGCCTGGGTGGCTCAGTCGGTTAAGCATCTGGCTTCGGCTCATGTCATGATCTCATAGTTTGTGGGTTTGAGCCCCACGTCGAGCTCTGTGCTGACAGCTAGCTCAGAGCCTGGAGCCTGCTTTTGATTCTGAATCTCCCTCTCTCTCTGTTTCTCCCATGCTTGCACTGTCTCTCTCTGTCTCTCAAAAATAAATAAAAAACATTTTAAAAAACTTAAAAAATTCTAAATCTAATCATGTCCATGTTTATCCTACTCTGGTTCAGGTCAGGGACATCAATCAAGAAGCCCAGTCCCAGAAGAAGCTCCTCTGTACTTGCCCGGTTCTCACCCGGTGCCAGCAGGCTGGGCTAGAAAAACGTCATTTGCTCGATTTGAAGTGCTGTACCTCAAAGAAAATGGGCAAGTCCATCAGGTGAACTCACCAATCCTGGGCCCACAACCAGAGTGTGTATTATCCGTCAAAGAATGATTATGTTCCCAGCCAAAGGAAAGGCAAAGGTCAAGAGCTCTGTTTTAGAAGAAATCACTTATCACTTGGCTATTTGATGACGCTTAAAATAGTAAATAAATACTGTGAGAACCAATGCCGCTGTGGAAATTATATTGAGTAACAGATTTCAGAGAAGTGAAAAATCAGTCAAGTGACTGAAGTAGAATTCTGATTGTTAATTTTAATTCTGTCCTTTCGATCTTTTTAAAGCAATCCTTCATTGAAGTGCCATTTTAGTCTTACCTTCTTCCTAAATTGTATGAGCACCCACATCAGCCTCTCTCTACTCTGAATATTCAGGACTATTGTGATATCATCTCCCCCTGGGTCCTACTTTCTTAAATGGTTTCTTAATAAGACCATGCAAGTGCACAAGGCTCTCAGACCTCTAGTATAATGTCAACTATGATGACAAATTTGACCATAGTATCTACTATTTAATGGCCTTTTCTATATGCTCCAATCTCTTTACAGTCACCGAGCTCACAGTAAGCATTAAAAGTAGGCACCATTATAATCCCCATGTTGTAGAGAAGAAGCTGAGGCTTACAAAGGTAATACAACTTGTTCAAGGTCACAGAGTGGCTATGTGGGATTTGAAGGTAGTCATTCTAACTACCAACAATCTTGGCTTTGGACTCCCTTGATAGCAGACATCATCTGATTAGGCTTTTTTGGTATAACTCCAAGGTGCCTGCCACGTGAGGAGGCACAGAGCAGGCCCTCATTTGCCTCCTCAATGAATTACACTGGCCACAACAATTATCTGATGCTAACAACGGAGCTCAGGCCACTGGAAAATAAAAGACTGAACACCCAAATTAGGTCCATTTGCTAGCATCACTTGGGCTTTCAGGCAGACAAAACACATTCCTACATAGCATGGAGGGGACGGGAAAGCATTACATGGAAGTCTACATGCAAACATGGGTTATGGAAATTCTTTTTAAAGCCTGTATTCCACACATTTATACAGCAGCCATTTAGCAACTGGATTTATTTAGTACCTACCATGTATGACCTACTTTGTTGGGCAATAGAGAGTTGTACATATGAAAAATAAATATTTTCTCAGAACTGTTTTCCTTAAAAATAGAAAATATATAAAGAATAATATATTAAAGAATTGGCTAAATGTTCTGAGCTTTTTGAAGAAAACTGTCAAGCAAAACCTCAATATCAAATAATATGCTGCTTTGGGACATATGGACATGTGTCAGTGATGTTAAGAATCAAAATATTCTGGGGGGAAAAGAAAACTCAGCCCTTTCCACCAAGTTTGGGCTTCTTGCCCATTAATCAAAACCAATCCTATGAATGCCAAAATGTTGAAATTAATCTGGGTCTCCTATATTTGTCTACTTGGTTCTTTCCTTTTGATTTTTCAAATTTCCAACTGATAATCAAAGTTCTGCTCTTCCATTAGTACAACTTAAATAATTTTATATTATCTAGAGAGAAATGAAAGAGAATATGGTAGGTAGTGTACTCACATTTCCTCTTCTTAAGAGCACTGGTTTGTATGTTCCAGACTCATAAATTCAGTTCTAAAAACAATCACTATTTGAATGTTCCCATGATACCTCAAACTTAATGTAACTTATGATGATTAATTATTTCTTCCTGCAAAAATTGGACTGTCTTTATGCATGAGTGGCACTCCATTATGGATTTCACTGTGTCCCCCCAAATTTCATATGTAGAAGTCCTAACCATCAGTACCTCAGAACGTGACCTTATTTAGAAAAAGGATCATTGCATATATAAATAGTTAGGATGAGGACATAACTAGGATGGGGTGAACCCTTAATCCAATAGGATTGGTGTCCTCATAAAAAGGGGAAACTTAGACATGGATACATGTGCACTGAAAATGCCACATGAAGGGGCACCTGGGTGGCTCAGTCGGTTAAGCCTCCAACTTCTGCTCAGGTCAGATCTCAGCTTCGTGAGTTTGAGCCCCGCGTCAGGCTCTGTGCTGACAGCTAACTCAGAGCCTGGAGCCTACTTCCGGTTCTGTCTCGTTCTCTCTCTGCCCCTCCCCCTCTCATGCTCTGTCTCTCTCTGTATCAAAAATAAATAAAACATTAAAAAAATTGAAAATGCCACATGAAGATGAAGAGAACCTTGGCTAATGCCATGCCCTCAATCTCAAATTCCCTTTCAGCTATAGGTCTCTCTCTATCACCATTTTCAAAACGGAATAGTTTCTAAGTAGGTGCTTACTGAATGAATCTGTAAAATTAGAATTTCATCTCGTTAAATATATGAAACATCAATACGTTGGACAAGCCAGAAAAAATATCCAGTTTAACCAACAAGTCAGTGAAAATATCTCCAGACAAACCAGATCAATAAATCTTAGTTTATTAAATTCTACTGCAGTATTTAAATACTTTATTGAATAAAAAACAAATGCAATTGCTAGACAAGACACCAGAAAAGCAATACCAGAGTTGGTACATTTCAATTTTGCTGCACAGTTGGCCCATGTTTCATGTGATATTAAAGAGTTGGCAAGACAAGATGTTCTTAGATAATTCTGTGTGCATTTGTGGTGCTGATGCACACCTGTGTCCTTCTACAGTTGGCTTAAGCCCCACATGCTTCTGCTTGTCACTGATTTGAATCTTTCTCATTTTAGAGAAAGCGTTTGGGTCACACAATATACCATGGATTTATCTGGTTAGAATTTCATGCCTCTTCTAGATCTTTTGAGATTTTAAAGCTTTCTGAAAAAAGACATATTTATCACTGTATTGGCTGGTTACATAGATTCTTAAGTATTGCCTTAAAGGGAAAGATGCAAGAATTATATATTAAGAAGAATAAAAGATTTTAAAAAAGAACAAACTATTCTTTTATATATTTAAATGACAAGAGCATATTTCATAACATATTTTATATTTATACAGAGCTATATAATTTCATTTAATATAAATATAAAACTCAAAAGTTTATATGTTATAATATATAATATAAATAGTATATAATATTTTACACAGTATATATTCTAAGGCATACGATTAGCACAGTAGGATAGAAAGTTATCAACTTAAATCTATTACCACTCAAAATGAATACTCGATTTATGTCCCTCCTTATGACTATTGTGTTTTATGTTCAAACTACATAATTGATATCTTTACCCCCCAAATCTATTATTTTCACTCAAAATATGTGCATTCTAAAGGTCAAAGAAGAAACCATTGGCTTCAAGAAAAAAAACACACTTTGATATTTTTAAGTGGGTCTTGCTCTCTTGCCAGTTTTAATAGGCCAACCCTCACAACCAATCAGAAGCTCTTCACTGAACAGTGAAAGTTCATTCCAACAATTGTGACTGTGTTAGTTGACACATCTGCAAATCTGACATGCATCTCAAAATTCAACACGTTCCAACATGTGCTCTCTGCCATATGTCTTGACTTGCTATTTTTTCTGAAGCCCCAACATGGGGTTAATAGAATCACTCTCAATATAGTCATTGAGCTAGAAGCTTTCAATTTCTCTTGAATTCCTTCTTCTACATCAAAAATTGCTTAGTGGGTCCCATGGATTCTACCTCAAAGGTGCCTTTGGAATCCATGCCTTCCATTTCATTTTCTAAATAGAGTTTTTTATTGCCTCAGCACCCAGCACAGTATCTGACCTGTACATTGTAAGCATTCAATAAAGGGTTGGCAAGTGAGTCAAAGGACAGTAAAATGGAGAGTTTAGATATTTTTCTTTCTCTTTCCTAGACAGTTGCAATAGTTCCCTATATAAAATCCCGATTATTAATTGTTCTACTCTCCAATGTGACCTCCAGTTTGACCTCCAATTTGTACCCGTACGTTCTTCTAAGACATAGCCAGCCATATCATTCTCTGCCCTCCAAATCTGATGGCTATTATTGTCCATGTTAAGCCAGGTAAGCACTCTGTTAAGTTCTAGGGACACAGTGATGAACAAAGCATGGCCTCTATGTTGGAAGACACACATTAATCATATATTTCTCAAAGGCACAGCGATAAGACACTTTGAAAGCATATGACTGGGGTCATGATCTAGTTTGGGATCCAGGGGTGGGCTTCCTAGAATGAGAGTTGCATGAAAGGCATTATCAAGGATGGGTATAGTTTCCCCAACAATGTGAAAAGTTGTTCCTGGTAGGTGAGCAATGTATGGAAAAGCTACGTGTGGAAAGGAGGGCAACAGGCTCAGAACTCAGAAATCATGGGGGTGAACAGTGTATATTAAGGTTGCAGGAATATACACTGGTGAGATTTTGCCTCCTTTGCTGAGAATGCTATGAAGAATCTAATGAAGGACTATAAACCAAGGGTGATCACTTTCACTGATTTCTTTTGATCAACTTCAGTAAAAATATTGAAGAAAGAGAGGCGTATTTTAGGATGGGCTAGAAAACACTAAAGCTCTGGACACCTGGAAATGCACCAAACGACAGCACTATAAATAACCATTCAAAAGTTGTTAGAGTGTGAATAAAAGGTAAGTTTCATTCCATCAACAAATCTTTTGATGGGCATAATTCATTGCTTAGTGATTTCACTTTTGTTTCTTAATCCATATTAATAATAGGCATTCTCAACACTCAAGGATGGTCACTGCATTCTTTATCACATCCTATTCTGCAAACCAAAGATAGCAGCACAATTAATACATGTGATAAATGCAAGAGCACCCGAGCTTTGTTTTTATCTCACTTTTTAATCAACATTGAGGCCTTTTAACATTTAGCTTTCTTCTTTCCTGAATGCCTCTGAAGACATCCAATCCCCAGGGCCCTTGGAATAATGAAATCCACCTTTCTTTGTTCCAGCAGTTGAGGAATGATTGTGGCCCCCTAGTCTCTTCATTTGTGCCAAGAAGACAACCCATGTGGAAGTGATAACAAGAGTTTCACCGTCTCTCCTCACAGGCCTTCCAGTAAGGAACAAAACCAGCAGTGACATGTCTTTATCAAAAACTGCCAACTCTAAACTGTTGTGTCATGGGCAAATGTATTAATCTGTGTACTTGCTGAGCCTGCTTGTTAGACTCAGGCCTCTGGAAATCAGAAGTGCTGATGAGGGGGAACAGTGCCACATGGAAAGGTGGCAAAACCACATGGACCCTTCTTCCTATTGCAGTTTTCTTGTTCTTGTAATTGCAATAATAAATAAAACACCATGACCTTTGGGGTCCACTGCAATGCCTCAAATTACTGCTTCCATTTCACTCCAGTCACTCTGACTCTTCCAGGGGCATCCTTTCACATCTTACTTTTTTGAGAGGTGCTCCTGTGTTACCTGCCAAGTTTGCCAGATATATACCAGTAAGTTTTTTGAAGGGATGCTTTTGTTATTTTCTGATTGCAAATTTATTTCTTTCCGTTATTACTCAATGCAAATTTATTTGAAATACATACATGAATGTTTTTTCTGAAAATAGATCCAGGGCTATGGAACTCCCAGATCCAGGAGATACATGATTGGAAAATGTTTCATCAGGAAGTGTGAGCAAGACTTACACTTGTTTGTTCACGTGCACAATCATCTTCTGTGTTTCACTGCCTTCTGTGTAGGGGCTCCTTGTGGATGAAGTCAAGGTAGAAACTGAGGTATGAGAGTCTTGGGCCAATAATCTGAAAATTGCCTTTTCCTTGAAAATAGCTTTTTAATTTTATAGTGTGAAATAGTGGTTCTCAATCATCTGGAGGGTTTGTTAAAAATCAAGTTTCTGGCCCTGTTTCAAAGTTTGTGATTCGACAAGTCTGAGTGGAGCTTGAAAACTTACATTTCTAACTGGTTCACAAAACCCATTTTGAGAACCACTGGTATAAAAATAAAGGGACTCTACATTGTCCCTAGAAGTTCCTGGAAACACATTTTTCAAAATATTGGCATGGGAATATCTGGTTTTATAAAACCAGTCAAAGAACAGCAGAGTTCAGAGTTAGCAAGATACTTATAGCACAGACATATCAGACCTTAGAGAATTTAACTGATATATCCAAGGCCAAGAACAGTATAGCAATGGAGCTGAGGATATGACATATTCTTGACTTTTGTGACTTTGCTATGTCATTGGTTATGACATTTGTATATTAGGAGTTTAACTGATGTGGTTGAAACTGGTAAACATATATCAGCTTTCACAATTACCATGCTCAAAATCTCAATTTTGAGACTCCCTTTGACTATAAAATTTTTTTTAATTAAAAAAATGGCATATATCACTTTTCTACAGGAAAGAAAGAAGCCCTGTGAGGGAGAAAGAACTGGATATATTTATATAGAAGAGCTGTTCTCAGGAGGAAGAGTTTGAATCCTATCAAATATTGTACTATTTTACAATCAAATGATGGAATTGGGTCAATCTTGGTATTCTAAAATAAATAAATCACTAATTTATTTAATGTAATGGGTTTTAGTGTGTTTTATTTTCTTCTATCATTAATTTTCACATGGAGAAATAGTTTTAGCTATATATTTTTCATAGTGATTTTGAAGAAATTTAATTTGAATTACCATCTTTAGATGGGTATGTGCCTACATGCAGCAAATACAGTCACATAGGGTCCTGGCACTCAGTGTCTCATCTCAGGGAGCACTTCAAAGTTGATGGCATTATGTGGATTCCATCAGCATGGTATAATGCCAAACATATCTAGGTTTTCTGGTTCTGTGGACTCAGGTTTGAATCCTCTCCATTATTCTGTGACCTTTGTCAAATGGATGAAATGATTCTTAGCCTTAGGGTTATCATCTGTAAAATGGGGAAACAAACTTTTCTACCTCCTAGGCCATGCCAGAGCCAAAAATTGGCTTGGGAAAGACTTAGACCCTCCATAATTTCTATCAGATCCTTCCTGCATCTATGCCTCTGTCATCAAGTCAAGCCATCTAAATAGAAATAATGAACTTGAAATGCAAATATGTCTTCCAAACAAGTCTCCTACTCATTCGTTCCCCCAAGCTGTACTGCAGACAGGTTCCTCCCCTGACCTCACCACCACATTGTCACTTCCAATCACCTTCTATAGCAGAAAGTCCAGGGCTTCTCTAGCTCAGTGTGGCTATGATAAAACATCAGAGCTATGTCTGCAAAGGACCTGTCACATACTCCTTTTCCTTCTCTTACCAACTAGTTTCCCCTGAACCAGTCATTGAACTACGCTAGGACTGAGTTTCCTCTCATGGAAAAAGAAGAGAATGGAATGGATTGTCCCTCAAGTTTCTTTTCTATTTCTTAAGTTTATTTATTTATTTTAGAGGGGGTAGAGAGAGAGAAAGAGAGAGGTACCAGTGGCAGAAGTGCAGAGAGTGGGAGAGAGAATTCTAAGCAGACTCTGCACTGTCAGCACAGAGCCCAATGTGGGGCTTGACCCCATTAGCCCCAAGATCATGACCTATGCCAAAGTCAGGAGTTGGATGCTTAAGTGACTGAGCCACTCAGGCACCCCTCTTTCTTTCTTAAACAAAAAAAAAACTCTCAAAAGTATCAAAACTGTACAGTATCCAAGTAATGCAAGTGAGAAAAATGAGGGGGGCATAAAACCTATGTTTATATGTTACAGTAGAAAGCATCTATGTAGCACTGTCTTAATATCTAAATGATCATAATCTATGTACATTTCTTTTTACCTTCTGCAATTCTCTTCAAAAGACTGATTTATGATGGGGCCACCAAAATTGTTCTTCCCAAAGAAAATACCATTTACTATACCATTAAAATTTTAGAATGCCTCAAAGTCTGTAGGGAGAAATGCTGAAGTCATTTAAAGGGCACACTCACTAATAATGGGCACACTTACTAATAATGTGAATATTGCTGAGAAATTTGTTTTGGATTTAATTTTGAATTATTTCTGTGTATGAATGACATTGTTACATTTAGTAAAGGTGAATGCTAAATCCATTCGACTTAAGGTGAATGAAGACATAGAAATAGCACAGTTTAAAAAAAAGTAAATAGGGGTGTCTAGGTGGCTCAGTCGGTTAAGCATTTGCCTTTGGCTCAGCTTATGATCTCATGGTTCGTGAGTTTGAGTCCCTGATTAGGCTCTCTGCTGATGACTTGGTACCTGAAGCCTACTTCAGATTCTGTGTCTCCCTCCCTCTCTGCTCCTCCTCACTTGAGCTCTGTCTGTGTCAAAAATGAATGTGTTAAAAAAATAAAAATAAAATAAAAATCAAGTAAACAAAAATGTACCAATGGAGAGCAGATGTCATGGGTTCCATGCATGCATAATTATTGCCCAGGCACTTGAAGCTGAAATCATGGGCAATATAACCTCACCTTTGGAAATGACTTTATTATTTTATTAAAGAATTTTTTAGTTTATTTATTTATTATTGAGAGAGAGAGAGAGAGAGCACAAGCTGGGGAGAGGCAGAGAGAGAGAGAGAGAGGGAGATGCAGAATCCTAAGCAGACCAGGCTCTGAGCTGTCAGCACAGAGCTTGACTTGTGGATTGAATTCACAGACCATGAGATCATGACCTGAGCTAAAGCCAGACACTTAACTGACTAAGCCACTCAGGTGTCCCTGGAACTGCCTTTAAATAACAATCTCTCCCCTTTAATTGACATATGAGAACAGGGAATTCAGAGGGAATTCAGAGACTTGGCTAGACCATAAGAACAAAGCCAGGACAAAAAAGTCTTCCCAAGATCAAGGCCAATTTTTTATTCCCAGAAAAGAGGCTGATTATGGAGGGTGATGCATTTAAGGTAAAATGTTTGTAGTCTGCTATGTTTTATAGGGATACTTATTTTGTTTGTTTCACCAGGCATGCGTGAATTTGTCCTTAGGAAAAAATTGTAATCAATGAGTAAAAAATCAAATTAAAATATTGTATATGAGTAATTTTAAAAGGTATAATCAATGATTAAAAAATAAATTTAAAATATTATACATGGTTGAGTAATAGTTTTGCTGTATAAGATAGTTTTTCTATCTTCCGCAGTGGAAGTGCCAAGTTTGTTTTTTCAACATATCAAGCAGGTGGCTAAAACTTGCAAAATATTGCTTTTAATAATGAGAGTGGCATAAAATAAAGACAAAAATAACACCTGAGAACCAATAAAAAAACTAGACAAGGAGCATCTCACTATTATGCCTTGGTATGGTTACTGATTCAATGACGAAAAGTACATTTTATCTGGTTAAATCTGAATTTCCAGGGGCACCTGGGTAGCTCAGTGAGTTAGGCAGATGACGCTTGATTTCAGCTCAGTTCATGATCTCAAGGTCCTGGGATCCAGCCCCATGCTGGGCTCCATACCTAAGCACGGGGCTGCTTGAGATTCTCCCCTTCTCTCTCTGCCTCTCCTCCCTCTTTCTCTCAAAAATAAAATTGAATTTCAAATGAACACCAAAAAATTATTTAAATATAAGTATGTCCCATGTAATATTTAGCATATACTTATAAAAATAACTATTTGCTATTCATCTAAATTTAAATGTAACTGGGAATCTTATATTTTATCTAGTATCCCTAGATATTTCAACTTTAAATTGTTTCAACTTGTTAAAATTATTTCAACCTGTTTAATTAAAATGTCATTTGCTGGTAAATTAATAAATTTATGAAAGCCTACTATGAGAACAGTAAAACCATTCAATATTCAATGCATATCAGCTGTGGTGATTGATTTTCAAGGAATACAATGAAATAGTAATTTTTAAAGGATACATAGATTTTATTTATGTATTAATGAAATACACTTCATGTTACATAAGGAGAACCAACCACAAAAACGATAGACTCCTTCCTATTACAGAATGTAATTAATTGATCTTTTACATGTAACCAATATTCCTTTAAATTAATAATTTTTTGTAAATAATTATTTTGCCAAATTTTATTTGTGTGACAGAAATATAAAGGAGACTTAACAAGACAGGAGAAAAAGAAAAGAGAAAGTTCAGTAACACTAAGCATTGTGCTGGACACTCATCAGATCTAGGCTTATGAATCAATAGTTTCTCCAGATTTTGTTGTGATTCTTCAAAGATATTACAATATATCAGACCAATATCAATAATATAATGCAGAAATAAAAAGCTGTATTATATTGTTTTTTAGGTTTTGTTTTTCTAACTACTTTACTTATATAGTCAAAAAAGGAAGTTTTTATTCTCTTAAGATATTGTAGCTATTGAATCTAGGAGGTTGCACAGGTGTTCACTGTTCTATTCTTTCAACTTTTCTCTGTTTGAAGATTTTTACAACAAGTTGAGGCAGAAGAAAAATGTGAAAAGAAAAGAACAAGAATTAATAGCTATATAATCTTTAAAATAGTTGTGGAAATAGCAAAATATAACAGGATATAGAATATGTCATATTCTAGTGTTCTTATTTAGAATACTGATTATTTTTATACTCCTATACATATAGAGTCAACAAATACATTTATTGACTTCATTTGACTGTCTCTTTGCCACTTTTACCAAAAAATGGCAACACTCTATTTTCTATTCTCAATATGTAAAATTAATTTTAATTCACCAATGATAAACAAAACCTTTAGCAATTTGCATAAAGCAAAACAAAGTTATTTTTTTAAAGTTTATCTATTTTGAGAGAGAGAGAGAGAGGAGGGGAGGAGCAGAGAGACAAGGAGAGATCCCGGGCAATCTCTCCATTGTCAGTGCAGAGGCCAAGGCGGGGCTTCAACCCACAAACTGGGAGATCATGACCCAGGCCGAAATCAAGAGTCAGACACTTAACCACTGAGCTGCCCAGGTGCCCCCCCAAAAGGTTATTTTTTTTTAACTTAGGTAAATCATCTACAACAAGCAAAACAGATTTTGTTTTATTTAAAGATATCTAAGGATAAAAATTAATAAATAGTGCTGTTTTTGTTCAGGTTGCTGTAACAAGTATAGCATAGACTTATAAATAAAAGCTCGCTTATAAACAACAGAAATTTATTTTCCACAGTTCCAGAGGCTGCAAGTCTAGGATCAGGGTTCCAGCATGGTTGGGTTCTACTGAGAGCCCGCTATAAGGTTGCAGATTGCTGACATCATACAGAAAGAGAGCTCTTTGAAATCTCTTTATTAAGGCAATAATACCATTCATAAGGGGTCCATCCTCATGATCTGGTTAACTCCCAAAGGCCCACCTCTTAATGCCATGATCTTAAGGGTTAAGATTTCAACAAACTTTGAATGGCCACAAACATTAAGTCCATACCAAGTGCCAAGCAAGTTTTATATTCAATAAATATAGATCCTGATAACCAACCTGGCCAATCTTGTCAGAAGTATATTTACTGAACATTCTTTTGATGGAATGGTATATAATCATGAAAAATGAGAGCTCTTCACATATATATGAAGGCAAAATGTTAATAATATTTCAACAAAAAAATGCAGCTTACAACAATATATTTGCCATTTATGTTGCTCAACACTTATGCTACATTAATCTTAAATTATGACATTAAACATAATGAAACCCTGAAAACTATCTCATATTTACAGTATCAGAACCTAAGAGCTAATTTGTAATATCCTCACTTAACCTTTAGCCAAATGCTTTCTGTTCCCTTTATCAGATAGATCTTAGCTGTGTTCCTGGGAAGAACTTTCAGTTTTCCACCTAGAGCCTTAGTTTCACTTGCATATCTGCCAAGAAAGCAGAGGAAAAACAGCAAATTCTGCATATGGCCAAGGAGGGGCTAAACTATGGTGACTAATGGGTAAATAATGATTCAGGTCCAGTTAACTCAGGTTTATTACAGTTATTACAGTTTTTTTTCTTCTCTTCAAATATAAGCTTTATTTTTTGTTCCCCTTTCATTTGTCTTTTTTTTAATGTACATTTTTAAATGTTTATTTACTTTTGAAAGAGAGACAGCATAAGTCATGGAAGGGCAGAGAGAGAGGGAGACACAGAATCTGAAGCAGGCTCCAGGCTCTGAGCTGTCAGTACAGAGCCCAACATGGGGCCTGAACTCTTGAACCACGAGATCATGACCTGAGCTGAAGTTGGGCGCCTAACCAACTGAGCCTAGTAACAGAGCCACCCAGGGCCCCCTCCCTTTCATTTCTGTCTTGATAATTTCCCTTGTCCTCCCTCAGATTTCTTCTGCCTGCTGACTTAAACCATTGTTACTGGTCTTCACACTTCTCTAAATATACTATTTTGCCATTATTTCCCTGCCATCTTTTCCACACTGTTTAGTACACTTTTCATTGGATGCTCCTTTTCCTTCTCCCAGCTTCTAAATTTAACTATCACTTGCTAAATGTTAAAATCATTGTTCAAAGGGGCACAAATGAGTCAAGCTAGAAGTTTTAACTTTACAATGTCAAACAACTGATTAGTTTCATTTTGCTTCATTTATTTTTTGCCAGATAATAAATATAAACATAAATATTACAGTTTAGAGATATGTTTGAAGAGATAATAATTTTGTTTTCAATTAACTTAAAATACTAAATCTGGTGGGGTTTTTTTATGGGAAGAGGCTTGCATTTATAGTTATTGACTTACTTCTTATTTAAAAGAAATAGAACCTAGCTTCTAGTTGGCAATTCCCTACTTCCCTTAGCAGATCTTCATATATAGCTTCCATTTCATAATAAGTTTTAATGAATGATTTTAATCATGTCCAAAGTGGCCCACAACTATATCCAATTTATGTTCAGTGTAAAATATAGAAGAATAAATAATGAAAATTTAAAAAACACTTATAATCCTACCTTCCAGAAATTACTGTTGACAATCTACAACACACGCATGTGTGTGCACACACTTGCCATACATACATAGCACATTTCAGAATTTAAAAGAAGATGCACACAAGACCATCCCTCTCTCCCATTCTTTCAAGCTGGAAAACAGTTATGTCTACTTCCAGATCCTCTTCCTTCTGGTTGAGAAAAATGTTGTGAGTATGGTAGAGTGACAATAGGGAGGGAACCTAAATCTGAATAATTACATGGAGCAGAGCCATCCTATTGACTTTGATCCAAGTATTAGATTCAAGATAAATAAACTTCCCTCTTCTTTAAGCCATAGTACTTAGGGCTATCTTTAACTATAATATGTTATCCTAATGGCCAAAACTTATGGTAAATATTCTAAGAATTCAGAGAAGAGAGAATGGCGTATAGGTTCAAGTCATACTGAAGTCTTCAGAGAAAATATGACACTTCAACAAGGTAAAGATAACAGGGTTTTAAGTTCAAGATGGAAGCCAAACACAGGCATTCACTTCTCCTCCTTCAGGAAACCACATTATAATGGCAGTAAAGGGATACAAAATGAAACAAATGAGACATTGCAATTTCTAGATGACAAAAAGCAAACAGAAATGTCCAGTCAGAAGATGAGGCCCAAAACTGTACAGTCCAGAAGATGTACCAGTGGGAGCCACAGGAGAGATGGGAGCCAATATTCCTGGGATAATTCTGGAGGATTTTGTGCATGAGAGTATCTTGACCTTAGAACTACTGACATTTAAGGCCAAATAACTCTTTGTTGTGAGGGGCTGTTCTGCATGTTGTAGGATGCCAGCAGCACTACTCTGCCCTGAAACCCCAATGATCAGAAATGTCACCAGACTAGGGCAAAGGCTCTCAAAGGGCCAAGTTGCCCTGGTTGAGAATTACTCTTTTATATTATTTATTCTTCAAATATTTTTTGAATACTTCCTGTGTACCAAGCACTGTTCTAGGTACTAGAGATACAGAAGTGAACTAAATCATCAAAAATTCTTATCCTTTCTTTTCTAGTGGGACTAGGTAGGCAACAAACAAACGAAATGAGTAAAGGAACAATTTGTCAAGCACTATAGAGATAATGGATAAAACAAGAGAAGATACTAAAGGGGAAAAGGAAAAGCAAGATGGAAAACTTGGGTTTCCAGAACAGCTGTGCCAGTTGGCTTTCAACCCCCTTCCCTTGTTTCATATGTGGGAAGTATCAAGTGCCTGAGTTTTGCTTCTTGGAAAACCACTGGAGAGATATTTGCTATAGAGTATGAATAGGCTCCAGAGAAGATTGTAGTTGCTGGTGATGGACCTTAGATGATTCTGAGCCTATATGCTAATGAAACTCAGAAAACAGCATGGGCAAAGGGCAGTCAGTGTGGGTTAAGAGGTAGAAGAGTGAGAGTGATACTGTTAGATGATAAAGGGAGAAAAATGGCTGCAACCACTGAGGAATCTGACTTTGGGTGGTTAAAGTACAAGTAGATTTAGTTGAACCCATTGACTATTAAATAGTGAACACATAAACTTATTTTCAACTCATTTTATCCATCAAACACTCAGCAATGATGCTTTATAAGGCTCTGTGAAATGAAATTTCCTTTCAGTTTATTTCATATGATTGCATTGTGATGCTGAATAGGATAGCCCGTTGAATACCATTAACTAAGCTTTACTGATATTGTAGAAAAATAAATGAGGAGGCTTTCTCTCAAACAGAATCTTTAGTCAACACTTCACACTTTAAGACACATGGCAACCAAACACTTAGAAATATTTACTGATATCTAGTGGGCTCACTTTATTTTCTCTGAGGAACACATAGAATTGTTGGTACAGTCCTAACAGCTTGAAGCTACAAGCATAGACAAGGGAATGGGAAGATGAGATAGTGAGCTTTTTTCTCCTTACTTAAAGGTTTTATTTTACATAATATTTTGGCCTTTTCCCACCACAACCATTACCACAATAAGATAGCCATCTCTTTGTGACTTCCAATATGTAGAAAGATATTTGCTATCAAAATTATGAAACAAAGAGAGGATAAATGAACTATGTTTACAAAATGTTGATTATTTGGGGGTTGCCCATGCTTTCCTAACTGTTCTCTTCTATTTGCTATCTGAGAAGGTCACTTTCTTTGATGGAGATTTGGGAGGGATGCATGTACTTGTAAGGGAGGAGGAAGGCATTTTTTAAAACTCAGATCAACCAAGCCAGCCTTGTCAAGCAACCCCAAACAAAACCAAACAAAACAACAACACACACACAAAAACAAACAAAACAATGTCAATTATAAGCAGAATCTCACTCTTCCATTAGTATGGTTTACTAATTTCTGACCGTTTTTTTCCCTACTAAATTAAGTTGGTAGATACAATTTTTGCATCTTCATATTCAGTTGGTAGAAACCTGTCAACCCACCTTTTTTCAGTGATGAGCCAAGTCAGAATTATTACTGTTCTATAAATATATGTGATCATTCTTACTTCTTTGTTCATATCACACTTCAGGACCCCCCCCCTCCCAACCTCCCTTCTTCTTACCCTTACTCTAATGCCCTTCTTCCTACTCTTGTCTATTCAAATCTTTCTTTCTGTCAGTTTTTCTCATTTTATCCGTAAAGTCTTTCCTGAAAAATGTACCCTATAATATAATCTTCCTTCTCTAATCTCTGGGGGGTGTATGTTATATATCTACTATTTTTGGTGGTGCCAAATTATATGCCATTCTGTGATTGCCATCTAATTGTTTTACAAAATTAGGCATTTTTTTGTCCAATTATTATTTGTTTTGTCTAGCTTATGGTCAAAGACTATTTTTGGTATCCACTTCGGCATCTGACATGCTTATGAATGAAATCTCAATAGACTGTCTTTAAGTACAGATACTCTAGGGATAGGCCCCAAAACCATCATTGTACCCTTTGTGAAGTTTATATTGATGACCTAGATCATTCTTTCTTTAAAAAAACCTTCATTCTCTTTTTTTGCACATTAAGGAAACAAAACATGATTTCTTCTTCATTAGTCCTCTTTTTTTATTTCTCATCATCACTCCTTAATTTGCCACAAATATTCTTCTCCAAGAGTGTGATGCTCACCTGGAACAATCAGATGTTGAATGGGATCTCTGAGTGCTCCTGACCATCCTATAGGTAGTATACAGCTATCTAGATTCGTGTGTAAACAAGAAATATTTAGATTTATGTAAAGGGGGGTTAAATGGCCATGATACAAATAGGGACTATAAAAGGATAATTAGCCAACCCAAATTGCCTTTAAACAGAAGTTAATTTCCACTGACTTCTTGCCAGAGTGTTTTCACACAAAGTTCCACTGGTTAGTTAGTGTTGATAGTGACAATAGAGACAAGAGCACTTTAATGCTAGAGGCATAAGAATACACAGGTTAGGTTGATTTGTGTTGACAGTTTTTCAATAGATTGCTTTGGGTGCATTTTTATAAAAGGAACAGGGACCATGTGGGTCTGAATCACACCATGATACCTCATAAGCTTGTAGATGATGGAAATTGTTTCTTTGAGCTATGTCATTTTTCTTGTTGGGAATGGTGTTTTGCTCACACTGGATGCTGTTATTAAGGGAAATTATTCTACACATCGCCTAAATTCATCTAATAGTTGTTGGTTGCCCACTGTGTGCCAGGAACTCTGCTAGGTGCAAGAGAGAAAATGGCAATCACAAACATAATCCCTGCCCCTGTGGCTCTTAGTGGCTTTCTAGTGAAAAGAACTAATCGAATATAAAATTGTAACTGCCATGAATGGCCTGAAGAAGAAGTGCAAGAAGTAACAAGAGTTTCTTTCTCCCTCAGTGACAAAAAATTTCACCTTCATGAGGTAACGGTAAGGGCATCTGGGTATGGCCAAACACTGAGATATTTTTGGAGTAACAGGGAGACTGAAGTAACACAAACAAGTTCAGGCCACTAAAGCAAATCACAACAGTATCTAAATGGCCAGTATCAGGAAGTTCCATGCCACGCACTTACAAACAAGGAGACTGATCCTAGTCCAATGGTCTGAAGCCCGTAGAGATATTCATAGGGTCTGGCCACAGAAAGAAAACCATAAAGGAATATATTTGAGATAAGATACATCTCTTGGAGTTGTGAGCACAACCTGCACATTGTTCCAGGAGACAATACAAAGTTGGGGCATAGTTCAAGCACTTTGATGCATACAGACAAGGAAAAAGACAGAAGATGAGGAAATAAGCCGTAAGGCAAGACAGCAATGAGGACGTGTCATGTCATGTGGCCATGATATAACCTGTAAAGAGTATAAGAGATAAGCCTCCACCATTCTTTGAAGTACTCATGGGTGAGGCGGTTTGTCAGCAAATGAGACTCAAAGAATAGAATCTTTCAAATGCACAGGACATCCACTGAAGAATATCATTAGATACCTAATCAATATACTTATGAAATGAGGGATTATTTTATACATCCTCCTTATTATTGGATAATTTTGTCTTTGAGCACAAGTAACTCTTTTTAGCCAGATGGAAAGAAAAGTATATTCACAGGAATTTGATGGAGGAAAGGCAATAACACCTACTTCATTCTGAATGTTTCATAAATAATGTACATTAATTTTGTGGTTCTCAGATACTAAGCAGCATTGGAATCATCTGAGGAGGACGTTAAACATATCGATCATGACTCCACTATTACCTACTGAATCAAGGTCTCCAAGATGAGGTTTGTGTACATTAAATACAATTGAGAAATTCTGCATAAGATGTTTGGGAGCCACTCCAGTACGTCCTTGAATCCTCATGACCAAATATAGATGGAAATGCCCAGGCTTAGAGAAGTTTAAACACCATTTTTACAAGAAGCTTCTGGATGCATCATATAGAAACTGGAGTTTCTCTGATTTAGAAACAGCAGTCACTCAAATAGGTGTGTTCTGCTGTGGGTTTTGTTGTTGTTTCATATCCAGAGAAGTATTCAATCTTCTTACAGAGTACAAATGGAAGGGAAAATTTGGATTCTGTCCTGCATGCAAAGGGAGCCCACATGGTGGCCATAAAAGAAAAAACTAAATCGAATTAGAGGGCATGAATCATTGTTAGTTGCTCTGGGTCCTGTTGAGCAATAACCAAAGACCTCAACAACATTCATTTTCCAATGATGCTCTGCTGTTAAATCAGTGTCTCCCAATCTTTGATTAACATTGGAATCACCTAGGATCTTAACAAAAACAAAGCAAAACAGAACAAAAAGTAAAAACAAAAACAAAAATAAAACTGATGCCTGGCTCTCACCTAAATATTCTGATTTGGTGGGTATGTACAACCTAAGCATCTGGAATTTTTGGCGTTCCCCAGGTTTTTCTAGTGTGCAACAAAATTTGGGAGGCACTATACTAATTGAAAATTACCGATTATAAAAAAGGGGGGGGACTGCCAATGGTGTTTGAAGCGTGCTTTGAGTAGCCTTTTCAGGAAATTTATGTGACTTTATAGGGGCTGTTTGTCGTCTTGTGGTCATTTATGAGCTCTACACATGACTCATTGGTGCCACAGGCGAGGGCATTAACAGTCAACACAGTAGGCTGATAAGTGCAATCACAAGCTTTCCTCCCAATGTTCTTCTTACCTATTGCTGCCTCATCCCTCCCATTCTCTGCCACCTGATATGTCCTTAATGGGAGCCTTTCTGTTCTAATCCATGTCCTCTTCCCTCTGCACAGTCACAAGACCACCTGATACCCAAATTATGCTAATGTAACCTAGCATCTTGGAAAATTGGGAGGTCAAGCAGGTCTCCCTAAATCCTATTTTAAGAGATTTGTGGCTTCCTGGAAGGGACTGGGAAGTACACATTGAGGACCCATTATAAAAGATGGGCCCATTCCCAATTGTGCACCATTAACAGCTATTTCCAATCTAGCACCTATGGTCTCAATGTAGAGTATGTCCCAGAGGCATTAAGAATTCAAAGGGCAGAGTTAACTTTAGAGGATCCCCAAAGAGTTGGGTACTCGCAGAAAACCTGGCCACCTCAATTAAATGAATAAAAGATATATCAATTTTGGGAAAATTGCCCTCTTTCTATTTAGGTAGATCAATACTCTTAGATTTCCTTGATTTCCTGGAATCTGCTCTACTAAGGTAATAACATAAATGGCCACCAAGGAATTTAGTGGTGCCAAAGTTCAAATAAATATAAGCAGACTGTAGCTAAGAGACTATTTGACTATGACCAAGGCCTTTGAGTATAGTGGTCTCTCTTATTTATGGTTTTGCTATGTCATTTCAGTTACCTGTAGTCAGCCATAGTCTGAAAGTAAATGATTCTCTTTCCAATGTATTGTCAGAAGGTTAATAATAGCCTATAACACCGTATCACAATGCCTATGTCATTCACCTCACTTTATCACATCACATAGGCATTTCATCATCACAACAAGAAGGGTAAGTACAGGACAATAAGATCCATTGAGAAAGGAAGACCATATAATTTTTATTATAATTGTTTCATTATTATAGTTGTTAATCTCTTACTGTGCCTAATTTATAAATTAAATTCTATCACAGGTATGTATGCATGCATTGGAAAAAAATATAGTATAAAGGGTTTGGCAATATCCACAGTTTTAAGCATCCACTGGGGTCTTGGAACTTATTCTCTGTGGATAAGTGGTGTGTGGCTATTATATTCCCAAGGCTGGAATGGACTGGGAAACTGGATTTGCACTAACTGAGTAATGCTAAACCAGAAGACTCTACCAGGATCACTGAGGGACATTCTAAAGACCAAACATGGTTTTGCCCAGCTCTCTGGAAGGACTGGTTAAGTAGGTATGAAGTAGAACCCAAATACTTAAATTTAAAAAGATATTCTCAGGTGAATTTAATGCAAGGATAATAGCAATGTCTAGATGGCACTGAGTAGGACTGCATCCCAGGAAAAATTATTGTATCACCATTCAAGCCAGTATTCCTGTGGTGAGAATTCCAGTCACATATGTAAATAAGCCAGGAAAGGAATTTCTGAGAGAGCAGACTATTTTTACATAACTTTTCTCACATGAGTATTCTCTTACTTACTTAGTCATGACACAGTCTAAGCTGCCAGTCTAACAATCTAGAGCCTGAGTGTTCAATAGAGCTTTCTAGAATGACAGAAATATCCTTATTCTGCTCTGTCCAATATGGTAGGCACTAGCCACATGAGATTATAAGTGCTCGAAATATGGTTGCCAAAAATGAGCAACTAGACTTTTAATTTTATTTAATTAATTTTAATTTAAGTAGTCATTTGTAGCTAGTGCCTACCATATTGTACAGTGAAAAGAGCTAATCTGCCTTGAGTAGAAAGCATGCAGAGCTATAAATGATCACTAGACAATAAATATGTCTTCATTAGACAGTCTCTTGACCTGGGGTTTCCCATAGGTGATAACTTCTCTTCCTCTTTAGGTGAAGAATAAGAAACAAAAATCTGTTGTAAGTGGCCCATTATTCACCCAGAACAGAGTTAATCTCAAAATGATATATCTGGCCCATACACACGTGTGGGTTGGTTTGTGTGTGGTTTTTTTTTCATTTTAAATTAGTTTTCAATATTTGTAAAATTAGTTTTTTAAAAATCTCAATATTTGTCTTCTTCAGAAAAATTAGACAATGGAGTCACATTGGCTCATCCTTCATGACAGTGAGTATCTGGAACCAAGTCAAAAGGACTTAGGACTTTGAAGTTCAGTGGGACACCACAGTCTATTTACTCACACACACACACACACTTGGCCAGCCTTGACTTCTGGAGAGGCTGGAATTTCAGAGATCTGGTCTACAAATCTTCCCCAAACAGAAGCATTATATCTGAGAGTCTCACAAACCTGGCAATTTTATTTCTGCCACTCTCACCTTTAGTACTCAACAAAGAAAGGAAGGGCCTCAATACAAATACCTTCTATTCAAGGTAGAATCTCCTCATTGTTCTTTGGAAAGCAAACATGTATTTGCACACATGCTGAGGATTTTAAAGTTATTATATTAGGAGGAATGTGAGCCTAGGCCACTGCTGCTGGTTTCAAAGTACACAGAAGTGATATTTACTAGCTTGAGTGTGTTACTTAGCTGTGCCTCAGTTTCTAGATCTATAAAATATTGGAATAAAGAGCTTAGAATAGGGCTCAGTACCTTGCAAGTGCTCAGTGCCTGTTAGCTCTTATATTTTAGGCTTTAGATGCTATCTATCTATCTATCTATCTATCTATCTATCTATCATCTATCTATCTATCTATCTATCTATCTATCTATCTCTCCATCCATCCACCCATATCCATCCATCCACCCATCCATCTATCCATCCATCCATCCATCCATCAGGTATGGAAACCACTTATCCATGGAGAAAGAATGAAGATAAGGTGATCCACAGTACCACACAGAGACATGGGCAGCTTTTCAGTCTCCAATCAAATCTAAACCACAGCAGAAATCTCAATTTGCTTATATATGTTAAGTAAGCAGCTCTAAGAAACCCATTATTAGTGACTCATCCAAAGTTTCCTGCTTTTCCAGTGTGCTAATGACTGCAGCACAGCCTGGGTGAGCTCTGAGTAACACAGACACAAATGTGCACAGCTTCCTTTCCTGCTGGTGCACGGAAGCACAGTGAGAAAACAACTCTGCCTGCACAAAGCCAAATGTGGCCCCACCCCACTCTTTGCCTGACCCAGACATGTCTCCTCCAACAGCATCCTTGAGCCACTGAACTAGACTGCCAAGTTCAGGATAAAACATAAAATGTCTAAAACTAAGATGGCTCTAAAAATGCAGCATTTTTTTGCACTTTTACTTTTGAAAAGTACATTGTGTTTGAACCTGACCCAAATTATCTGCCATCACTCATGTGATGAAACACTAGGCAACGTCCTTCCCTCAGCAGAAACCTTTCTTTGTTCTGAATAAATTTAGCTTTAATTCATATGAAGTTAGGCAGTGCTTTAATAATCTTTCAAAGGGTGCTTAAGGCCAACCCAGGGATCACCGTAGCTGGTTGATTCTTATTATGACTCTCACCCAGATGTATCCATGTCTGAGTGGTAAGAATGCAGACCTGTCAATCACCTGCCCTCCCACCGTCCCCAGTTTCAACTGCAACTGTCCATATTCTTCCCCTCCATCCAGCAGGCAGCTAACACCAGTCACCAGCAGGCAGACTACACTCTTCGAGTTGAGAACTATGTTCAGTATTGATTGTTTTTTCCGAACGACACGTGTTTTCTGGTACAATGTGATTATATGCTCTTGGTTCTAGGCTTAGAGACAAATTAAACAAGGCAAGGAAATATGATCCCTCTTGAGCTCATTCTTAGTTCGTACTCAGATATAATTTCAATCCTACCTTAAAGACTAATCTTCAGCATGTTAATTTATATACATCATCTCATTTAAACTTTCACTAACTATAAAATCTACCATATATACACACACATATATATCCACACACACATCTTTGCTAATGATAATAGCAATACAACTCATAACCACAATAGTGATTAAGCGCAGCTAACATTTGCATAGCACATCCACATGTTTTTTCTTACAAACTTCTCAAAAGACACCTATGAGGCAACCAGGATAAACAGGGGTAAACATTTTTTGAGCCTCAATATGATCCATGCATTGCTATAGGATTTCCTGTGTAATATTACTTTAAGAATGCCAGGACTAGGCACCCAGGGTGTGGAATTTAAGGCAGTGTTCATCCTCAGAGTCATATAATTGCAGAGTTGGCACTGGACAGTTTTTCCTTAAATGGTATGTCTTAGACACTGTGTTTGCCTCACTCAAGTCTTGGCCTTTCTCAACCTCCTTGTTAGTTGCACATAATAGTCCTACCTTCAAAGATGGACAAACTAGTACTAAGAGATCTTTAGCAACTTGCCAAAGACGTCCAGTTAGAAAGCCTTCTGACCCCATTCTGGTGTTCTTTTTTTACACTAAAGGGCCCATGGCCCAAAGCCATTGCCAAATAAAACCACACTTAGGAATTGCATGGAAAATTACTTGGCTCCTTCTACCTTCACTTAAAATTCAGTGTAGATAGCACTCCAGAGAAAATCTCCATTTAATCATTGTTATCACTGTTTGTAAAATGAGAATGCTGTTTATTTTGAGCTTTGTTAGTTTCTTTAAAATTCTGCGATTAGCATATCCTAATTATGTATACTGTTGGCTTTTTTTTCCATCAATAATATTCATTTCTTTGGAGGATGTAATAGATGGACTACCCAGGAAGTGACAGAAAATGAATTTGTGTCCTATGATCATTCTCATTTTCATACAATTAAAAATTCTCTTGTCCCCTTGCTCCAATGGCAGTTTATAGAAATTCACAAGAAACTCTTGGGCCCATTACTTTAGCATTCTCTGAAATAAAATCCTCAAGTTAATACTTACCCAGCTCCAAAGTCACTAAAACAAAAAGCTTCAAGCTTAAAACAACTTCATTGTAAAGGGCTATATATTTTATTTCTTCCTAGCAGCTTTAAATCTACTCACAGCAGTCCCAGACAGAATTTATGGGAATACAATAATATGCCAATTAACTACAGTCAACCGGTTCCTAATTCTACATCTCCAGAATGTCTTTATTATTAATGGAAATCCCTGCCATGCTCACTGGGAAACAAGAAGGCAAACTGAAAAAAAAAAAAGAAAGAAAGAAAACAACACACTCTTAATTATAGTTATAACTGTTCCTGTAGATGCACAATTCCTCGCCTCAAACTTTAGGTTTCTGGATAAAATTCAGCCCTGTCTCTTTTAGGGGAAGCTGCTGGTGCAATTAGGGCAAGTCACCCAAGAGAAAATCAACAGGCCTATCTGCAAAGCACACAGCTGGGAAATATGTCTAATTATAAATTTGTTCTTACTGTCCCTTCCCTGTGGTTTAAACACCCACTTCCCATTAAATGTATCTGATGAGGAACAGAATGAAAGGCTCTCTGAAGTTGGGGGCTGTGGCTCCCAGTGTGATGAACTCTAGTGAGATCTATGTTTGGCCCATGGCAAATCTTCCAACCCGATCATCAAGAACTAGTGGAAAATGGGAATGAGGGTGTTGTTGTTGTTGTTGTTGTTGTTGTTTTTAAGACCCAGGCTGAGGTAATCAACTCAAGAAACTAAAAAGAAGGAACTCTATCAGAGATTACCTAAGCCCTGACTTTTTTTTAAATATGTATTTATTTTTCTTCTTAGGATACAGTGTAGGAGGTGACCACTTAATTTCCAAAAGTGCCATAGAGAGACTTAGAATGCCCGGGACCCAATAAGACCTTTCAGTTCCTGTGTTGAATCTGTTCTCATCTTTGTACAGTTTCAAATGTCATGGAATTTGTGAGCCTTTCTTATTTGAGGGAAGTCTTGAAGTTCCAAGATTACCTTAATTCTTTTTTTTAATTGTTTTAAGGTTTAATTTTTTTTTTTGAGAGACAGAGACAGAACACAAGCAGGTGAGGGGCAGAGAGAGAGGGAGACATGGAATCCAAAACAGACTCCAGGCTCTGAACTGTCAGCACAGAGCCTGATGTGGGGTTCAGACCCGTGAACCATAAGACCATGACCTCTGCTGAAGTCGGATGCATAACCAACTGAGCCACCAAGATGCTCCACCTTAATTCTTAGAAATAGGGAAGACGCCTGGGTTCATTTGCCTTGGCATGTAGTATGATGCTAGATATCGTGACTTTTATCAGCCTGGGTGCCAAAAAAGACGAAAGGGGATGGATACCCTGCTCATGCAACTATTGTTATATTAACTTTGGATCTTTAGCACTCAGACACACTACAGAAAGTATCATTCCAACATGTTGGAAAAGATTTCCATGCCAGGCCTATTTCCTGTGGATATTTCCCCCAATCTAAACACTTTGCAAAATTACAAGATGGGCTCTTCTCCAGAGATTCACATGGGACTTGATTTACTCTGTACTCAATTTGGCTTTTAGCAACAAAACTTCTTTATACCACCAAATGTAATCTATGTTGACTGACAAAATAGATCGGTCCTATCCAATAAACTCTTTAAAGAAGCATTCACCTACCATGTCACTAACCCATTCTACTATTGTAAGCTTTCTCCAGGCCTCATTTCATTTGACAAAATGGATTGGAATGCTTCTTTCTGACTCATCACTTCCCCTCACTCCAGCAGAATAGCCTCCTCCACATTGTGCACAATTCCAGGCTTCTCCTCAACTTGGCCTCAAAAGCCTTTGCAGGTTAACCCTGGGCAATCAGGTAGAGGTGGTTCAGATAATGAAACATTGTGAGTACTGACCTCATTTTTACTCTGCATCCCCAGTCTTTAATCCCTGCTTCTAAGAATGTCCCTGTCCAGCCTAGTGCAAACCAGAATGAAGACAAAAGGAGATCAAGCTTCTCTAACTGCAGAATGCTTATTTCTTCCAGCCCATTTTAATTGCGTTCCAAATCAAGGTCATTGGCACTCACTACTTTTAGGGGTAAGCATCCATTTCTTTCTCTTTCCTAACTAGAGCTAAGAATTCATTTATTTTTTTAATTTTGTAAATGTTTATTTATTTTTGATAGAGAGACAGACAGATAGAGTGTGAGTGGGGAAGAGGCAGAGAACGAGAGGCAAGACTCAGAATCTGAAGCAGGCTCCAGGCTCTGAGCTGTCAACACAGAGCGTGATGCAGGGCTCAAACTCACAGACCATGAGATCATGACCTGAGCTGAAGTCGGACACTTAACTGACTGAGCTACCCAGGTGCCGCAAGAATTCATTTTAATTCAATGCTTATGTACTTAAGGGTTTTCCTTAAATTGTGTTAACTGCATTTCTTAGAAAACTATAATTCATATAAACTGTTTCTCATGAAAAACCTTTCAAAAATTGTTTCATGGAAAAATCTCATACTTGTTAAAATGAGATACCATATTCCAGATGAGACTTTAACTTTCTATCTTTCTCAGTTTCCTTATTTATTAAAAGAAAAAAAAAAGAAAAGAAGTCCCCACACCCTGACAGAGTAGTGGTGAGGATTCACACAGCACAAAATCTGACACATAGTAAATGATAAATGCTAACTTATTCTATATAGAGCCCTTAAATGCCATGCTTGTGATAGGTTCTTAATAAATAGTAGCTATTATATTACCTTAATTAGCCACGAACTAGAAAGGAATGGAACTATTTCTCATACAATGTTATTATAGCACATGGAAGCTTCTTCTGTCAACTCTCCTCCTTTTTCATGCTTCTAATCCCTTCTCTGCTTTCTTCTTCCCTCATCTCCTTTCTTGTTTTCAAATCAAACATGCTGAATATTGAGAAAAAGGAGAAAAGGAATGGGAGCACTTAACATTTAGGTTTAAAAAGAACAATTATTGGAAAATATCTTCGCCTCTGCTTAGATGTAGGAAATTGGCAACACAGGGCCAAAAGAAATATATGATATTTTCCCAGTGGTTGGTATTTAATTAGTGCTCTGTTATTGTCAGTCGACTCTGCTGTCATGGGGGTAAATCATTTGCAAGCTATTTCGGAGGCTCTTCCTGTTGCCACTACCATCTCATCAATCTTCTCATTGGCTTTATCATTACAGATCTCAGCGATTTCCCACCTTTTCAGGGACTCTGCATGAATCTGACCTCAAGAAGTATTTGGTCACTATCATCTCAGCTATTAAATGTCAGATTCAGACATCTCAAACTGTGTGTCAAGACACTACGTTCTGGTGGCAATGAACCCATTACCTTTTCTTCTCCTCATAAAGCTTGCTCTTTGGAAGCCTGAAATGGTGCAATACAAGTTCTCTTGAGAGTCTCATTTTGTCATGGGTGTCGCTGGAAGAATGTCTGTCTCCAGCTATATTAATGTCCAGACTTTTGATAGTTTGTATAGGCACATTATTCAAATAATGTCTGCCCATCTTTACCAGGTGAAATAGGCAACAGGGTCAGGCAAGAAGATATAGCTAAGCAAACCTGCTCCATTAGCATTTTTCAGCTGTAGCTGTTAGGATCAGTGAGTTCTTCAAATTGTATTTTCTGCTCTTTAAAAATAGTCACACTGAGTTTGCTTTATCCCTGCTAATGAGTCACAGGAGAGCAGGAAGGCCAATGGATACCGCCTACATCGCTGCAAGGCTGTGTGCTATAAACACGTGTCCATACAGGCAGTTTGTCATCTGTGCACCTGTGTGGTGGTGGCCTGAGACATGAATATGCTAGGTGGGTTCAAAGGGAGAGTCAGTGAGACTGGAGAGCTGTGAGCTAGGGAGAAATAGTATGGGTGTGACTGGAGAGATGTCTCTTTGGTGTCATGGACCTATTTAGTAGTTGAGTTGAGGCTATAGATCCTTCTTAGACTATATGTTAGGATTTTAAATAAATAAAAATACAAAAAAATACAAAGGAAACTTTACTTTTTAATTTTAGAATGAAGAGAGAGAGTGTGTGTGAGCAGGGGAGAGGGGCAGAGGGAAAGAGAGAGAGAACCCTAAGCAGGCTCTATGTTCAGTGCAGAGCCCGACATGGGGCCCAATCCTAATAACCCTGGGATTATAACCAGAGCCCAAGAGTCAGACGTTCAACTGACTGAGCCAATAGGTGCCCCTAAAGGAACCAGTTTTACTGAGATTCCAGTTTTCTTGGAATCAGTATGTGCTATGGTATTATGTGTACTTCTTTACCAACACATTAAAACAAGATCTGGTGATGACGTGAAGTTACAATGAGCAATCTCTACAACTGTAATGTGACAAGAAGTATTTGATTTCTACTGATGACAAGGTCACAGGAACTTCTGATACCACTGTGGTTTGTGGTTTACAGATATGATGGAAGGAGGTGCTAAAGTGCAGATGGAGGTTAAAGACAATAATTGTATTTTCTTCCCCAAATTCACAAACTCCCTGGGACCTCTTAAGAATCTGCGACCACTAGTCATGGGCCCAGCTTCTGGGGAGGCATTTGAATTCTATTCACAGGAGAATGAAAGCCCTGGGAAGAGTTTACAGGATCTAGTGTACTTATCAGTTTAAATCAGGAAGCACCCTAAGTCTTCCCTATTTCCTTCACCTAGCCATCCACAGTGTTCTGGGCACCATTTATCCTTGTGTTCACTGCCTTGTCATGTAATCACTGTGTGTGTTGTTTCCTCCAACAGATTGATGAGGACAAGAACTATACATCAACCATCTTTGTATAAACAGTGCACAAGATCTGAGACATACCAACTATTGAGGATTTGTTAAATAAATTAATCCAAACTGAGATGTTCTTAAAAGAATTACACATGAATCTCATAATATTTTTTTATGAAGAACTTATTCTCCTTTCTTAAAGGGATTATATGGCGAAATGCACAACATTCAAAAATATTATCATCAGACTTTAGGACTAGAAATGGAAATGTTGTGTCATCAAGGAAATTAAAAGAAATAATTCAAAGTAGATTGATTAAAAAAAAAGATACCAGGTCTCCCTTATGTTTAAATGTTTATTTACGTATTTTGAGGGAGAGAACATGAAGGGTAGATATGGAGGGAGAGAGAGAAACTCAAGCAGGCTCTGTGTTGAACCAGTGCAGGCCGGGCTCCATATCACATTGTGAGATCAGTGACCTGAGGGAAAACCAAGAGTGGGACACTTAACTGACTGAGCCATCCAGGCATCCCTCCCTTATGTTTAAAATTACAGGAGCCTCTGCAAGGAAAGAGAAAGCCAGGTAGGCAAAAGTTAAGCATTGTACAGACCTGTTATAGATCAAAGGGTCAAAACTTAGGCAAAGGGATGAACTTCTAAGAATATCCATTGTTTCTACTTTGTCCCCAGAATAAGCCTCCCATTTTAGAAAATAGCTGAGAGTTACCTAACCCTGACACACTGCCATCCATCCATAGATAAAGGAAGGAGTATGGTAGAATTTCCCGCAATCCTGGTTCACATTTAGGACCTGGTTGTAGCTTTGCACACTAGGGCTAGTTTCTACCCCCTGTATTTATTTGGGGTTGGTGATGAAGGTCAAAACTTGAATCTTAATTTGGAATCTACTAAAATTCAGATAAAAACCTATTTAGCATGCTCAAAAATTGTTTATCCCTCTATATGAGAGAGATATACTGGCTTCATGCATGCTCAGCTCCATCACTGTAAGAAACAATGTAAAACATTAATTCAGTCAATGCATTTTTATTGAGGCTTTCTCTTTGCCTGGCCCCGTGTGTTACACACACACACACAATACATACACAAATACATATAAACCCATGACACACACAAAACACAAAACCTTCTGAGTGAAATTACACATTCCCTGTCCTTGAGTCAGTGAGAAAGCTAACAAGTAAATCCACACCCACAGTGAAAACAATGATACTTATGTGTCCACATGGAAGAGTGAGGAAAAAATTTATCAAGGATGTAATATTTGAGCAGACATGACAGGTGTAAGTAATGCTATAAAAAAAGACAGGGCTGATAAATGAGAAATTGGATCTGTATCATGGCCCACCTACTCTAGGGGAGATTTCAAATGTTCCTGAACTTGTTTATCATGTGATAAGATTTAGTTAATTAATCTATGGTGTCCATGGTTTAGAAATGGTTGTTCTGACCAACAGGCTGTTCATTTCTAAATGTAATTACATAAAGTCTTAGGAGACTATAAGGTGTGCAGGTCAGCTAATGGAAGTCCTGTTTGTTAACTCTCTCTTCTAACTTGTAATGAGTTTAAGCCTGACACTGTTCTGAGGACAATAAAACAAAAGTTGACCAAACCACAGACTCTTAGATTCATAAGATATCTTGGTTTCACACACAAAAAATAATTAACAACTCTACATAAATCACATGAACAACAACATGGAAGATACCATGGGATCAGGGAAGAAGAAACCCAAACTAGGCTATAGAATTAATTGTAAGCATTTAAAGAAGGTCTCTGATATAGCAGTCTACTTTCATTAATAAAGAAAAATACATGATTCTTTTGAAGATCATGGTTATGAACTTGGAATCCTGAGTTAAAATTCCAACTCTTCCATTTATTTGTCATGTGGTCCTTAAAATTTTACTTACTTAATATATTTAAGTCTCACTTTCCTCATTCATGAAATGGGTGTACCACATGGGATTATTGTATTAATTAAATGAGATCATCTAAGTGAGATTCTGATGCAAAGGAAACACTCAATATCTCCACACATGGTCTACAGTATAGGCCAAAGAGAAGTTTGCTTTTATTTGTCATGGAGCACTATGCCACAATATTTTGGATTCTCAAAAGTAGCCTTGTTGAAGTCAGTACGTAGAAGTAAAAAATGCAGTATAGAACAGAGTTTGAATACATCTGTTTCTGTCTTGCACACTGTATGCACACATACACACACACACACATGCACATTCTCTGCTATGCACACTGTCAATGTTTTATGTTTCCTTTAGTTCAAGGCTCTATGCTGCTGGGTAAACAGACTGCTCTAGGGTTTCATAGGCAAGGTATTGTTGAAGGGGGCAACTTAAATCCCACTCCTGCTGCAACCACCACATGGAATCTCTTTAATTACACCTTTAATACATTTAGTAATACATTCCAGAGTATACATTTATCCCCACCCTCTAAGGAAAACCATTTGCTGAGTGTACTTAGAAAATGGGGAATATGAATTTTCTTTCTCCTTTGCCTCCTGAATGAAACGTGACTATTTGGGGGGTTCACTCACTGCTGGCAAATGGCCACTTCCTGCCTCTAGACAGAAAGGCTTAAAAGAACTTATAAAAAAGCAGTCAAATCCTCTGTAGACATCCAATAACTTATAAAGGAAAGAACGTTTTGATGAGTTAGTGCAAATGAATCAGGAACATATGGATCCTATTTCCCTTGAGTTTAAATTTGTAAAGAGAAAAACTTCTTTAAAAAATGAGCTTCATAGATGTCACTGAATCCAGGAGAAAAACATATGAGATGATTACTCAACTTAATACATTCCTAAGTTGCCCTGTGCTTAGCTGAAGCACAATCAGGTCATTTGTACTCAATTTTGACTGTCAAACACACAGCCCATTATGCTCTAATTGTTTTCAGAGTAAAATTCTGGACAGCAGAAGATATTAAGGTAGTTCGTATTTTCAGCAATACATTTTAGCATAGTGGTACTAATTCCTTAAAGAAAGTTAATTTTGTCAGTGGTGAGAGATTCTGGAAACATTGTGGGTGACACATTGTATATCCAGGAGGCAATCCACAAGTGGGTGGTATAAACAGGGTCCCCTAAAGGGAAACAAGGTTCCAATCAGAAAATCATCTCTTGCAGCCATGCTAAATGGTGCCCGCATGCCCAGGGAGGCATAATTTGCTTCATGTAACTGCATATTTTATTCTCAAAATAATCTGCAGGAACCAGTAGAATTACACAAGTGCCAAAAGATAGATAAACGTGTTGGCTTTCTTTTACAATCTAACTAAAATAATTACTCAAGTAATGATTCAGTTGTATATGCTGATGACTTTTACTAATTTATTAAATATATCTCATGCATGGACACATCTGAGCACATATCTAAAGACAATGATTATCACAAACAAGACATTGGAAATATATTAAATGCTTTCTAAAAGAGAGCAAAAGGCCCCCATTATGTGTAACATGCCACAGAAGATGGAATAATAACGCCCATGGATATTTCATGTGAGTTGAGGTTACAGATTATATGTAGATATCATCAAACTATTTACCAACCCATGTTAAAAGGGATTATGGGGGCGCCTCAGTGACTCAGTTGGTTAAGTGTCCAACTTAGCTCAGGTCATGATCTCATAGTTGGTGGGTTTAAGCCCTGCATTGGGCTCTATGCTGACAGCTAGCTCAGAGCCTGGAGCCTGTCTTCGGATTCTGTGTGTCCCTCTCTCTCTGACCCTCCCCTCCGATTTGCTCTCTCGCTCTCTCTCAAAAATAAATAAAGCATTTAAAAAAGAGAGGATTATGGAAATGAAGAAATTAATGCTCATCAATAGGAAGGCTTTGGTGTCCACTCTGGTACCTTCTAGACAAGGACAGCCCTCTAAGGCTCCTAATCCTTTGTTGGGAGGCTGGTTATACACTGGTTGAGAAAGGGACTTATTCTTAGAGTTTTCACTTGGTAGATCCTTTCCCATATTGAAAAGAATAAATATGGTTTGAACCTTAGTATGATCTAGCTAGCAAAAAAAAAAAAAAAATCCTTGAGAGTAACTGATCTAATCATCCTCAACCACTTGCTGGAGAAATTGTAAAAATATAGGCTGTTGTCTTCTCTGATATTTCAAGGCAGTAAATTCAAGGTATGGCTCTGTTGTCTGATTCAGTCATTCCCAGGTGATTTTTCTCCTTATTTTACAGATGAAGAACGTCCCAGAATGGTTGTAACATCTCCTACAATCCCCTTAATTCCCAGGCCAGAGACTCACCCACAAGCTCAGCAATACCTTGTTTATTAAGGGAACTCTTCAGTCTATATATCAGGGCAAGAAAAAAGCCAGAGTATGGGAAGATCTCCTGGTTAGAGAGAGCCAAGGTTTATATTGCAAAATAAATGCAGCTAAGTTCTTCTGATGCCTCTAGAGTCAGCTCATAGACTGAAAATTTTACATGGGCAAAACTATTCTTAAACTTCTTTTTAAAAAGGCTCTTTGTTGAAAACTGAAGTGCCTCTTAAGTTCCAACAAAGCCCATCTTTCTCCAGATTTAGGAGAGATAGCTGGAGGTTTTTTTTTTTTTAAGTCATCTCTAAGTAAAATATCAAGCTTTTGACTAATATGTAGAAGCCCTGTCAGAGAAGCAACAAGGACAAAAAGTTCTATGTGCCAGCATCATACCAATGCAGAAAGAAGCTAAGAATTTAGACCAAATGGGGGGAAATGTACTCATGTCTTCTGTCACACCAAGGTTTATTGTAAAACTGAAAATGAATTGCATCATTTCAAATCTCTCCTTATCTGTCTCTTTTCAAAGAAGGCACATAACAGAAGCCCCATATATAGGCAGCACCTTCCCACCACTGAACATTACTTGCCCTGGCGTCCATCAAGTCACATCCCAGGGGGCTGCTCCCTAGTTGTGCAGCCAAGTCTAAGGTCAGTAGTTCAGGATTCACTGGGAGCTCTGACTGCCTTGCCTGTGGCCTTCAAATTTGGGATAACAGATGTGAGTACTTCATTCAGAACAGGTTTTAGTAACTTGGATTGGAACAGTCTTTTCATTAATTGTTGAGACTTCCTGGCAATGTATGAAGACACTAAGGCTTACTTCTCTCAACTTCTTGTCAAGTTCCTTTTGATAAGACTTTAAAGGAGTTCATGAATAGAAATGAATAGAATGCCATCTGATTAACAGAGACATGTTACAAATCCTTCTGTTACTGGGCTCATGCTCCGGCTCCTCCAATTCAGCTTTTACCCATAATTAAGCTAATGCTGTTATGTATATACTTGTAAGAGGCCTTTTCTAGTTTCTTTCCTGTTGAAGAGCCAGGAGATTGTATAAATGATGGCTTTGCCAAATCTACTTATGATTCTTACCATAGTAGTAGGCGAGTCATTAACAATGGTCTGGTTTTCATAGAATACACCACTATGCCCAGATGCATTAGGAGAGACTATGAAAAGGCCACTGCTGCTCTGACCATAGCTTCCATCGAAATCAGAGACATGACTGAGAATATTGCCTCTTATCAAATCATTTAATTCCACTAGAATAAGAAAGTGCCTTCTTTTCCTTCTTCCCTGAGTTGAACTAGATGATAATGGAAGGATACTGCTTTTCCATTCAATCACAGCAGCACTTGAGTCCTACTCAACTGAAGTGGGGGAGAAGACAAAGGCTATTTTTTAGCTAGGAAGAATGAAGGCACATGCTTTCAGTTGTAGAACATCCTTCCATAGACCCCTCAGTGTCATTTTTATCCCTTTGTCAGATGTGGATCCTGTCACATGCTCAGAGGTTTATTTTCTACTTATAAAAATGTCACATTATTTGGATAATCAGCAGATTTAATTTCATAAAAAGTTTTAAAGGTTGGCTATTTTGAAACCACCATAAAATCCAGATCATTTATAGAAAATCAACATGGGGCCTCTCCTACATGAAATGGGTCAAGGTATTTACTCTAAGGAGACACCCATATGGAAGTTGGGACCATCTTAAAGACATCAAGGCAGGATATGTAAGCAAGTGCTGTTTGATCTGTGGGGGGCCTGGAACAAAGTTTTCTATTGGTCTGTTTGTGCTCTGATGACCTGGGCAAAGGCATAAGTGACAGAAGATAGTACCAATTATGGTGAATTTTAGATGTGCAAGAGCCATGGTCTATGGGGTTAATTGTCCAAAGTTATAAATGAGAGTGGAAGGAGCTGATTACAGCCAAAAATTTCTGACTTTTAACCCAATGTTCTCATCTTCACACTTAGCTCCTTCTTTGGGATAATAATAGCCAGTGATGAACTACACCTTGCCTTTTCCCACCCAACTTCCAGGGGACATAATTACCATTTTGGATGTATGGAAGAGGATCTGATCTACTGTTGCATTGTGGCCTTGCTGATATAATCCTGCACATTTGGAAGCTGTCTCATTATCTTGCAGACTTCTAAGTCATAGTTTGCAAAGTGATCAATTCTCTTTTAAAGAACTGCCTTGTACTACTTATTCTTAGCTTTTACTCAGTACTATCTTCCATTAAAACTTACATGTTTCTTACCTTCAGGTTAGACTGAAGAAATAGGAAGACATAACCATTAGTTAGTAAGTAAATAAACATATACAAATTTTGATTTGACCCTGCATGAAAATACGTATTGAATGATGAGATTTTTATAAGAGCTATTATTCATTTTACTACTGAGAACAGTGACTCTATATTATTTTTTCCAACCCAACATATTTGAATGACCTCAGACACTCCTTAAAAATCAGGGATTCAACACATCAGGGTTCTCTGAAATAGAATGACTGAAAACATGTAGTTTTGGCAGGGAAACACCCTTCAAATGATTCTCAACCTTCTTTTCTCTAGTTAAGAATTATTAGCTTAAATTGTTTAAACTAAAACTGTGAGGACATTCTGTTTGGCTAAAAGATACTATAGTTTGCCTTAGTTTTCATTCATCACTCCAGTCAGTAGAATAGGCCTTATGACTTTGCCAACTGCCCAAAAATAAGTGTCATCTTCAGCAAAATATCCTCCTAAAGCAGAACACCCGCTTCCACAAGATAGCAGGGAACACAGCCACTGCTGGATCCTGTGCCCACAATATGTCAACATCACTGCCAAAGTTTCCCTTCCCAACCCCACTTTGCAAAAATGTCCAATGGAAAGACTCTAATCAGCCTACTTAAGTTCCATGTCCACATACATTGAATGGCAAGTGTGGGTAAGATGTCCAATTTAGGACTCATTACGACTGACCACAGCAAGAAGTTATAAGAACATGAAAGTATCCAATGAGTTGAACTTAGGAATTTCCTTTTCCTTGAACTTTTAACACCACATCTGTAAAATTAAAGATCAAAATACCTACCTTGAAGAAAGTTTTGTGAAGATGTAATCATGTAACAGTGTGTCTTAAACACAGACCATGGGACACATCAGGATCAGAAAAATTACTTCCCCTTCTCTCTTTAGCTATTTACTTACTCTACATCTTCTAGAATTCTTTCTGGAGTCTCCAGACTTAGTGTATATATATATATATATATATATATGATTTTCACACACACACACACACGCACACGCACACACACACATGCACACAACAGAGTATATTTGTCTCAAGGTAATGGGAGCATAATAGACACTGTGCTGGGTTAAGGATGGCTGGAAGAAGACGCATATATGGGGTTTAAAACTTTTTTAAGTTTATTTATTCATTTTGAGTGTGAGAGTGAACAAGGGATGGGCAGAGAAAGAAAGAGAGAAAGAGAATCCCAAGAAGGCTCTGTGACAGCACAGAGCCCAATGTGGGGCCTAAAATCACAAACCTTGAGATCATAACCTGCGCCAAAACCAAGAGTTGGATGCTTATCTAACTGAGCCACCCAGGCACCCCGAGACATATGTTGATTGCACGTCAGTACAGAAGTAGACAAGCCACCCTGAACTACATGGGACTGTAGGTTGGTGTCAATAGAGCACCTGAGAACTCAAATATCCAGACATTCTCTGCTAGGAAAAAAAATCATTAGACTTACAGAGCTCTCTATGCAAAGTAAGACCAGGGAAAAGGGTACTTGGCCAACATTACCTTAATGCTTAGAAGTGTTTGATGAAAGCCTTCCATACGCTAGGTACACTGGCTAACTGGAAGTGGACTCACTAAATAAAACATCAAAATTTACATTGTCCCATATATTTTGCTTCTTATTGATGTAAATGGTGTTATGAAGGCCATAGCAAGGGTCATTAATTTCTGGCCCCAAGAACCTGAGCAGGCCTGCTAAGAATAGATGCCAAAGCAGCATAGGGATGGAGAGGTAAGTGGATTTGCTTACCTGGAAAGTTGTAATGTGGGGCAGTCTATTGATACCAAACACTTGAGCACTCTCACCAAGAAAGGCAGAAGCCTCTTTGGGGCATGACTTTCATTTCAACAATGGGAATTTAGATTCACGACACAAGGAGATAAAAGTTCTGATCACTGATGTAACTTCTTGGCACAAGTCTTAACACAGACAATCTCAGAAACGGAAGGAAAGTAGTGTGTGTGTGTGTGTGTGTGTGTGTGTGTGTGTGTGTGTGTTGGGAGGGGTGAATGAAAGAGGGATGGGGAAAGGAATAGAAAAGAAAAAAGAGGGAAAAAGGTAGGGAGAAAGGCAGCACTATAAATAGATGGGAAGGAGAGAGAAAACAAACTGCAAGTCGTCAGGGTTCTTGAAGAGCAAAAGGAACGTGGCATCTGTGCAAAATCTGGGAATAATTTTCCTCAATTATGTCATGGCCAATGAGCATCAGGGTTTCCACCTGAATACCGTGCTCAGGCTAGTCAAAGGATACGTTTTTGTAGCTGCATATTAAGATGATGATTATTATTGCTATAGCCGTATTCTTGCACAGAACCTGAATATTATAAGATGGAATTTATTTTTCCAAACACACGTTCTAACCTTATATTATACCCGAACTAAGCCCAGCATAGATATGTAAGTGATGTTTTATAGACATAAAAAGACATTCCTCAGGGAAAGCACTGAGCACTTCATTTACTGCTTCCACATCTCTGGATGTTAACCATAGTACCCCCTTGTTGTAGAGAACTGAAGGATGGTGCACTAAGTGCTTTGCATGTCTGTGAAGAATTGACCACAGAAATTGAAACTTAGTTTGAAGGATGTAATTTTCTCAATAAATTTAAGCGTCATTTCATGTTTTATTTAAGTTTCCCTTTTAAGAAAGACCCTAAGGTGTTCCATGTCAGTGACATAAGGCGGGCCCCACACTGGTTTTTTTTTTTTTTTTTTTTTGGTGGTCCATAATGTGATTCTGAAATAAAAGTGACAATTTTAAGCACTGCATATGTTCTAAGACCTCTGCCAAGAAGGGGAAAAAATAGCCTTGGCACCCGAAGCTAAAGTGTGACGGTTCCTTTGTGATCCATAATGAGGAAACAAGGGGCCATGTCCCTGATCCTGGCAAATCAGCACGAGGATAGCGTAGGAACCTTTCAAGAGGCCGAACATGCATTTCTTCAATGAATTCTCAATTCCGTTTTCTGCAGTAGACAAATCTGTTTACCTTTTCATTACTTTGTGGCTGTGTGTCTGAATGCTGGGAGGCAGGGGAGGTGACAGTGTAACTGCTTCTACTTAGGAATCAACATCTTTAACTCAAAAGGCACCAAATATGACCTGGAAACTAATTTTTTTTCTTTTTATGACAAAATGTTTACTTATTTATTTTAAACATTGTTTTATTTGACTCTAGTTGACACACAATGTTACATTAGTTTCAGGTGTACAACATGGTGATTCAACTTCTCTTTACCTTATGCTGTGCTCACCACAAGTGTGGTTACCATCTGCCACTGTAAAATGCTATTAAAATATCATTGACTATATTTCCTATGTTGTGACTTCTATTCTTGTGACTTATTCATTCAATAATTGGAAGCCTGTCTCTCCTATTCCCCATCACCCATCTTGTCCATCCCCTTCCCCCATTCCCTCTGGCAACTATTAGTTTGTTCTCTGTACTTACAGGTCTGATTCGGCCTTCTGTTTATTTATTCATTTGTTTTGTTTTTTAGATTTCATCTATAAGCGAAATCATATGATATTTTCCTTTCTCAGTCTGATTTATTTCACTAGGATAATACGCTCTAGTTCACCATACTGCCACAAATGGCAAGATCTCATCCTTTCTTATGGCTGTGTCATATTCCACATTCCAGTCCACATCTATATGGGATATATATATTGATACATGGAGTATATATATATATACATGCATATATATATATATATATATAATATGGAATATGACACAACCATATACACTCTCACATCTTGGGTTTTTCAATGGTTTTTATTTATTTTTGAGACACAGAGACAGACAGCATGAGCAAGGGAGGGTCAGAGAGAGAGGGAGACACAGAATCTGAAGCAGGCTCCAGGCTCTGATCTAGCTGTCAGCACAGAGCCTGACATGGGACCCCAACCCACAAACTGTGAGATCATGACCTGAGCTGAAGCTGGACACTTAATCAACTGAGCCACCCAGGTGCCCCTCTCACATCTTGCTTATTCACTTATTTATTGATGGGCACTTTGGTTTCTTCCATATCTTGGCTATTGTAAATAATTCTACAGTAAATATTTCTACAATAAACATAAGGATACCTATATCTTTTCAAATTAGTGTTCTTGTTTTCTTTGGGTAAATACCCCGTAATGGAAAGTATTTATTTTTTTAATTATTTTTAGGAATTTCCATATACTTGTCCACAGTGGCTGCACCAATTTACACTCCTATGAACAGTGCATGAGGGTTCCTTTTTTTTCCCACATCCCCACCAACAGGCTTTTTTCTGTGTTTTTGAGTTTAGCCATTCTGATAACTCTGAGGTGGTACCTCATTGTGGTTTTGATTTCTGTTTCTTTGATGATGAATGATGTTGATCATCTTTTTATCTGTCTGTTTTGTCATTTGTCTTCTTTGGAAAAATGTCTAGTCAGGTCCTCTGCTCATTTTTAATTAGATTATTTGGTGGTGATGATGGTGGTGTTGAGTCATAGAAGTTCTTTATATATTTTCAATAGTAATCCCTTATCAGATACATCACTTACAAATATCTTTTCCCATTCAGTGAGTTGCCTTTTTGTTTTGTTGATGGTTTCCTTCACTTTGCAAAAAGTTATTTTGATGTATTCTCAATAGTTTATTTTTGCTTTTTATTCCTTTGCCTTAGGAGACATATCTAGAAAATGTTGCTATAGCCAACATCAAAAAAAAGATACTGCTTATGTTCTCTTCTAGGATTTTTATGGTTTTAGGTCTCATTTTAAATCTTTACTCCGTTTTGTGTTTATTTTTTGTCTGGTGTTCCAGTTTCATTCTTTTACATGTAGCTCTCTAGTTTTCCCAGCACCATTTGCTTAAAAACTGTCTTTCCCCCATTGTATACTTTTTCATCCTTTGTCATGGATTAATTGACCATGTAAGTGTGGGTTTATTTCTGGGCTTTCTAAATTCTGTTCCACTGCTTTATGTGTCTATTTTTGTGCCTGTATCATACTATTTTGATTATAACAGCTTTGTAGTACATCTTGAAATCTGGAATTGTGATACCTCCAGCTTTGTTCTTCTTTCTAAAATTGCTTAGCACAAGAAGTTTTGTTCTCTGGCTACACTAAAGTTGACCTTAAGGTCTAGTGCTCACTGAATAAAGTCTGGAACCGTGGCTAGCAACAAGTTGCAGAGCAGGACATCTGTCTCAGTGCAACACTGCCACACACACACAGCATCCCATGATGCCCTGCCATGTCTGTAGGCACAATACTTAATATGACAAACAACAATAGCACAAGTGTCAAGTTTCCCTCAGAAGGCACAGCATTAACAATTTAAGTGACAAGTAGATGATATTTAACATTTTGAGCAACAATCTGTTTGTGCTAAAAGCCCAGTTAAAATATATTATATATTAGTCAAAGGCCCAAACTCTGCATGCAACGAGAGAAAATGTCTACCTTCCTCCTGAAGAGAAAAAAACTGATTTGGGTTTTAAATATGCAGAGCTAGTGTTCTTCCCTACTAAGGTATCTATGCCACACCAAGTGCCCACTAAGAGCCTTGCAAGGTGAAGCCAAGACTTTTCCATTGAATTGTTCTCACTCTAGAACAAAATGGTCTGCAACATGCAGAAGAATGAAACTAGACCACTTTCTTATACTGTACACAAAAATAAACCCAAAATAGATGAAGGTCCTAAATGTGAGACGGGAAACCATCAAAACCCTAGAGAAGAAACCAGGAAACATGCTTCTTGACCTCAACCACAAGAATTTCCTACTCACCACATCCCCAAGAAAAGGGAATCAAGAGCAAAAATGAACTATTGGGACTTCATCAAGATAAAAAGCTTCTGCACTGCAAAGGAAACAATCAAGAAAACTAAAAGGCAACCGATGAAATGGGAAAAGATAGTTGCAAATGGCATATCTGATAAAGGGCTAGTATCCAAAATCTAAAAGGAACTCGCCAAACTCCACACCTGAAAAACAAATAATCCAGTGAAGAAATGGGCAGAAGACATGACAGACACTTCTCCAAAGAGGACATCCAGATGGCCAACAGATACATGAAATGATGCTCAGCGTCACTTATTATCAGGGAAATACAAATCAAAATCACACTGAGTTACCACCTCAAGCCAGTCAGAGTGGCTAAAATCAACAAATCAAGAGATCACAGATGCTGGTGAGGATGAGAAGAAACGGGCCCACTCCTAAACTGTTGGTGGGAATGTAAACTGGTATAGCCACTCTGGAAAACAGTGTGGAGTTTTCTCAAAAATTATCAGTAGAACTCCCCTATCCCCAGCAATAGCACTGCTGGGGATTTACCCAAGAGATACAGACGTGCTGATGCATAGGGATACATGTACCCTAATGTTCATAGCGGCGCTTTCAACAATAGCCAAATCATGGAAAGAGCCTAAATCTCCATCAATTGATGAATGGATCGAGAAGATGTGGTTTCTATATACAATGGAATACTACATGGCAATGAGAAAGAATGAAATATGGCCATTCATAGCAAAGTGGATGGACCTCGAGGGTGTCATGCTAAGCGAAATAAGTCAGGTGGAGAACAGATACTATATGTTTTCACTCATAGGTCTAACAGGAGAAACCTAACAGAGGATCGTGGGAAGCAGAAGGGGGGGAAATAGTTTGTGAGAGGGAAGGAGGCAAATCATGAGAGACTCTTGAATACTGAAAACAAACTGAGGGCTGATGGGGGAGGGGGAAAAGGAAAGGTGGGTGATGGTCATGGAGGAGGGCACTTGTGAGGAAGAGCACTGGGTGTTAACTGAAAACCAACTTGACAATAAGCTATAAATTAAAAAAAATTTTTTTAAGAGCAAAACGGTCTGTTTGTGAAGGAGGGGGCTGTCAGCATGAGGGAGATTAGGAACTTCCCATGGAGTGGCTGAATGGGAAAGACTTCTGAGAAATGCCATCTTCAAAGATCTGCAGAGATGCAGCTGGGGCCTGGTCTCAGGTGAACCACAGGCTCCCCTCTGTATGTCTACACATGCCATAGTTTTAATTAGAGCCTCCCAGAATACTATGCCTCTCCCCATCACTCCTGCTTTATAACTTTTGGGAGTAGGGGGTGTTCAGGTTTGTGTCATGCTACAGCCAAGGCCTGGTTAGTACTTTAGTGTATCCACATTTAGAAGTACCCAGGAAACTCACTGATCTTGCATCTTAGAATCTTCATCTTAGATGCCTTACCCCCTAAGATCAGTTCCTGGAAGACTTAACACAGGTGCTCTGTGCTGCAGGATGCCTGCTCTGTTGGGGCATTTAAAATTACTGACCGTGACTTCCATTATGGAGAAATATCTCATACAATATCAGGGCATTTGTAGCTTTTAGACGGGGAAAGACATCCTGTTCTTCTTCTCCTTTCTATGGAAAATATTACAAATATGTACCTTGCCCCAGAGACCAATCATCATATGTCATATGAGTCCCTGGGGTGGACCGGCACTGTAAAAACATTTCTTAGGCTAACTTCCAGATATAAAAGGGGTGCCTCAAAATTTCAGAGTAGGAAAATCTTTATTTCGCAAGGAATTCTATTTTTAGACTGCATGATAAATGAGGAATGCGTGAAACTGCAGATGATAACACAAAGCAGGCACCCAAAGTTGAGAGTCTGGGCCACATTTCAACTGCTTATTTCCATCACAGCCCCTTATTTTGCTTTGTCTCTGCAATAAAGTTTCTACTTGAAAAAAATGGGTACTTATGAAAAGGTTATCATGCCACATGCTGTCTTTTGTTTTATAGTGAACTCTGATACTCTTTTCTTTTTCTAAACTCAGAAGTTCTTCATTCTTAATTTTGCCCAAAATGCCAGTGGGTAACCATTCCTTGCCTACCTCACATTTGATTCCTGGGTCTCTCTGGCACATGCCTTATCAGTCATGATTTCCATCTCTTTGCATTTCTGTTTTGTAGGATAACTCAACCCTCTGGTTTGCTAAGAACAAGGATTCAAGTCTTAGCAGTGAATCTTTTTTGTTTTACAATTTTTCAATAAGAAGTCATTATATTTTTCAGTTCTGGTAAATCATTTTTGTGCCCCAGTTACATCCTCTTGAGGATTTTGCTTCCTTTTTTCATTAAAGCACTGCTCTGTGTCTTCCTCTAGAGTTAACTATACTATTTGTTCAGCTGGGCTTCCTCATGTCCCTGAGTCCCCTTAAACATCTGGTGACAATAGCATCCTCACAGTCCAGCTTTTGGACAAATGAAACAAGTCAATGGTGGGTGACAGAACATATTTTCTCTAGTCTTGTCTACTGGGCTCAAGTGCTTCAGAAAAGCCTCTCTGGATGTAGAAATGTCCAGTAATACAAGCTGGGGGTGATTTGTGTAATTAAAAAAATTAAATCAAATATTGTTGGGGGGGAAAAAAAGAAATGCCCCTTCCTGATGGTTTAGAAATCAGAGGGTTAGTAAATGGTGAAATGTGAAGGCTCACTAATCACTAATGGTGAAATGTGAAGGCTCACTAATCACGACAACATCTATTATCAATGATCAAAAGTCACAAAGATATGCACCATTGAATCATATACTTATCTGACTGAGAGAAGTATGGCCACTGATAGAAGTCACATTTACAGGGATTCCCTACTTTTCTGAAGGAAAATTTCAGGGGACGTAACCAGCTGAAAGGGCCAGAGTTTGCAATTTTGCCCACTAACCTCAACCTTAGCTTTGCCTCAAGCAGGGGCCCAGTCATAATAGGCCCATATTAAGCAGATGAATGGGTAATGAAGATAATGTACAAAAAATCAACAGAGATATGAGAGAGATTGGGAGAGAATGTAAATGAACTCCCTTTCTTCTTGTTGGATTTATAGTCTGTAGTTCTGGTTCCCCAGGAGACCCTGCTATAGTTCTTGCCCTTGAACTTCAAGATTTTTTTCTCTGGTTTACTTATATAATATATCTTCCTATACATAATGTAGCTTGAATTTTTTTTTTCCATTTCCTATAGCTAATATCAATCTAAGACCCAAACCCAAGTTTAAATTATGATAATCTGATAAAATTTGCCTTATCTTTCTGCCTGACTTCTTTCCTAAGCTTCAGGCTCAAGTAACAATCTTTCTATTTGAAATCTTCATTCTGTATCTCAAATCACCTCAAGCTTAACTGCAACATAACAATTGTTTTCTTTATGTTTTTTATATCAGCATTCCCCTTCTACCAAGTTTCTTAGTAAATGCACCAAAATTTACCCAAGGGCTCAGGTCAAAAACCTAGCTGTTAGTTTTGAGTCTTCTGTTTTCTTCATATACCACACATGATTTACTGCTATGATAGACATTACTGCTGTTCATTGATACCAGTTACCTCTTTTCTGAACATTTGATAGGACTTCATTTCCTTGTCCCCTGGGTGCCTTGCTGTGGACAGTGAAAAGTGAGAAAAACTTATATGCATTATTCCTTTGCAGAAGCATTTAAGAGCTATTACTTGATTGCCTATCCTTTCCTGTTATGGGACAGATGATATTTCACATGGTAGAGTGTCTGTCAGTCTGAGTTCTTGACTAAGCCAGAGCCGTCTGTTGGCTCAAGACATACAAATATTGTGAGAAAAAATTAACCTTTCCTGTTTTATGGCACTAAGTTTTGGAGGTTGTTCGTAATTGCAGCATGAGCTATCCTATCTTAAGACAATCTCCAAATCCTGCTGGCTCTGTTGTCAAAATGTATTCCAAACCTTTTCTGCCATCTCTACATTTCAAAGAATGCTCATCTCTTGTCTGGGTTTACTGCAAGAGCCTCTTCATCAGTCTTCCCTTTTCTATTCTGACATCTCTCAAGTCCATTCTACAAGCAGCAGCCAGCCTTTTGTCATTTTAAATATGAATCTCCTCATGCCACTCCTTGTAGGAAACCCTCAACAACTTCCTATTAGATTAAGAATAAAACTCCAAATTTCTCCGTAAACCATAGCACTCCATGATCTGACCCCTACCTACTTGTCCAAATTTGTTTCCTGCCATTTTTTTCTTATCTTTTTAATCCAACTGCGTTGTCTCTCTTATGATTACTCACAAACAGTAAATTCATTTTCCCACCAGGGTTTTTCTCTTGTTGTTCCTTCTATGTGGAATGTTCTACCTCTAGAACTCTTTGTGGCTTGGATTGTCCCTTCCCATCATACAAATCTTTGTTCCAAGATGATGTCCTCAGAGCCCTCTGTAAATTATCTAAAACCACATCTTCCCATAACTCACTCTCTGATAAAACTATTTTACTTTGTAAAGTACTCTTTGAGTTATCTTATTTCGCTATTTGTTAAAGTTTCTCTTTCCTAGACTATGAATGTCATAAGAAGAGAATCTCATTTTACAGTGTTCTGTCCCTCGCATCTAGAAAATGAGTCTAGACAATGAAAATGAATTCTAGACAAATTCACTCATTTGTCAAATGAGGGGATTAATGAATAAATAGCTTAAACAATCAGGATGTTAAAACAATATTTCAATGAAGAGACAACCAACAGAGAAGTAATACTCTTTCATAAGTCCTTAGCCTATTTGTTTTTTAACAGAGCAAAAAATAAATTAAAATATTGCTAGATAATAAACTTGTATAGTTTTTATCTATCTCCTACTACTTATAATTCATTTATTAAGTAAAACCTGCTTATTCAAATTAACTCGCTTAAATTAGCCATGCATATTGAAACAAGAAGCCTTTTAAAAGAGAATTTGCACATGATATGTTTAAGGTCACAACGGCCATAACTGAGTTTTTTCTCTCAATCCAAACTACATAAATTTTTATACAACAGACCCAAAAAACGAACAATAAAAATATCTGAGAAGCAAAAGGACAGACTCAGATAGAGTAAGCTAACAAAGTTTGTCAGGGCACAAACCATTAAATGTGAAGCACTAAGTTAACACATTTCCATGGAAAATAACCTTCTGCTTGGTTTAACTAGAGAAAACCCATCAGTAGGATTTTTCAATGAACTGTAAAAATTACCAGCAAGTTTTCTCTCCATAATCATCTCCTTGATGATTTTCGCATGGGGATGCATATTTCCCTCACATGCAAACATGACACATATGAACTTCCATTAGTAGGGAGTATCCTTGGATTACTATTTTAGTGGAAATATAGATTTGCACCAATACACTAGCTCCACTTTTATTCATGAAACTTTGCATTTTTGCTAACAGATGGTCCAGGTGAGGGGATTTACTATAACCAAGAGATGTATTAAAAATACCACTTTCAAAGGTACTGAACTTCTCTCCCTGGCCTCAGGATCCCTCCAAGGAAGAATGGCTGTTGGAATAAGGACAGAGAGTCAGACAGACTCTTGGCTTTGTGGATTTAAAGTCTTGAGCATGTCATTTAACCTTTTGATTCTAGAGGAGAATACTGTGCTAGATGTTGAATGAGATTGTTGTGTAAAGAATACATGTCAAAGAAATGCTTTTTAAATCGGTTATTTTTTGGTATTTAAAAAAATTTTTATAGTTTATTTTTTTGAGACAGAGAGAGACAGAGCACAAGTAGGGGAGGGGCAGAGAGAGAGGGAGACACAGAATCGGAAACAGGCTCCAGGCTCTGAGCTGTCAGCACAGAGCCTGATGTGGGGCTCAAACCCACGAACTGTGAGATCATGACCTGAGCCAAAGTTGGATGCTTAATTGACTGAGCCACCCAGACGCCCCTATTTTTGGTGGTGTTTTTTTTTTTAAATTCTACTTCTTTGAGGTTATTACAGTCATCCTCTGCATCTAAGCTGTTATGTGTATGTATGCTTTTTGGAGTAAGAGGAAAAGAAAGAACAAGCATCAAAATGGATATGTTTGGCCATGTCATCTTTACTCCTCCTGGAGAGTCACAATTTCTGAATCTATTTAAGAAATCTTGAAATTACAGCAATAAACAGAAAATGACACTTCTATTTCCTTAAACACACAAAGGCAAAAAACTATCTCCCATATTAGTTGCTAACTTCCATAGTCTCCATACTTTCCAAATAATCCATGTCCTACCCAAGAAGAAAGCTAAATCCATGATCTATCATAAATGGAACAAAATCCTTTATAACACTCACATGAATATCTGAGGTAAATAATCAGAAGAAAAACACACCAAGTTGTGTATTGTATGAAACTTGTTTACCATTACAATATGTTAAGAGCCAAAATGTCGAAATCTAAGCCTCCACACTATCTCTACTTACTGTGTTGCTTTGTTAACTTAAGTAATTCTCCTGTTCATTAGTAAAAATATCCTAAAGATTTTATTAAATAACCAGAATAGGAGGCATGGTGAATAGTCTGAGAGAAGCATTTAGTTCCATAAAAATCCTGATCATGACAATTTAGCTACAAGTTATTCATGCCTACCCCAATCTCGCACTGAGAAGTTATTTTATGGGAATGTTTAATTGTAAATATAGGGACCTCAAGATACCAAAAAATTACCATACACGGGGAATCTCCTGTCAACAAAGATAGCTTAACTCCTTAAGGAAACTAACACAAGACAATCACTAAATCTTAATGAAATCCATTCTGTTCTCTCTTTTACACACAAGACTCATACTATTTAAAGATGTAAAAAATGAGATCATGACTGAATGAATCTGATCAATTTGCCTATCTTCATCACCAAAATCAATCAACATAAGCCCTTCATTCAATTAATTACTGGAACTTCAAGAAAACATGGTCAGCCTAGCTTTGGCTCAATGACTAGGTCTACTTGCTATTTATGGAATAACTTTTTCTGCTTTTTTTTTTTGAGATTGAGATCAAATTATACCATCTTGAATGTTTTCTAATTATGGTGTTCCTCCTACCTCGTGATGATTCTTGGCCAGCCATTCCTTAATGGTGCTGAGGGCAATGACGGAAGCAGGCTCATTGGGGAATCCTAAGTGAAGAGCAGAAAAAAGCAAATGAACAAAAAAGATGAAGGCAATAGAGGATTCAATCACGGTATGACACTGAATTTATTTCATTTAAGCAGTATTCAATTCAACCAATTACTAGTGAGCAAGACAGGTCTCAGTAAGGTACCCATGGATATGCCCATGATCATACATACAAGACATTAAGGGGGCAAGTCCTATACAATCTAGTCCTAACAATCAAAAAGGATTTAACTGTTTCTTAAATTCTACAACAGAATCAATTGAAAATGTATTTATATTTGCTTAATAGTTTTCAAAGCACTTACATATAATATTCTCATAAAAGGGGCTCAGATTAAGGTTTATTACCCTCAATTTACAAACCAAGTAAATATGGCTAGAAAATATATGTGGTTGACCCAGGGTTATGGGCCAGCAGTACTCCATCAATGCACGGGCGCAAGACAGGGCAAACAACTTGCCAAATAGCCATACCACTGAAATTAGTTGTCAGAATTCAAAGAAGATAATGCCTGCTCCATTTAGGGCCACTGGAAATTATGTTTGAGGTTAAGACAACATGAATTGACCTGGTTTTGCACTATGGATTTGGTCTTAGAAAGATGGGAAGAATGACACTTATACTATGTCCTAGTGAGCAGTAGCACATATAATCATAATTTCTAAAACCCATCCAGAATATCTTTAGCTTATATAAATCAAACATATCCCTGAGCTTGAGAATCATCAGACATTCTACCAATAAAATGTATGTGAAGTAATAACCTTACAAATTATATATTTAAGGGGCAGAAAGAAGAAAAGATGGGAATGATTATTCCTTTGAAACTACTTTCTTTATGCCTACCCCTGGTTTCCTAATCACTAAATCTCATATAGGCAATCACTCATTCAATCAGTCTTCATTTCTTCCTATATTAGATGTGTTTGACTAGTTTTCCATGTTTCAATACCTCTTCCCTCCTGGATTTTCTTTAAAAAATTTTTTTAATTGTTTTAAAGTATACAACACAGTGGATTTTGATATGTCCACAAAGTTATGCCACCAGCACCACTAACTCCAGAATATTTATCATCGCTCCAAAAGATTCTGTGCCCACTAATAGTCACTCCTCAATCTCCCTCTACCCTCTACCCTAGAGATGATAAATCTACTTTTTGTCTCTATAGATTTGAAGATTCTTCTCCTGCATTTTTCAGCACTGCCTTCTATGTTTCCTTCCACCTATTTGAGCTCCTCTGGCTCCTTTTTTTCTAGGGCATCTATTAAATGTATGCCATTCTCTGGGAAAAGATAGTTGCAAATGACATATCAGATAAAGGGCTAGTATACAAAATCTACAAGGAACTCACCAAACTCCACACCCAAAAAACAAATAACCCAGTGAAGAAACGGGCAGAAGACATAAACAGACACTTCTCCAAAGAAGACATCCAGATGGCCTACAGGCACATGAAACAATGCTCAACA
>NC_043711.1:66874520-66999489 GCF_006229205.1 Suricata suricatta
CAAATCAAGAGACTATAGATGCTGGTGAGGGTGTGGAGAGACTGGCACCCTCCTACACTGTTGGTGGGAATGTAAACTGGTGCAGCTGCTCTGGAAAACAGGGTGGAGGTTCCTCAAAAAACTATCCATAGAATTCCCTTATGACCCAGCAATAGCACTGCTAGGGATTTACCCAAGGGATACAGAAGTGCTGATGCATAGGAACACATGTACCTCAATGTTCATAGCAGCAATGTCAACAATAGCCAAAACATGGAAAGAGCTTAAATGTCCATCACCTGATGAGTGGATCAAGAAGATGTGGTATATATACACAACGGAGTACTACATGGCAATGATAGGGAATGACATAGGCCATTTGTAGGAAAGTGGATGGACCTCGAGGGTTCATGCTAAGTGAAATAAGTCAGGCAGAGAAGGACAGAAACCATATGATTGCACTCATAGGTCTAACAGGAGACCAGGAGAAACCTAATGGAGGATCAGGGGGAGGGGAAGAGGGAAAGAGAATTGGGGAGAGAGAGGGACTCAAAACTTGAGAGACTATTGAATACTGAAAACGAACTGAGGGCTGAAGGGGGAGGGGGGGAAAGAGGTGGAGGTGGTGGAGGAGGGCACTTATGGGGAAGAGCACTGGGTGTTATATGGAAACTAATTTGACAATAAACTACTTTTAAAAAAAAGCAAAAAAAAATGTATGCCATTCTCAACATCTAAATAGAGCCTTCATCTTACTTTACACTCTGTGTTAGCCTGCTGCAGCATCATCCACTAACATGCCTTTTAATCAGGGGTCTCCTGCCACATTGTTCTGTACAGATACAGAAAGAGAGAGGTATTGCTGAAATGGGGAGATCTGAGATTTAAAAGACACAGTTTTATTGGAAGTCAAGTACATATTCCAGTAGTTCATACTAATGGTTTAAATCTCATTAGACTTTCAGAGAATATGTATGAGATAATAGGAGCAACAGAGAGATATTTGTCCACATTTCCAAGAATAAATGTTGCTTTTCTGATTAGGTTTTACCCACACACTTTGTAAGAGAGTGCATTAAGAAAGGGGACAAAACAAAGCAGGGCCAAGCTCCACTTGACCACTGTCATATGAGAGAGAACCACCCTCATAGGAAAAATGTGCACAGATTTTCAAACTTTGTAAATTCATCTGTGACATTTGAGATTGTGGATTTGTTTTGAACTGTTTCATTTATTTATGTTTTCCTTAAATGACAGCTTCAAAATATAAAACCCCTGAAATAAAACCTGTTAATTAGCTCATTAAGCAAATTATTATTGAACCAGAAAAGAGAAGATATATAGACATATTTAATGAGCCCCTTTCCTCTGAAACCCAAAGTCAGAGGGAGGAAATAAACAAGAGGCAAGCATGGCAAGTGAATCAGGGATGTGGGAACACAGACAAGGGGAGCTAAGGAAGAAAGAGGTGGCTTTCTTGAAGCAAGAGAATGCTTGGGGACGAGAACAATAAAGCTCTTGAGAGACATGGTCCTCAGATGTATGTTGTGAGCAAGTGGAATTAATGGAAAAGATGAGTGAAGCAATGAGAGGTAGAAAGAAAAGGAGTCTCTGGATACCTCCCCTTGAGGTACTCCTGAACCAGAAGTGCAATGTGTATGCTTCCACAAAATGAACTTCTTCAGTCTTTCTGGCTTCTGCTCATGGCTATCTGTCTCTCTTAGACACTGCTGCAGTATTTGACTGCTTACCCCCCTGGTAACTGAGTCCTCTGAAATATTTTGTACCACCCCTTCCTTTCCTTCTTTGCCCACTGATCTCATTCAAAAACCAATCAGTCCTCACTCTGATTACCGTAGTTGACTCATAATTGTGCTTCTTTGGTCATGCCCTCTTCTCCAATCTGTTCAGCACACCACTTCCAAGTGATCCTTCTTTTTTTTAATTTTTTTATAGTTTATTTACTTTTTTGAGACACAGAGAGACAGAGCACGAGTGGGGGAGGGGCAGAGAGAGAGAGGGAGACACAAAATCTGAAACAGGCTCCAGGCTCTTAGCTGTCAGTACAGAACCCAACGCAGGGCTCAAACCCACATGCCGTGAGATCATGACCTGGGCCAAAGTCGGATGCTTAACCTACTGAGCCACTCAGGCGCTCCCTCAAGTGATCCTTCTTAAGGTAGAGTTATGACAACCTTACACAAAGCAATGGCAGCCTTAGGGACTCTTCAGCAACTAGAGTAAATTTTAGCTCCTTAGCTGGACATAATACACCACAAGGAGCCTTTCTAGACTTGGGTCTTAGTTTTCCCTATTTATTCTCCTCCCATGAAATTCTTCTCCAACTTTTTGATGTATTTAAGAAGTACTTAAATCATAAGATTATAGAGCTATATAAAGCTAATAAATACTGCAATCATGCTCAGTTGCAATGGCCATCAGAATTAACCTTTAGAGATGTAATTCCCCACAGAGAAATTATAAAAATTCTCACAGAACCATGGCAACTACAGTCAGTTCTCAATTATATGTGACCTCCTGGTCACTTTTCCACATTTATCAAAGCCTCTGGCACTGAGCTGTAGTTTACATCTCTATCTCAAGGCTTACCATAACCGTGGGTGAATTCAATGGCCAAAAAGATGACCCACTGAGCACCTGGCCTGCCAATTCCATGACCTGGTCATTTTTGACAACCACTTCCACTCCCCCGCCTCCCTAGAACACACCCTGCTCTCTGATGCAACATTTTCATTCCCAAATTACTAATTCAAGCATGCTCTCTCAAAACCGTTCTCTCTTTAGACTGTTCTGTTACTTTCCAAGAAATGTCCATTTTTAAGCATTTGAAGCCCAAACTAGTGCTAACATTTCCCGCCTGAATGGTATGACTCTTTCCTACCTCTCTAGGTTCTTCTCATACTGTATTGCTCTTTGCTTCCTCCACTTCAGCTACACTGACCTTCTTTCTGTTCTTTGAATGTGGCATGTTTCCTTTTGCTTTCTGACAGAAGGCCTTGCTCATGCTGTATCTTCTTCCTGAAATGACATTTCTCCCCTTTTTTTTCTAGCTAATTTTAAGTTTTATTTGTCCTTTGCTCAGTCATCGCTTCTCCAGAGAAGGCTTCTCTAGCAATGACAACTTCCTATTTGAGGCTTTCATAACATCATGTACCTTTCATAGCTTCAATTTTACATTTATTTATGTACATATTTGATTAATAGTCCCAGTAGACTGAAAGCCCTAGGGAGGCAGATGCCACATCTGTTTTTTGCTTATCGCTGTATCCCTAAACCACTGCTGGCACCTAGAAGATGATCAATAAATGTGTGTTGAATGAGTGAGTGGACTGTGGACTTGTGAATCACTGTACTGACAGCAGGAAAGGTTTAGCACTAGGAGAGCAAGGGTGTTTAACTCTGGAGTCTCAAAGAGTGAAGGGATACTGAGACATCCAAGTGCAATGATATATCCACATTATCCTATTTCAAACTCTGAGGGGAAACTACTGAGAAGATGTATATGAGAGAACACAGTTCCTAATGGAATGATATGCAGTAAGCAATTAAAAAGGGAGGGAAATATCAAGACAAGTGTCCCTGAAAATATGCCTTCTTTCAGTGGGCATATATCTATACAAGATGAAGTGTGGTGTTCAGAGGAAACAGCAACAGCACAATCCTTTGTCCACTTAACTGCAAGACCCCAAGGGTTACAAGTAAGACCAATGAATAGATAGGATAGAATTTTGTTCAGAGACGGGCTCCTGATGGCAGTAAGGTCTGCCTCAGGAGGTCACAATGTATTCTGGTCACCAGAGGGCTTTTGTTCACAAAAGCAGGATGGCCACCCAGAGGGAAGGCTGCAGACAAGCTTTAGATGAATCATTGAATTAAATGACATAGAAAATCTCTTCCAAGTATGAGGGTCAATGAGGCTGAACAAGCCATTAATAATTTAGGGCCTGGCGTGCAGGGAACTATAGATGTGTGTGCCCAGGTGTGCATAGAATCTGTGCTTCTGCTAACAGTCCAGAGCTTAGTGCCTTCTTCATTAGGATAGATTATTAAAATTAACTTCTGTTGTGAATGTTAAAGTTTATTTACAGAATGTGTGATTTTTTCTTTTTATTTACCTTTATATTGAAACTAATTACAGACTTTTTACTTATGCACATATGTACATACATACACACACACACAATCCTTACCCAAATCAAGACATAAAACATTTCCAGCACCTCAGAAAACTGCCTTGTCCCAAGTCAATATCTAACCCATGAAAAAAACTGCTATTCTTTCTTCTATTATTATAGGTTTGTTTTGTCTATTTTGACACTTCACATATATGGACATACAATGTACACCCCTTTTGTCCAAATTTTCCAGCATTATGCCTGCCTGATTTATCCATATTGTTGCATATAGCAGAAGCTTATTCTTCTCAGTGTTGTATTCCTTTTTATGAATATGTCACAATTTATTTAGCCATTCTTGTGTCTATGGACAAGTGGGTTGTTTCCAGTTTTGAGCTATTAGGAATGAAGTTGCCATGAATATTCTTGCAAATGTCATTTGATGGATGTGAGCACTGTTTCTGCTGAGCATGTAACTGGGAGTTGGGGCTCTTGGTCCATTGCTTAAGCAGACATTTAACTCTGGCACATTCTGCCAGTTTTCCAAAGCAGTTTTACCAATTTACACTCCTACCAGAATTGTATCAACAGAATATTAAACGTTTTGAACAAAAAAGGTAAAAACTGAAATAGAAAGTTCAAATAATTTTTATCCGTAGTACACCAAATAACTCATTAGACAGATATTTTCCTTTTACTTAGCTACGAAGCAGATAATTGTCTTTTAATCAAATTGCAGAAAGACATAGCAATGAAGACTCACTGAAGGTCCTACCCATCCTTTGGGCTTTTTGTTTGTTGGAACTGTTAAAAATCCAGAATGTTTTCAACACAATTAGAATGAAATTGGTTTTGACCTTGCCATAGACAATGTTCCCCTCTAGGGGTCATTCTTTTTTCTTTTGCTCATGTTGATAATTCTTCAATATCTTCAACTTTGTCCATTGTTCTGACATAAAAACCATATATGTTGCCCTGATTAAAAAAAAAAAAACACTTTCTACAAACTGGTGTTTGTCAGAGGGGAGGTAAATAGGGGGTTGGGTGAAACAGGAAAAGGGGATTAAGAGTACACATCGCAATGAGCACTGAGTAATGTATAGAATTTTTGATCATTATATTATACATCTTAAACTAATATAACACTGTGTTGGTTATACTTGAATAAATGAATAATAAAAATAAATAAAATAAACACATTCTACTGAAAATCTAGGATATTATACTGAAATAAAGATAGATATAATTTACTTTGCCAGTAAAACTACTCTTTTTGCAGGCAAAAGCAATGGATCATCTTTTGTTTTAAACCTAAAATGACGGTATGCTTGCAGCGTTAGATAACTTTATCATCGAGAGGCATATAGTAATGCCTTAAGTCAATTATTTCAAAAAAGTTCTTACTGCAAAAAAAAAAATTCAAATTGAACATAACGCCAGGTATAATTATCATGCACTAAAATGTTAACCCCCTCTACCATGCACAGTCTAGCCTCACTCTCTTTCATTGCCCTCAACATCCCAGTCCACCAGGAGTCACGTCTGCTTTACTATGGATGCCTTTCTAGCAGTTGTAAGAATAAAGCAACCTAGATGTCAATGCCCAGACAAAGCTTACACGTGTAAAAGCCACCGTTTATGAACTGAATTGTTTTATTTTAGCTCCATAATATCATCCCACCAAGAAGGGCACTTGGTCCAAAACTGTGATCAAACACTGGTGGCCATCCTAACCAGCCTTCAGTGGCTAGAAGCACCAGAGTGGTACGAATTGCCATAAAAATTCAGAAGTTAGAAGCAAGAGTTAAAAAAGCAAAAACAAAAACAAAAAACCTCCCTGGAACTCTACACATTAAATTCTCCCTTCCTATCACATCTTTAAAGCAAGTTGGTATTTTTTTTTTTCTATTTACACTCAAATTCAAGCAAAATACTATGCAGGTATTAAACATGGGGTTTCAGCATTCATAAAAATCTCAGACTGCCCTAAATCGGAGGGATGTATCATTGGGTTTATTGAAATGTTAACATCAGTTGAACTGAGATTGTCAATGTTGACTATCAATGTGAAATTACACTTTGCTTCAATTTTGAGACAGTATAACTATAACATTTTCCATCTTAGCACAAAAATTCTGGTGTGGGAACCAAAAGGATATGTAATAGTATACTTTAGAAGCTCAAGTAAAAGGAGAAGAAGAGTGAGATGAGTTGTGTCTTTCTCAGAACATTCCTAATCAATATTCCTTGAACACACACACACACACACACACACACACACACACACACACACACATCTGCCCTTGGTCAGGAGGAGAGATAGGGAGATACAGGTGGAGAATGCATAGGGGTGTGGGGTTATGGGAGTCTGCGGGTATGGGCTGTATAGGTGGGCAAGGGGAAGTGTAGGTAAATGAATTTACTTTTTAATCTTAAAACGGCTTTTGTCAACCCCTTCCCCCTAGGCCTCCTTCCAAGACATAAAAGCAATTCTGATAGAATGATGAAATCAAATTACTTGAAAGAAATGAGCTGAAGGAGGCTCACCGTTAAGCAATCTCCAGAGCAGCCACTCAGACAATTCTGGCTAAAGGCTGAGTTTCACAAAAGATAAAACAGGTGAAGTAATAAGAGTGACACTGGCCTCTGTGACTGCAGTGAGCACAGCAGCAGAATGCTAAAGAGGGTGTTACTGACTTTCCTTAGGAGAGCAAAGGGCACCACAGTAGGCATGAGCAAGACATCCCAGCCTGTCAGTAAAATGGTGGACTCTCAGCTGGTGTAGAGAAGGACAGGGTAGGTTGTTGTAAAATATGCACATATATACATAATATGGCATATTAACAAGTTCAACAGCCATAGCAGATGCTGACAACACTCTATATACATTCCCTTGGCACGTGCCATCCTGGAACACTGGCTTGAGTTACAACCACTAGCACCTGCAGCCTCTTAACTGAGGGTGTCCATAGTGACACCCTATGTGGGGCAGGTCCAAAGTGTCAGGGTATTAAGGCCACAAGAATGTTCCTTGAGTCATGATTAATAAGAGATGGTGGATAAATATCCCAACTCACTCACTCCTCTGGTGAGATAACACTGCTTTCTACATGCTTTCTACAGTTTACTTGAGTTGCCCAGTGGGGATTACCCGCCAGTTGTTCATAGTGGCAGATTGCACTCTTATTGGCTTCCTTCCTTGAAATTATCTTCCAAATTAACTACTTGAACTCAAACACTTGCCTCTGAGTGTGCTTTTGGGGAAAGCCCAACTAGGACTGCAATCAACACACATTCATGAACTTGAGAAAGTGAGGGGTCATGTCTTATCTGATATCACCCATTCTTTCAACTTTTCTATTTGTAAGGTCTGGCATGTACACAGCAGAGAAGTGTTTTATCAATTACTTAATGATAGGGAGGAAATAGGTTGGAATTTGTTAGCATGGAAGCCCAAAAGTATTTTTCTTTGGGGAGGGGGGAGTGTAGAGGTCATACAGGTTAGGCTCACGTTGGCATGTAAACCCAGCCCCCCTACATAGGAATCTTGAAACCACATAAACTGTTGTTGCTGCCACTGCTGTTAACATTTATTGAGTAGTTATTATGTACAGGTCACTCTACCTAGCATTTAAATGTATTATCTTAATTAATCTCCACAACAACCCGATGAAAAGAACAAGGGAGGATAGTTGAAGATGAGTTGGTCTATAAATGAACAGTGACTTTAGTGTTCAGGGAGGCATTGGTCAAAGATGATTAATTTGGGTTTATATTAAAAACTACCAAGAGATGTGAAAAATGCAGTCTGTTATGTGAGTGTTAGTAGACTCAGTATCAATCACTAATGTGATTTAGACTAGCATATGCTTGAAGAGGAAGAAAAGACACTGCATGTGGCCATGGGTGGCATGGGTGGGAGCCTAGGCTCTTCGTAAGAGCCCTGCCACCTCTGGTTTCCACATAAAATTGCCTAAATCTTCAAAACTTCCTTCAAGACGTGTATAGTCTTTCCCATTTTATAGAACAAAAGTGACTCTCAGAGAACCCAAGCAAGGGACAGGGCCAATACCGAAGCCTCGGTCTGCCTGACTTCCATCCATACCCTAGCTGAGTGCCTGCTATATTGTTCATCCTCCCACATCCATAGAATGAATGGAATTTACTGTAACCCCTCTACTTCAGAGGATCCCCTCCCAGTGCAACACTGTTTCAAACTCCAAGAAAAGGCAATGAAATTGGAGTCAACTATGATGAGAAAGCTTGTTTCAGTGCGCCAAGCACAGAGCCTTTGGCAAAGGCCACACTCAATAGACCTGGGGTCACTCACTGGTACCTTGCCCTCATTCTCGGGTGGCAGCACCCAGTCTACCATTTAACCCCTGTTTTGCAGAATATGGGTAGGGCCCAAGGAGACCCCTTGTGGGTGTAGAAAAGCGCATGGTTCAGTTGGTATAATTACTCCTCAGCATATAGGTATCATCATTCTGGACACACTGGATCCTATACATTTGAAGCTCACTGGCTCAGAACTTCTGTGCATCATACCTGTCTCTGTGTTCCTGCCTTACCTTTCATTTGTTCAGCTTAGTACTGATTTTCCTAGTAGGATCTCTAGGTTTGGTCATATATAAAAGGGGAATGGAAAATTCTGTACGTCTTATCATTATACTCTCTTCGCACCCATTCTTTCATTTCACTTGACATCATGTGTGCCACAGCAAGTGATACTCCATAAATTCTACTATATTCAGCTTCAGACTTGAGTTACTTTTGCTTTCACCTACTTAAAACATCGTGCAACATGAAGTTTTCCTTTCAAGTTGTCTTTCCTCTGCTCTGCAAAGCAGGTATGAATGAGCGACATTTTTATGGGACACAAGGTTACAATCTATGCAAGCTTCATCAGCTTCTCAGACTTATGAGCTCCCGCTTCTATTTCTGAGGGTATTTTTTAAAATCATCTTTTGCCTAAGGAATTATAATAATGACCTAAGAAATGGCTCGTGAAACAAATGCTATTCTATGCAAGCTGTTCCTACTAACCTTGAATAAGTCTCTTGAGAAAGGAGATGAAACATCTCAGAGAATCACCTGGAATAGAAGATTTCTAATATTCTCTTTTAAAAGAAGATTTTTTCCTACAGGGGTAATCAAGGGAGTTCATCAAGGCCATCACCTTTGAGGAGGAAAGATTTATATTGGGATCTACTGAAAGATAAAAATGAAGTTTCTTCTTTTGAATTGGTGGCACCCTGAGGTCCTGTGATGCATGGACCTTGTAGCCAATTGATTTTTCTTAACACCAAGCACAGCATGTCGTGCCCATGCTAAAAGGTGGCAGTGGTTTACTACACCCTTGTGACGGAAGTCCAAACTCCTCATTTTGGCTTTCAGAGCATGTGTGCGGCCCTCCTCATACTCAGAGATGCCATCTATCCTATGTAATTGGCGTCCATGAGTAACCCCACTGGAATATAAACTCCATGAGGCAGAGCCCTTATCTGTCTTATTCACCTTTCCACCTTCGGTGCTCAGAGCAAAGCATGTGCTCAATAAGGTGTGAAGCTCCCTAACATCATGAAATGATTTTATGCCACCTAAAGCCTGAGAAAATCATCTCTCTCACTGGAGGAAAGGAAACAAAATAATTCTGTGTCTCTTTCTTATGCCTGCTGGCCAAGAACCTCCACAACACATGTGACCTTGGCACAACCTAAAGGCATGGAGTTAGGAGAATGAGAACTAGGTCCTCTTGGCTTTAGGTCCAATAAACACCTGTTGGGTTTCTGTAACCTTCAAGCAGAGGCAGAGAACAGGAGCTCTTTCAGGGACAAACCTTTATAGAGGATCTCTTATCTTCAACTATCACTGAGTCAGAAGCATGAAACCCGTATGTTCTAGAAAGCTTTTATGTTCCCACCTGCACAGCCCAGTTGCAAGGTTCTCCTGAAGGAGATGCGCTGACTATTTTCATCACAGCTCCCAACAGCCTCAACCATGACACCATCACATGGAAGAAGAGGAGTTAGTCCTCAAAGCTTCTGCTTATTGGCTTTTGCTCGCCAGTCATTAGCCAAGGCCCCTTGAGGCCTATGTTTGCAAACTGCCCTTCTAATTCCAGGAACTTCTCAGAAGTTTCTCAGTGATCGACTCTTCTGCAATAAACACTCAGCATGGAGAGACTCTCGTCTTCACATATGAATGTTAAGACAGACCTTGGCTGCCACACTCTATGTTCTGAGGTCCTATCTGAACCAGGTTCCAGATTTCAGCATGTGACATTTTCTTAAATAGGGCTGGTGCAGTTGGTGAGAACTCCACTCTACGGTTTGATAGAATTTACAGTGGCAGCCACTCTTTTGCTGAGCAACACAGAGATTAATGCAATCTTAGGAACTCAGACCGTGATTAAAAATAACACATTATTTGATATAATTATATAATTTCTGTGATCAAAAGTATGTCTTTTGATATAATTAAAGCCCACCAGAGTACATCATCCTGATAATCATTTTCAAAGACACTCTGAAAGATCACAAGTGAGAAATTCTGAAAATTTCTCTGTTGTGACAGAGAACACAGTTTGATGTGGGCAGTAATGCCACCATTAGACTGCTATGTCTCTTTTTGGGCTCTGTGTGCTGAATTGGATAAGCATATGGAATTCCTCACTCTTCTTTGTCACCCCCTCTGCTGTCTCATTTTGCAAAACTATCTTGTAAAGGAAGTATATTTCCCAGTGTCACTGATGTTGAGTCTGACCATGTGTCTAGCTTTGGCCAATAGGATGGGAGCAAATGTGAGACTTTAAGAGCATTCATTGGCATAAAGAGGGAATGTTCCAGGTAGCCACTGCCCTTCAGACTGGCCCCTGAAGTGAGGCAGGTGAAACAGACTGAGTACTACCTGGGACCCAGGTCAGTCGGGCCCAGCCCAGCCTCATTCAGTCAAACCCAGTCAATCTGCAGAACTGTGAACAAGAGAAGAAATACTATTTGTTGTTGGCCATTGAGTTCTCGATGTTGTTTGTAATGCAGAAACATCTGTCTGATACTTTGAGCAAGGAGTGATATGCTTTGTGAAATCTCACTGAAAATATATAGCACTCAGGAATGGTTTTTCTTCTTATCTAGGTCTTTGACATTTTTGGAAGATGGTTTCACTTGTTGACTGTCCAGGATAAAAATATTATATACATAATAAATTGTGCATATTACTGCAAAGAACTCAAAGAGGCATAGGAATTAGCTCAAGAGAAACCCTGGAATAAGGAAGAGAAAAGGCTTTGGAGTCAAATCTCCTACACATTGCATCTTGCAAAGACAACTGCATTCTCTGTGGATATAGCATTTTTTTATTTCATTTTTTAAAGATTTTATTCTTAAATAATCTCTACATCCAATGTGGGGCTCAAACTTGCAACACTGAGATCAAGCATCACAGGCTCCACTGTCTGAGCCAGCCAGGTGTTTATACAAAGCTTGTTTCTATTTTTCAGTGCCCATACCATGGTGCTAAGGCTACCCTTTTGCTGTGAAGATTAAATAGAATAAATCACATACCCTTTGCTCCTCATAGGTCTTAATTAGGTCCTTCTCCCTGCATTTATCTTATTTATTTATAGGTGTGAGAAAGCTGAAAGATGTAAGGAAGCCTAAAGGTACATGAACGGTATTCCTCCCCTGAGGCCTGGAAACCCAGCTTGGAGCTCCAGGCTCTTCCACATGCCCTGGAGTCACAACCTCAGGTGAAGGTGTGATCAGTTATTTCCCCTGGGAGCCTGGAAACAGATTTACATTACCTATTTTTCCCCAGAATCCCTTCTTAGTGCTAGAAGATATAATTTTTTGGTAAGAGAAACAAGTGGCAGAAGAGGAGGTATTCACAAAGTGACTTCATTTATAGACAAACCTCTGAATTGTACCATATTTACTGTAGTCAAATATTGGCCTTCAAAAGACACTTGCTAGTTAGATCTTCAAATGGGTTTCACAACATCCCAGTGATATGATGAATATGCTTCTGTAACAAATCTAAAATGAATTTGGAGTGGCCTGAACAATGGCCTCTGATTCGTCGCAGATATGATCTTTTCCCGTTCTATCTGGAACATTCCCTTCACTGGCTTTTAGGTTTCTAAGGTTTACCCACACATAAGACACTGTTCCTGAAATTGCCCAGAGAGATGTAATTGGAAGTGATGCATGTACCATTTCCCTCAAAGAGACAGAAGCCGGCTCATTCCTCTTAACCACACTGAGGTACTTGGGGCGATAGTAAGCATTTGAAGAATGATAAGAGAATGGAAGAAACCAAATAAGCCACAGAATTGTAAAGCAGGAAAACTGCATTTCAAAATGCAAATTTCCCACAATGCTCATCATTGTCAGTCTTAATAATGAATGACAGTATTTCACCAACCATGAGCTCTAGACTAAGTTTGTGGTAGCATAATGAAATTCTAGAAGGGCATATTTCTCATCAAAAATCAATTTGTTCTCCGGCTTGAGCTGTAGTAAGTAGACACAAGATAGCATAAAGTTGTAATGTTCCATAAAAACCTGCCAGGACCAGAAAAGAAGTTTAGGGGGTGCTTTTAGTGCAAATAAATATCCATTTAAACATAATGTTAAAGATTTATTTTGACAGATCTCTTTAGGAAGTTGGAATTTTGGTGTATACTTATAGGTATTCCTGAGAGAAAAATAAAGCAGATGTTTGCACAGTATTTTACATATGTGAGACCTAACACTATTTTTTCTTCTTAAAAAGGAGAATGATGTTCTGGCAAACGAGAGGCTTGGAAGTTGTCACTCTCTCTTAACAAGTGATAGGCTGAACAAACTGAAAAAAGAAAAATCAGCAACGTTTCGTAGATCTATCAGAGCAGTGAGGTCCCAGGGCAAATCACTGTCCCTCCAAACTGTAGAAACAGGCAGGTGACTACAGAGAACCACAATTTCACAGAGCAGCAGCCCCTGAGCAGAAACATCCACAGGAACTAGTATGAGGGGAGGGAAACTTAAACTATAGTTGAGGAATTGTGGAAGCTTGGGGTAGACATGTCTGAGAGTTAAAAACTCCAGAGGGGCCTAGTCTTAGGGTGCCCACCCCACTTTTGTAAGTTTTATCTCCAGGAGCTTGACCAGGTTTTGTCACAGTGAAGATAAAGAAAATCCCCCTCGTGCCACCTAGGGTGATATGTTGGCTTGTGAACATAAGTTGTTCTGGAAACATGCTTGTAATCCAAATCATTTGCATATCAAAGCACATTTCAAGAACCATTGGCTCAGTTGTGATCATGTGACATAAGGCATCAGGTACTACTCATATTGCAAGATATAGCTCATTTATCAAGTTAAAATTTATTAGAAATGTTTGCTCTTATTGCAGAACGCTTGCGGAACAAGTTACTTACATTCCAAGGTTTTAATGTGATTTGAAAGAAGCCACTCTGTTCTCAACAATGACTGCCTTTAGGGGAAACTATTTTTCCAGAGCCTAAACTCCGTGGGGGAAGGGCAATATTCTAGTCCAGTCAGCTCTAGCCATCCATTCACATGGGGGAAGGAAAACACCCAACTGTAGCACACACTAGTCATTCTATTTCACCTGAAGAGGGAGGGAAATTAGAAGCACTTGTGACATTCACAGCTCAGAGGCAGGGGCTCACTAATGACTGAGATCCAAGCAGAGGACTAGAGCATGTTTCCCTCCTCCACACCTCACCACCACATTACTAAAAACCTATTTACTGTAGTTCCATTTATCAAGTACATAATGTTCAGCTATCAAGAGAAAAAAAATTCTAAGCATGCTTAAAAGCAAAACTCATATTTTGGAGAGACAGCCGAAGCGTCAGAACCAGATTCAGATATGGCAGCCACGTTGAAATGATTCATATGCTAAGTATTCTAGTGGGTAAAGTACATAGCATACCAAACAGATGGGCAATACAGGGAGAGGGACAGAAATTCTAGCTAAGAATCAGAAAGAAGTGCTGGAGATCAAAATCATTATGACAGAAATGAACGATGCCGTTAATGGGCTCATTAGTAGACTAGACACAGCAGAAGAAAGCACCTCTGAGCTTGAGGATATAGAAAATTTGGAAGTCAATAGAAATTTCCAAAATGGAACAAAAAAAGGGGAACAGAATATCTAAGAGCTGTGGAACAACTACACATGAATAATGGGAGTATCAAAGGATGCCATGTGGGAGTCTCTGTTCCTTCCAGTCACTTTTGTTGTGAATCTAAAACTGCTCTAAAAAGTAAAAAAAAAAAAAAAAAAAAAAGATAAAATAACATAAAATGAAGTAAAATAAAATAAAACAAAACCGCTCTTAGCTTTGACAGATGAGCTATTTCTGAGTACTATTTCCAGTGTATATTTTTAAAAAGTTCATTTATTTAGGGTGCACAAGCAGAAGAGGGGGAGAGAGGGGTGGGGAGAGAGAGAATCCCAAGCAGGCTCCACACTGTCAGCACAGAGCGCAATGTGGATGCAGAGCTGGAACTCATGAACCGTGAGATCCTGACCTGAGCTGAAACCAAGAGATGTATGCTTCACCAACTGAACCACCCAGAAGCCCTTTCTGGCATAGTTTCTAAATGACAGCTCACCTACCAGTGGCTTCAGTGTTTTTTTTGGCATTCTAAATTCAAAAGCTCAATTTCAGAAATGATATTGAGGCAATTGCTGTGTGACTGCAAACATGTAAAATTCCTACTCTGTCAAGCACAGAGGCCCCATGATCACTGAGGAATGCTCTATCAAAGGCAAACGTTTTCTTTGTGTAATAATGTCAATAGTGGCTTTAATAACATATTAAAATTACCAAGCACGCCCATGGACATTAGGAATTCCCTTTACTACTGCCCATTGCACTTCCTGTCACAAAATATACATAGGCATACTTCTTGTATTATTATATACAATAATAAATATTGTATTTTCATTAAAAGTGTAGAATGGACTACTGACACACACACAACAGATGAATCTCCAAAGCAGTACTTTGTATTTAAATATTTTTTAAATCGTTATTTACTTCTGTGAGAGAGAAAGAGAGAGAGAGAGCTCACAAGTTCGGTAGAGGCAGACAGAGGAGGAAACACAGAATCTGAGGTAGGCTCTAGGCTCAGAGCTGTCAGCACAGAGTACGATGCAGTGCTCCAAGTCACAAACTGGGAGATCATGACCTGAGCCAAAGTCACATACTTAATCGACTAAGCCACCCAGGCACCCTCCAAAACAGAACATTTTATGAAGGAAGTCAGACACAAATGTGTACACACTGCCAAGATTCCATTGATACAAAGTTCAAGAACTAACAAAACTAAGCTATTAAAAATCAGAATGATAGTTGTTAAAGGGGGCTAAGGATTGACTGAAATGGGTCATGATGGAACTTTCTAGGGGGATAGAAGTATTCTACAACTTGACTGGGGACTTAGTTACACACTGGTATACATTTTTTCATATCTTCTCCCCTGACTTAGGAGAACTGTTACAGAATTCCAAATAATCCCAGTGTTCAAGATGGGGCACAGTTTTCCATGCTGACTGTCTTTATTAATGCCTAGTGCTCACCCAAGGCACATGGACAAATGAAGTTTGAGAAGGGGACTCCTACTATCCTGATCTATTTGCAGCAGACCTAAAGGTGAAAATGCCTTCAAAAATGCTTAACATTTTTGTCATACAAAAAGACAGAGGGAAAAAAAGAAAGATTAAGAGAGGAAATTTCCCCTTGGCAGTTGGGAATATGGGGAGCATGGAAGGTGAGAAGAATCAGTGGGGCAAGCCATGGTGGCGATGAAAGAGGGGTGTCTGTCAATATTGCAGAGTCTGCCTAACAAGACAGGCAGTTAGAAACAGAAGGTAAGTGACCTCTCTGCCCCAGTGGGGCCAAGTGAAGCAGCCAACATGTTCACAATGGACCCCTGCACAGGGTTAGAAACAGTAGATCAAAAACCAGGACAAATGCTATCTTGATATGTTTCTTAAGCTTCATAATAGCCCTCTATGTGGACTTTTGATTGTACCATGATGATTAGTAGAAACCATGAAAACTCAAAGAATCTGCTTATTTCTCTTTAGAGATAAGGAAATAACTGCGAGATGATGGCCTTCTCCTTGTTCAGGTGAAGCAAGTGAGAGCATGAGATGGAACAGTCCATAGCAATTTGACAGAAAAGGGAAGAGGACGGTGGAGTAATCCATATGGCCTGAATTAAAGTAGAAAATGAGAGCACAAGCAGTCATTTGTGGGCTTACTTCATCTTAGCAATTCGCCCTTTGCTCACTGCCCTCCCCTCCCCAAATAAATAATGATTCTTAAGCTGTCCTATTCCCATTGTGATTCCTCTCATCTTTAGACTGTATAATTGTGTAGAAAATTATTTTAAACATTTTCAATCATCAAAAGAGACTTCGAGATGGGAGAAGAAAGAAGGAAGACATTTAAGTGGTAGCAATGGTTTTGTAGCCACCATAAAGTCACTGACCTAATTTTCTTCTCCTCAAAGGCAGAAGTAACCCTCTCTCTGAATTTATTTCTCTCTAGTCACCTGTTCCCTTAATCCCTGTCAATTCCTCAGCACCTATGTAATTTGTTTATCCCAAATTAAACTGCATTCATTTGTATGCTGCCTAGTAAATAGTAGGCTTTTAAAAAATGTTTATTTTCTCTAACCTGGGCTATACAGCAAGAACTTGAGAGCAGGCTATTTCTGACTTTCTTTCTGGAACATAGTATTTATGAATGTGCTGCTTTCAGTTAGCACTGAGGTTAAGCAAAACTGTGCACAGCATTCCTAGCTCAGATACTCTCTTTCTCTTTCAGCATATGTGTGTGCATATGCAAATATATAAAAATAATATATATAAAATGTAAACTTACCATGTTACTAAATATGAACACACCGTGACATTTAATACATCTTAGCTTTTATTATCTAGACTGAGAAAACCCTGGACAGCTTTTGCCTTTTGTTTAAGAAACACATGAGTTATTCAGTCATCTTCCAGAGTGGTAGATATAAAGGTACTCAGATCCTAACCTGGTCTGCTACTATAGACCCAGCTACAGAATGGCATGGGCACTTGAGCCCAACCTATAATGTTATGTGAGAAGGCACCTTCTATTTTTGTTCTCTTCCAAATAAGGTTTTGAGTAGTACACTCACGAAATGAGAACTATAATATTGCAATGTATCAACTTAAGCATTTTATTTTATTTTATTTTGTTTTAAGGTTTATTTATTACTGTGAGAGGGACAGAGTGTGAGTGGGGAGAGGGGCAGAGAGAGAGACACACAAAATCTGAAGCAGGCTCTAGGCTCTGAGCTGTCAGCACAGAACTCAATGTGTGGCTCAAACTCATGGACTGTGAGATCATGCCCTGAGCCAAAGTTGGATGCTTAAGCAACTGAACCACCCAGGGGCCCAACTCAAGCATTTTATAATTAAATATTAAATATGTGTCTTTCTTACTTTCAAAGAATGCTATGGTCAAGCAAAGTGTAACTGTCAGAATTCTGACAGGAAGCACAGTTTCCAGAGATAGTGTAAATAAAGAGATTTAATGAAAGGACCACTTACAGTGAAATAGCAAGGTTCAAAGATAAGCAATATAAACTGGAACTCCAAGACATTAACAGGCCAGGAAAGCAGTCAACACCCTAGAGGAAAGTGGTGGAAACAGTGTCACCATAGCCTAGTGAAAGCAAGGCCTTCCCAGTGAACCATAGAGGGGCGTAGCTACTGCCAGAATCACGGTACCAATGTGGGAGGGAAGGGGAAGGGGGAGTGAAGGGTGGGGACTTAGGGGAAGCAAAATAGGGAGTCGAGATAAGAAATCTTGGAATCATTTGCTCCATCTTTCCATTCTGCTAGTTAACAATCCTTGCCCTACCATATCAGCCAAACCCAAACAAAGGCTAAGAGGCAAAGAAGCTCAAACAGGATTGCATAGAGAAAGAGAAGAGGGAGGAGGCGGTCAGAGAACAGCCAAGAAACAAGGGAGCTGTCCTATCGTAAATAAATGTGTTATTGTAAAGCATAACTCTCGTGAAAGTTAATCTTCTAAAGTGTTAATTACTTTAGACTAAGCTCCAAAGATTGGGGAGCACGGAGAAATGACACATAAACCCAGGTTTTGTCAGGGAGGTAGGAAGAATTGGCGAAATGTGATTATAGTTATGAGCCACAGGCCCGGGAACGCAAGTGAACTGGCGGGAACTGTTGTTCCCAGATCGTCCAAACATTTGCCCCATTTTAAAGGGGGGCTTGTCTCTCAATTAGGCAGCAGGCTGGTTTCTAACAGAGTTTGTCCCAAGTTTCTGTACTTCAACGATTACTTGTTTCACAAGCTGATCACTAACCTGCCTGTATTTACAGTCCCTAAATATGCACTGGACAGATTTCCTTGAGGCCTGATGCAACCAGGACCATTATATTATTAGCAAAATTCTGGGTCCATCAGGGTTTAATCACATACTATTATACCCTAAAATTTCCTTCAGACCATGATGATTTTTTTCACAAGATCAGTTAATGTTAACATCATATTTTGTTTGCTATCAATTATTTTCAAATATGTTAGCTACAAAATGGTCTTTAAAAATATCTTTCTGTGTTTATTTGCATATGTGTTTATACATATAAAAAGCTTTTCTAGGACCCGAGGGCCATTTTACCAGCCAGTGGGTGTCAATGCATTTAATCAAACACCATTCAAGGGCGTCAAACATTTGTCTGGCATGTTCAAATCAGGAAAAGCAGCTGGTGTGGAAAATCAAAAATTTCTTTTCTAGGTTTCTCTTAAAGAAGAGGCACTCAGTCTTCATCTTAATATGTTCTGAACCCCTGATGTACTTGGCCAAGCTGACAGTACTGTCAGAATATACAGCACATCTGCAAACACTTGTTAATGTCCATTGGTTAAAAAAATACACGCATACATACATACATACATGAAAACATGTCAGAGGTAAAATGAGAATCCAATACTTACAAGTGCCCCCAAAAAGCTATGTCAAATTAGATAGCTAGCAAAGGGAAGGCCATGCCGCTGCTCATCACGTTCTCCTCTTCAAGCCCTTGTCAAGAGAAAACTGTCTCTCAGGTGTCAGGAAAGATTTGTGAGAGTTAATCTGATTTTCCTTTCAGACTAGGGATCCCAGCATTTTCTCGAAGGAAGTCTTTAGTACTTTACCAATATGCTCAATTTTCTGCCAGACACATGAAATGGCTGTTTGACAGCAGCACTGCTTGCAATGCTCATCTCTTTTTGTATTGATTTATCTGCTAACCTTGACTACAAAGTCTTAGATTGCAGACTGGTTGTGCAGCAGGAGTAGGCCATTTTGCCTAGTGACAACTTGCATTCATGACTGACAGCCACCTTGCACCCAAACTGCCTGGGATCTACAAAGTCTCTTGAATCTGTTTCCAACAAAGAGCCAGTTTTCCTTTTCTGCCCAGGCTTAATTTGGGAATTAGAGAAAACACTGCCATACAACAGCCAACTTGCTTATTTACTGTGACATTCACAAGCTGTCACACTCTATCACCCAATCCATCAGGAAGTGTTTCTACTATATGCTAGGCATTGTGCTAGGGCCTCTGGTGAATGAGAGTGAATTTCTAGCCTCAGAAAACTTGATAAAGGGGGAAAGACACACACACACACACACACACACACACACTCACACATTCACATGCATGCATACATTCACTTACTACCTTACTACCATGGAAGGTAAGGTCCATGCTCGACCCACCTTCCCTTGGCCCATCCTACTTATCACCTGCATTTTTGGTGGACTGTCCTGGATATGCCTATGATTTCCTGTTTCATGCATCTGTGTCTCTCTGACTCAGAGCTTTCTTTGGCTCCCAGAGAGGGCAGGAGGGTGTTTAGCTTGAACAAATCAGAAATAATAGAAAGTTAATGCCTCTAGGGACAATCTTAATTGTTTTTCAGAAGACCCCTATGTTAGCTTCCCACTGCTGCTGAAAGAAATTACCACAAACTTAGTGACTTAAAACAACGCAAATTTATTATCTTACTGTTCTTGAAGTCAAAAGTCCAAAATACATTTCACTGGGCTAAAATCAAGTGTTGGCAGGATTGCATCTCTTCCGGAAGCTCTAGGCTGATGCCATTTGCTTGCTTTCTCCAGGTTCAGAGGCTGCTTATATTCCTTGTCTCCTGGCCCTTCTGGGCCATTCTGCATATGACTGTGGTATCTGATTCCATTGTCATATCTTCTTCCTTCCCTCTGCTTCTGTTTTCACATTGAATTCTTTAACTCAACCCTTCCATTTTCTTTTCATAAGGACTCTTGTGATTATACCACCAGAATAGTCAGAAAATATTTCTATACAAGGTAATATATTTGCAGGTTCTTGGGATTAGTGTGTAGACCTCTTTGTGGGACCATAACTCAGTCTACCAGAGCCTTCAATAAAAATAAATGCCACTTGTCCACAGCAGGAACCCATTCATAAATGTACCCTTTACTGTCTCACTTTTCCATTCCCCAACCTGTATTTGAGGATTACTTCTCAAGTGTTTTTCATCCAAATCCTTCTTTCAAATAAAAGACTCACTCATGCCCATCAAATTACTGTATAAAATAAAAGGTATCCAAAGGCAAAATCTGATAAATACAAAAGGAGCTAAAGGGCCCAGAAGGGGCGCCTGGGTGACTGAGTTGGTTAAGCATCCAACTTTGGCTCAGGTTATGATCTCATGGTTTGTGGGCTCAAGTCCCGCATCAGGCTCTGTGCTGACAGCTCAAATCCTGGAGTCTGCTTTGGATTCTGTGTCTCCCTCTCTCTCTGCCCCTGCCCCACTCATGCCCTGTCTCTCTCTGTCTCAAAAATAAGTAAAACATTTAAAATTTTTTTAAAAAAAATAAAGGGCTACAGAAATTCAAATAGGGTGTGATCAGTCCAAACTGGATTCCAGAGGTGCCATAGACTTCAAAGAACAAGCATATCATTCATAGTTAAGGGAGTAATTTGGGATTCCCCTCCATTTCTTCTTAAATATATGTATCAGAGCCATTTTCTGACCAAGAGAAATACCTCCATCTTGAAAACAAGCTCTTGTCAAAATTCTTTTAGGTTCCCAAGTAGAGGCATATGACCTAGATTTTTCTTATACTCGAAAACATACAATTTTATCTGCAGGACTCCAAAACTGGAGAACTATGTTGCAGGGGGATCTTGCTGATTTTCCTTCTCTGCTACTGAGGTAGGATGCAGTGATCCAATTGAATGAATATGCACTGAGGATCAAACACAGCCAGATAGACACAACCTCCTTAGCTGAGGAAGGAGATACCAAAATCAGGATGTTACAACTACTCTTTGCTCAAGGAGTTTATAGATTCACTGAGGAAGCAAAACAAGAACACTGTTTTAAAATTGGAAAGCAATAGTATATTTTTTTTAAAGAAAGGCCAAATCACCAACATTTTGGCATCACAGAGGGTGTTACTATGTGGAAAGAAAACCTAACTATTGATCACTGAACAGAACAGTGATTCAGAAGATTCAGCCTCTGTGAGGAAGTTTGAGGAATGCCTTCACTCATTGACTTCACTTCTATTTTCCTATCGTGTGTGCAAAAAAATGATATATCCTAAAAGTATATTTCTAAAATAAATACAGGGGCAACTGGATGGCTCAGTTGGTTAAGTGTCCAACTCTGGGTTTCAGTTCAGGTCATGATCTCACAGTTTGTGGCTTAGATCCCTGTGTCAGCCTCCACGATGGCAGTGCAGAGCCTGCTTGGGATGGATTCTCTCTATGTACCCTCTTTCTGCCTCTTTCTCTCTCTCTCAAAATAAACAAATAAACTTAAATACACACACACACATACATACTTACTAAAATCCTCTTTTGATAGGTATAAAATACACATTTTAAGGGGTAATAAGTCATTAGATGAATGTTTATAAAATTAAAAGAACTTCTTATAATTGATAGAACTTTGGATTTCACAAAATATGGCATTGTGAAGTGCTGAATCAGCCCCAAATCTAGATGTGTTATCCCTTTCTTGAAATTCTATAAAAGAGATACTTGCTACAAACACTTTGCTTGAGTCTCAAGACTGAGTGACATGAAATTTATGGGAGAGTACAGGTGGACATCTCTCTCCTCCTTTCCTCATCTTGTGTTCTCTGATGTTTTCTGTTTTGTGACGTATTTCCCTTATAAAAGACAATAAGGAACATTTTTCTTCTCTCTTATATGATTTTAGAGGCCATGCAGAGTCTGAAAGCTAGAAGTAGAAGGTCAGGCTGATCAGAGTCATGGGATTAAAGGTTCTCTCTCTCAAGAGTCCTTGGCAGGTTCACCAACAGACTTCCTGCAGGCACCAGAGCAAACCTCCCAGGTTTACACAAATATCTGGATGAGTTCTCCTCTTTGAACTCCCTGTGAGTCACAGCTCATGCTGATAGTAACCGGACAGGGGCCTTCCCATTGGCATGTGGGTAGCAGGCAGCTAGGGCCTCTTCCACTGGTGTGGTGTATGACTGCTGGGTGTGGCTAATGTAAAGTGCAGAGGTTTGCTCAGGGAACATATTTATGACAGCAAATGCTGAGAAATGCAGTTCCTTCCCCCTCCATATTTGCATTAAATTTTCTTCCATTAGAAAGCAGAATGAGCACTCTCATGCAGTTCTCTTGGGGAAAAAATGGTCCCCATACTTCAATCCTTTCAAAAGAAAGCTTGCTGTGTCATTAATGCCAACAGAAAGGTTTAAGTTGCATGGCCTTCCAAAGTTCTTGGGGATCCTTCTCCCATTAAAAGTGTGAGAGAGGTGGCTGGATCTGTGGGGGTGAGTAGAGCAAGTCCCTGTGATAACAAGGCGACTACACCGCCTCCGGGTATAACAGTCATTGCCCGAGGGTGTGGGCTGGGTACACGCCTGGCCCCGGTAAGGCTCCATGCAATATTGCACTGAGCCAAGATACTGGTCTGCATGAAATCCAGCCTGGGTCAGTGGCCAATGCCTCTGCTCATGTTTAAGGGTGACAGTCTCCTCACCTGTCCACTCTCCAGAAGACACCACTCTTTCTTGTACAAAAGAACCTAAACTGCCAAACCTCTCACCTATGGGCTGTCTCTACTGCGAAAGTGTCACCTTTGTGTATACACACACCACATCTTCTTTATCCACTCATCTACCAGTGGACACTGGGGCTGCTTCCATATCTTGGCAATTGAAAATAGTGTTGCAGTAAACATAGGTGTCAACTATACTCAGATAAAAACTTAATAAAAGATAAAATAAAACAGAAAGAAAGAGAGAGAAAGAAGGAGAAAGGGTAGTCTTTTCTAACCAGTACCAAGTCACTGTGTGGCCTGGCAATTGTCCTAGAACTAGGAGACCCGTATTTATTTATTTTTGTTTGTCTCTAATCTGTAGCCCCATGAAAAGCAGTCAGTTACTGATATTGATATATGTTAATTTTTTATGTTCTTTATTTATTTTTGAGAGAAAGAGAGAGAGACAGTGGGAATAGGGGAGGGTCAGAGAGAGAGGGAGATACAGAATGTGAAGCAGTCTCCAGGTTCTGAGCTAGCTGTCAGCAAAGAGCCTGATGCGGGGCTCAAACCCACAAACCGTGAGATCATGACCTGAGCTGAAGCCAGACGCTTAACTGACTGAGCCACCCAGGCGCCCCTGATACATGTTAGACAGGCTGAAGGAGAAAAAGGGAAAAAAGAAAAGATGGGAACTCTTGAATTAGATGTTGGGAGAAGACCTCTATTATAGAGTGTACAAGGGATGTTTTCTATTCTAGTCCTTCTTGACCAGAGTACCTCAATTCAGACATCAAGGATGGGCAGGGAAGGTAGTTAGGATGACATCAAGCTGGACTCATTTAGTAAAATTTTCATTCTAAGAAATAATATAAACAAGTCAACACAAAATAAACAAATAACAACAGCAAACCTAGAATGAATAAATAAAAATACAATCTGGAAAGCTAAAGCACAAAATCAACCACGAAGTTGCTGGTTACAAAAGATTTATGATAAATTATTAATATGAACAGCTAATATATATTGAGCTCTTCATATGTGCTATTCACTGTTGAAAACTTTTAATTGCCTTATTTTATTCAAATTCTCCCAAAGACACTATTTAAGATGAAGTAGATTTAGTTCTTACACCATTTTGTAAGAAAACAAAGGGAGGTTCACAATAACATAAATTTGCCCAAACTCACAAAGCTAATATATGCTTAAGCCAGGATTCAGATCTAGGCAGTCTGAACTTGAAAGCCACACTCTGTAACATGAAGACACAGTTTTGTTTTAGAAACTAAAAGGTCACAAAATAATTTGGGCTCCTTTGACTGATAGAAAAAGAAAACTATTAATCTTTATGGAACATGCTACTTAAAAAACATGCAAATCTAATCAATGAGCACAAGTGGGTATCACTTTTGAAGGGAAAGCTAGCTGAAGTAGAGAAAGGAAATAAGTCATGGAACCTTTAAAAGCTGGATGTGTTCATATCAGCAGAGTTTGAAGGCTGAGGGAATTGACAAAGTCACTGTAGCACAACGAATAGCTGTTATTTTTGAAAATGCATGCAAGGGCCGAATTCCCTCAAGCTTGGAAACAGTAAATGTAATGCTCAGCTCAGAAAATAGGACCAAGGATGGCTGTGGTTACTACAGCAGTTGAAATGCAATTTGAGCATTCTCGTTTCTATTGTCTTAAGGAGATGTCTTCAGGCAAAAGTCACTTCCTGATAATGATAAATGAGTCAGACTCTCACCCAGCCTAATGTTAGCCCTTCTCTGACTCCTGGTGGACAGATCATAAAACTGATGGGGGGAATTGATGGCAGGCATTTGCCTCCTATGATTCCAGGTCTTCCACTTGAAAATATTTCTTGAGTGCTTACTCTGTGCCATCGTTTGTACTCTGTAGCATCTCATACTCTATCAAAAAAGACCTAACAAATAGCAGTCTATGTTCTGAGCCAAAGACAATGTCAGGGGCTGTGCCATATGCACTTTCTAATCCTCCTGATACACTTGAGGGTCTGGTCTTATTATTTTAGTTACTTAGATAAATAAAACAAATTTTCAGAGATATAAATAACTAGCCTAAGGTCACACAGCTGGTAAGTGATAGAGCTGGGTCAATTTGGGCAGACTGGACTCAACAGTCTACATTCTTACTATACTTTTCTATTATGTGTTGGACAATAACCTAGAGGAAAGAGATGATGTTTTAGGAGTTTAGAGGCAAGAAAACTCCTTGCCATATTGGGAATAAAAGGTAGAGAACATAGGATCAAGGAAATTTTCTGGAAGAAATGCACTTATGGTAAATCTCAGAGAATAATGGGATTTAAACAGGAAATAAAGAGTAAAGTTCGGCAAAGGTGATGTGAGCAAAAACACAGAAAGCCAAAAGACATCTAAGACATGAACTTCACTGTAGAAAGTTTCACAGGAAAAAAGACTGAGACATAAGGTAAGAGCCAAGTTAGTCAAAGCAGGGATTGAAAAAATTGGAAATGGAATAAACTTAGATGATAGCAGAGCGGGGGGAAAGGAAGAAAATATTTAATAGATATAGAAAATAAAGACTTGAAAATGGTTGGCAACCAATTACATGTGGGAACAAGGGAAAAGACATGATTTTAATTGGGGATTTAAGTTTTTGGATAATGGCATTGCTATTAATGAAAGAGAAAAAGAGCCCAAGGAGAAAAAAGAAACAAGATGATGGATTAGAATTTAGACAACCTATTCTGTACCTGGCTGCTTGGGACCCCTCTGCCGGAAGACACGCACTGGGGTCCTGCTTCCACAACCACAAGGTCACCACCTTCTTTGTGGCCCTCCATAGCCTGGCTCCCCTCTCACTTTCCTCTTGTACGTCACAACTTCCCAGCAGGTACTTTCATTTCAACCACATCCCAGGTGCTCTATGTTTCCCTCCTCCCTCACCTTTCCTTGTTATGTTCCACCATATTCCTTACTTTCCATGAATGGAATCATCTCTCATTTCAGATCAACTCTAGTTCCCTCCTCCTTCACTTAGACCATCCCTGATGATGCCAATGAACAGATGTTAACATCAGTTCTTCTCTCATGCTTGTCATCTGTCCTCCAGCAGCACTGATCCCTTTTAGGGTCTTACTCTTTGTTCTTTTTATCTCCCACGGAATGAATGCCAGTGTTAAATACAAAGTTGTCAAGCAATTGGCTTTAGGGTTCATTTCTTTAGTTCCTGAATATTCTCCTATATTCTAGAGATCTCTGTGAAAATAAAATGTACTAGCTAGAAATGTGGTTCAAAAGACCTCTTTTACCTTTGGCAACCTTACAAAGTACCTGAAATTCCACTTTTATTCATCATTTTGAACAAAGATGGCACCTCCATGGTCAGGTGACCTTTTGAGGTCTCCCTGCTCTGTGCCTGCAGAGTTCAGTGACTGTACTGAGCTTCTCTCTTCATGTCTATAGGCTATCTTTTTTAAGAGCCAAACTGTTTTCATAGATCATGCCCTAATACATCCTAAGTAATTTGAAGCAAGGTACACATCACTAGTCAACTGTGAAATCACCAGAGCACTCAGAATGGAACAACACCAGGATATTGGTTTCATTTGTAGTTAAGATGCCAACAAGGCTAAACACTGATTTCTTCCCACTGATTTAAATCAATTGCTTCTCTCTCTCTTCCCTTTTAATTGAATGAAGGTATAGGGAAAATATCCTGTTAACATGTTCGATACTTCTCAGTACAGATACTTTCTAAGGGGGGGTTCTGTATCCAATTTTGTAAGTTGATGTGGATCCTGCATTTATATTCAGATTTTGGTCATTACTCCTTATTCAAATTCAATGCAGTGGCAGAAATATTCATTACCTACAAAAAACATTTAGGCTCTAATGAAGAGAAACATAAAATAAAAAGGTCTATCCAAACAGTAAAAAATAGAGAAACTGCCTTCTGCTTTCTGACACACAGCCACCTAAGTGGCATTAGAGAAACTGCTTGAAAATCAGTTTGCCATTTCTGAACATTTCTTAAATGGTAGCCTAAGATCTCAATATCACAAAAACCTCTAATGCCATAGTCAGAACTTTTCACAAATTAGTATGCATTCAGCTGTTCTCAGAGGATATCTTCTATTTGGCCACTGTACATTCAGAAAGGAACAGAGTGCCTGGGTCTTGGTAGGAGAAAATAAATATTTGTAGAATGAATGAACAAAACTCCACCTCCTGCATTTTAACCATGAGTATACCAATTTGAGTCAATAAATATTGATTTATTATTCTGTTGCAAAATTCATTAACCACATGGCTGCACAATCCTAAGAGAGAGGACCTTCGTCAGTCTATTTACAAGGAAATAGAAAGGAAAGGAGATTTGGAGTAAGACAGCAAGCCAATTAACTTCTCTGAACCCCTGTTTCTTCATCTGTAAAATGGGGATAGTAACGGTCCCTTTGGAGAAGTGGTAAAGATTAACTGAGATAATGTATGCAATGTACCTATCTTGATTTGGCTTCCACAGAACCAGACCTCAAGACAGGGATTTGAATGCAAGAAATTTACTTGAAGAACAATCTCAGAAACAGGAATGTGGGAAGTGTGAGACAGAAAAGAAGGAAACTGATAATGGACAGTTATGAAATCAGTTACTACTATGGACACAATCTGGCTAGGAAACTTTGGGAATAGTGTCGAACATACATGTCAGAGCTATCTGGTCTGAAGAGCAAAGGAGGTGAGGTGTGTACCCACCAGATCCCATCACTCATAGATTGCAAGTGGCTGGTACGTGTGTGGGGGGGGTGTTTATTCCTTAATTCCTTGACATTCTAGCCTGCCCTAGTCCTCAGAAGATCAAGTTCTAGAAGTCAGAGAATGCTCTCAAAGGAAGACACAGGTGCTGAATGGTAGAAGTCAGGCTAGCTGCATGGACGGTGAGTGTGGAAAAGGGGAGCATGGGCAGGGCAGAGGATGCATCTACCGCAGGGCTTAATTTTATACTTGGCACCCATTCACATATTCAACTACTAGTTGCACATTTGTGAAGACTAAGAAATACTCTTCTTCATAAATTAAAATTTCAATGTCAACTTTTATAGGATCCAACGAGACCTCAGAGTCTTCAAGAGCTTGTCTAGTCTAGCCATGACATATACTCATTATCAGAATTAAAACTATTTGGGAGGGCTGCTTATAGAGTATCAAATGTCAGAAGATGAGTTTAAATGAAAAAAATTTCATTTTCTACTTTTAATATACTTTCTTTTTTCTTGAGCATTTCGCCAAGCTCCTGGTCTTAAGGTTTTCACAATAAGTATGCTGGAGAAAAAATTTATCTTGAAATTCTTATGACCTAAATCTAACACAGAGGGGAAGGGATAGCAAAGAATGATGGACACACTGTGCCAATGATATGTCTATGGGCTAAACCACATTTTCAGGAGCTTTACGATTTTGGACATTTTAACAGATCCTGATCTGGTTCATAAATATATCAGAATTGACTTATTTTAGGTTGCTAGGCAAATCATATCACCTGTGTTCTTTTGCCAGCATTTACCCCATACCAATGACTGTATCCAGGTAAAATTGCAACTTGGTATCTGAATGAATGAGTCCATGAATTAATTGATTTGAAGGAATGCATATAATTCCAGGGCTAAAATAATCTGGGTGGCTGCCTAGTCAGTGGATCATAATAACATCAGTCAGTGGGCTTAAATAGATGAAAGCATTCATGATGATTGATTAAATGAATGGATGAATGAGGGAATAAACACATAAAAGCAAAGACTTGTGCAGACCTGCCCAGACCTTCACTCTTTCTGACCAATCACATCTTGGATCAAATTTAAAGTAGACCCTCCTTGAAACATCTATCCCCTTATAGTCACTCTCTATTCAAAAATTAGTAAAGAAGAAGGTTGGACAGTTCATATAGTCAGCTACAAAGTATCTACTACAATTCTGTTTTATTTTCTTTATAGTACATAGAACTTAATTAAATAGTGTCACTTACTTATTTACCCATGTCATTCCTCATGGGAATGAAGTCTCTGTGCTAGCCGGAGCCACATGTTTCTTGTTCATACTGTGTCCACAGTGCCTTGGACAGTGTTTGACACAGAGTATAGGCTTAGTAAATACTTGTGGATGAAATAAACAAATATTGGCCACCAAGGGCACCTTCATAGGGCAAAAAAGAAGATAAATCATAAAAGGTAAGGTGAGCAATCGGAGGTATGTGTGGGTTCAGGTGAATGTGGAGGATAGAGTTTCATGTGAGGTCTTTATGTATTGATAATGTGACCATCTACTCTTGTCCAGGACCAGCCTGATGTCCACTCTTCTTCCCAACAATGTAGATGTGTCCTGTTCCCTCATGCCTCAGCAGTCAAGAGAAAAGTTGTAAATATCACCCTGCCTGCTGGTATATTACAGAGAATCCTGAGCAGGACCTCTCTCCAGTGAGCCCAGAGGAATGAGCATCCTTCTCTTCTTAGGGTATCAGAGAAACTTCTGCCTCTTCTGAGAGGTTACCCCTAAGATTGCCAACAACTTTTATGACAGCAGGATTAAAACCTCACTGAGGCCAGGTCACCCAAAGCCCATTCTTAGCACAGACAACAATATGCCCAAAATGCCACTTCCACTCTGCCTGGCTACCCCTTCAGGGGTATGTTTTAATATGTTTTGTTTTCATATTAAAAGTCAAAATCAATTCTTGAGATATAATATATAAGGCCAGTAACTATATATATATAGTTATAAGTTATATATATAGTTATATATATATAAGCATCTATATTTAAATATCTAATAAAAGAAAGCCCCATTATTCTTATGAGATTTCATTCCAAGGTGTTTCAAAAAATATGTGTATAATTATGGCAAATCTAAGTCACATCAGTTATCTTTATGATTCTCATTACAGAGTACAAAAAAAGTGATATACTCCCAGAAAAATGGAGAAAAGGAATACAAAGGAAAGGAAAAAATCCTTATTAGCTTTCAGTGGGGAATATGCTGAAAACAGGAAAGGAACTAAAAAAATAAAATCAAGTTTGTCCCCTATGGGAGATAGTGGCTCATGGGAATCTGAGTCCCAACCGGTGCTCATGGAACATTGGACATGAGCCAATTGCTATTTCTAGGCATTTGAGATATAGTTGTGATGAAGACGTGTAGTACCCTGCCCTCAAACACCCCAAGTGAAAAATACACTTTCTGAGAAGAGCAATAATGAAGACAAAACCAAGGCAGCCTGGAGGCAGCAAAATCAATTTTAGGGATAGAAACTGAGGTGATACCTCAAGATAAATTTTTGAAAGATAATTAGGGCTGGATGGGTACATAAGGGACAAAGAGAGAAAACATGTTTCAGAAAAGCAGGGTAATTATGATGAGTTTGGGATTGGAAGAAAACCACACTAAAACAATAAAAAAATGATATGATTATGTTCAATTTTTTTAACATGCTCTGAGTGGAATAAAGCTAAGCAGAAGAATTTTAGAAGGAACTGGGATTTCTAGCGATGGCAGATCTGTGAATTGACTATACCATTGGTATCTGTTTTTCTCTCTAAAGATATTTGAAAAATCAGTAAAGAAGAAAGTTTGGATCGTTCATTTGGTAAGTGACTTTCTATAAATAAGAATATTGGGCCAATGTAGCAATGTGCCACATACTTTGCTCCATATCCCCATCCACTTCTGTGTCTGAATAAAGAGAAGAAGTGCCAACAGTAATAAACCATTACCAACAAGCTGTGTAAGGTAGCTGTATCACCAGTCAGTATCAGTTGATGGGGAGCAAAAGTCCCTTAACAAATGACTAAAAATGAAAAAAAAATATATATATACATGTTCAGTTTTTTCTTGAGAGGAAATAGAGAATTTTCTCAAGTGGGGGGAGTAAGAATAAAGTGATTAATAACAAGGGCAAGTTTGACATGAAATCTCCAGTAAATTTAACTTATTCTTAAATGTGCATGTGTGGTTTTTAATAGACTTTGTTTTTTAGAGAAATTTTAAATATTTTTTTAAATTAGTGACTATATCTTCCATCCTTGCCTGCAATAAGCTCTATCAAATGATTCACCTAGTCTAAGTCAAGCCTGGAAAATATTTGGATCTTTCACATCTAGTCTCTCCTTCTCTGGCAGACATGACTAATTGCTAACCATACTATTTGGCTCTGAACACATACTTGGACTTGGAATCCTTTACAACACATCTCTGTAAATGGTCCTTCCTCTCCACTGGCATTGACACATAAGATACAGCATATTGACCACTCTTGGTTGTATCAAGCCTTCTTGGCCCATTAGTCATGAGCTCTTAGAGGACTTCGGGCTATTCCAAGAGTTTTTGGGACAAAAGGAGTTTGTAAACGCAAATGTATATCAAGACTTCTTGCCATTGGCATGACAGATGCTTCATACATAAGTAGGTTACTACTCTAAAAATGTATGCATTCAATATGGCTAATAAAATGTAAAAGAAATTGTAAAACATTACAGAATTCATAGTTTTCAATAGAATAGAGACCTGTGAACTTTATTTTGACATTACAAAAATATCTTTTATTGGATAAATTTGGGGTACCACTGGCTCTTGGATGTACTTGCCATGGGCCATCAATATCCATTGTGTGAAAGCTGCCCAAAATGGCAATTATAGCACCTGTAAGGCAGACATCAGTCTCTTTTATATAAAAAAAATTGTGACACAAATATATTACTAAAAAAATCCCAACTCTTCTCAGTCAGTAAATGTTGTTCTTCTTTTTACCAAACTTGAGGTTAAATAAAAGTCAAGTGGCTTTCAAACCAACAAATAAACCAAAACATCAGTGGAGCCAAAACGTCTCTTGTGTACTCAAAATGACACAACTGTAATATCTCTTTGCTTCTTTATCCAAATACCATAGTAATAACATTTTCTTTTCTATCTTACTTTTTTTTGAGAATTATAAAAGTGAGGTCATGGCATGTCTTGAAAATTAAACATGATATACAGACGTAAGGGGTTTCGTCACTTCTGGTTACAGATTATTTGTGATTACCTTACAATAAAAACATCATTTTGAAATATATTCCTTTGGTGCAATTAATTTTTGGTGGTCTCTGCTTTTTAGAAAAGACCAAACACAATGAGAACTTGCATTATTATTAGATATCCCAAAGGTGGTCATAAAATGTCTGTGAATGTGTATGCTGTCTATGTGAAAGTCATACCTTTGCATTTCACAAGCCTTCTCTCCAATAATTTTCCAAGAGTAAATTTTCACTTCACCTAGATGGTTTCCAAAGGGAAACTCTTTGGAATGTTTCCAAAACTCGAAAGAAGGAAACTCCATCTGGAAACTAGATTTCATGTAGCTCTTACAGACATATCATTTTCACCTAGCAGGATCCCAACATAATTTGAGTGGTGTCTGTGATTTGATTTATTCATAAGTAAAAGGGGAAAAATGCCACCAGTCATGAGTATATCCAATAAGATGTAAATAAGGTGATTTGGTTTTAGTACTAAAAAAATTTTACTTTGACACAACACGTTTACTCAAAGAGGTCTATAGTTTAGTTGTTTTCACATAGAAAAGCTTCACTTCTGACTTTAATATATAAACAAAACATATAGCAATTCAGGAAAAATCCACAGGTTTCTATTGGAAGCCCTCAAGTTTCAAGATGGTTTGTTATGCAGCAATAGTGACTAGAAAGTTCATTTGATTCTCTAGGCATTTACTAAGGGCCAACTGGGTGGAAACATCAGGCTATATGCAGTGGGGAGGTTTACCAAACCTCGTTTAAGCTTCAAATGATCACATAATTTGTGGATAATTATTGTCATTCCTGCATTAAAATAAAACAAAAGGCTACAGTAGAGTTAGTTAACTTGCCTACAATAATACAGCAAGTAAAATATATAGTGTTGTAGGGACTCAGTCTATGGACTTCTATGTCCTGAAACAATGCTCTTTGATAAAACAGTGCTGTTTCTTGCCTTCTGGATAGAACAGTCTAGGAGAGAAGAAAAAATATAACATATAGTCCTATTATTAAGTAGAGAATAGGGGCACCTGGGTGGCTCAGTCGGTTAAGCCTCTGACTTCGGCACAGGTCAGATCTCAACATTCATCGGTTCGAGCTCCACATCGGGCTCTGTGCTGACAACTAGCTCAGAGCCTGGAGCCTGCTTCCAGTTCTGTGTCTCCTTCTCTCTCTGCCCCTCCCCCTCTCATCCTCTCTCTGTATCAAAAATAAATAAAACATTTAAAAAAATAAGTAGAGAATAATGGATATGTTAAGAAAAATACAAATGAAATGTATTGACACACAGAGTAGGGAGAACTTATTTCTGCCTGGAGTAGAAAGAGACAACTTCAGTCAAATAGCTAGATGATGATACCTTACTATATTCCTCTAACGTAAATCCACCACAGGGGAGAGAGTCCTTGGCACCCTTTAGTATGAATCTAATGCAAAAACACATGATGGAAAAGTTAAAGAAGCATCCACCCAAAGCAGTCATTCTACTAGACAAGCAACATGGACAAGAGTCCATCCAGTCAGACATGGTTCTATACTTTCTTAACACACGCCCAGCTGGACATAGAAAGAGATCTTCTATGAAGGCATTTAGAGCACAGCACCCTTATAGCTTAAAGGTCTGAATTTAATTTCCAATAGTTCCCACTTTCTATGATCAAGTCTGTGCATGCACAGTGACAACTATGCCACACTCCCCGTGGCTGACAGCAAATATTAGGTACGATCACATGGCAACATCTTTTGTAAGACCTGGTAATGTCAGAGGTGTGAAAAGGTGAAAAAATGTGCACCTCATATTCAGTGAGGTACAATATATCTTCATAAGCAGATAGCCTTTCTTAATGGCAGAGGTCATGACTTTTTTGTATTGTTTCTTTTGGCTCTCAATAGCATGGTATATAGATTCACAGTTTGTTGAAATTAAATTAAATCTCATGAGACTTTTTGATTAAAGGATAGATAAAATACAAAGTGAATCATTCAGGAAGAGATAATGCACATTCCCTCTAATATTTGCATAACTTTCAGTGACATTATCTCCTTCTGATTTTTAGGTAAATTCAGTAGCAATTGTCAGCTCTATTTGAAAGTTGAGGAAACTGGGGCTCAGAGACATTAAAATGATGTTCCCAAGAACACATGATCAGTAAACCACAGAGTCAGTCTTAGAAAGTGGTAAATGTTTGCTGCGACCATAGGAGTAGTAACACCAAACATTCCAGAGGGCCAAACCAGGAGCTAGAGAATTAATCAAGTCAAGAAATAGTTTGTCTTCTCTCTCTGCTCCTCTCTTTCCCTCTAGAACAGTCAAATATCTTGTACTATTAAGACCTGTAACATCCTCAAAGAGGAACCAAAACAGTATAAATACCCAAAGTGGTTAAGATTGATAAAGTAGTATTGTTTTGTTTTGCTTCTTTGATTTATGGAAATAAAGAACAAATGAAATATCAGAAAGGGAAGTGTTTGTTTTCTGTTCATGAGCTTGAATGAGATCTCTGTATTCAGTTTGAGAAAGAGGAAATGTATGCATTTCAAAAAAACTCCCTTAAAATTCTTCTTCACAGAATTTGTTGGGTTTTTTTTTACCAAGATTGAGAAGCAAATAATTCTAAAATCAATAAAGGGAAAAATAGTTACTAATCTTCATTTTGATCCTCTATAAAATTGACAATTGTAGTTTTGTATGTAAATTTTACAATCTCCTTTAGGCTTTTGTGTCTCTTTACTTTTAACTTGAAAATATATCATGGACATTCTTCCATGTCAATATGCATATATATGGCTCATTGTTTTATTTTTTCATAAAAAAAAATTATATGTGGCTCATAATTGATAAAATAATTTTACTATCATAGGAATTCAGACTTTTTCTAGATATTAACCCCTGCTAACAAAGTTCAATAACAATGTTTATATACATATTCTTAAATATTAATATTTTCTTTTCTTTAAGAAAGATCCCCCAAAATGGGATTAGTGATTCAAATGATATACAAATTTAAAATTTTAGAAGTTAAAATTTGATCAAAAACATTTGATCAAATTTCACATTCCCATCTGCATGATATGACAGTGCTAATTTCTCCATACATTTGTCAGCGCTGGTTGTCTGGTTGTTATCAATTTTTTTCTGTTTTCTTTTTTTTCAAGTCAAATGCATGGATAATACAATTACATGTTATTTTGATTTTTGTTTTCCTGATAACTGGAGATTCTTCCATATGTCTATAGGTCATTTGTATTTTCTTTTTAAGCACTTTTCTATTTATGTTGTTTTTCCATTTTTCTATAGAATTGTTTAATTTTTTCCGAGAGTTCTTTACATATTAGGATGTTAACCCTCAGACTTCAAGTATGTTGTTTTTCTCCCATTTGCCATATGTTAGTCAATTCTAATATCCATCCAAAATCTTCCCATTCAAATATTTTTCAAGTATTATCCTAAAATATATTCCATTATTTTTTGAATTTTATTTTTATTTTAGGGAAAGAGATTGAGTGGGGAAGGTGTAGGGGTGGGGGCGGGCAGAGGATCCAGTTTGTTTGCTCTGCACTGACAGCAGAGAGCCCAATGCAGGGCTTGAACACACGAACTATGAGATCATGACCTGAACCGAAGTTGGACACTGAACCGACTGAGCCACCCAGGTGCCCCTCCAATATTTTTTTTTAAATGTAGGTTGTTAATCCACACATACTTAATTTTTCTGCTTTAATATGAGATAGATTTATTTCCCATGATTTATTACAGTTATACCAACATTATATGATTATTTGGGGAACATTTGAACTCACATTTTTTCCAACTATACATAGGTACATTTATGAACTCTGTTCTTAGTGAAGGGAACTTTTTGATACATTGAGACTGTTTTATAATATTAATTAAAGGAAGACATGGAATAAAAGAGGATGTTGTTTCTGGTGAACTGCTCTCAGCAATTTTGAACTTGTTTTATTTAGAAAGTACATAAAACCCATAGAAGCTGGAGCCTTTAATTTTAGAATTATGAAACACAGTGTTGGTTTTTAATAATGGAATAAGTAAAACAAATAAATAATGACAACAAATACTTCCCTAATGGACATAATGGATCTTCATAATGGAAAGGGAATAGTTAAATTGAATATCAGACTTTTTTTTCAAATACTTTTGTCAAAATACTTTTGTTTTTGATTGAGTACCATGGGAAGCCATCTTTACAACTAGAAAAGTAATATAATATACACATAAAGGTTCTTTGGATGATAATTTTGTACTATTTGGGACTATTTAGGTTTCAAGTGACAAATGAACCAGCTTAAATTTGCTTGAGTAAACAAGGTTATATATTGGGTTGCATAACCAAAAAGTTTAAGAGTTGTCTCACTTTGGGAATGGCTTGACCCAGGAACTCTTACGATATTATCTGAAACTAGCCTCTCTCCATCTCTGGGACCTTCTATCATCTTTGTTGGCATCACTCTTGAGTTCAAATGGTAGTATAATGACTGCAAGCAGCTATAAGTCTACATTCCCACAGGTTCAGTTTCAGCAGAAGGGAGAGTAGTGACTCTTTCTGATACCTTCCAAAAACTTACCTATTGTTTCTCTATGAGAATCAATGATCATGTGCTCATGCCTGAATCAACCTCCGTAGCCAGAAGAGGAGAGGAGATCTTTTTATCCAGCTTCCACTGTATACCCTTCCTAGATCAGTCAGTATAGCTAGTCCTAGGTTATAAACTCCAACCACATGGCTAAAGATGGAAACCAATGAGAACTATATGGACTGAGGGTGAAGTGGTGGCCTCCAAAAGAAAAAAAAAAAAAGAAAAAAGTTGGTGCACTACTGTACCTTATTTGAAGAAATAAGGAGAAATTATGAAAAACCGAAACAAAAATATCTACCATCAGGGTCATCTTTGTATCCTAAGGTAACCTGAGAGTCTCATTGTCTATAGGATCCCAGGAGTGGGAAATAGTGTAAAAAATGATTAAGAAGTCAATACACCCCTTAAATTCTGAAAACTTTCTCTTACTTATACTCTACTTCCCATTTCTCTTCCCCAGTTTCTCACATAGTGGTTAGAAATTTGTCAGGCAGCTGTAATCCTTCAGTCAGTTTAGGGAATCAAGACTGAGAGTATCTTTGATAATCATTAAATGATGAATATAATGGATAGCATTTCGCTTCATTGCAACACCAAGGAAGCTTCTATAAAAGGGTAGTGGGGGGGAGGGAGGCTGCCATCAATATGGCAGGTGTTAAGAAGCAGCCTTACATGTTGACTATGCAGCACATATTGAATATAGAGCTTCTAGCCTCCTTCTTCTGCTCTAAATATTTTCACTTTGGATAATTATGTCCTTCCTGCAAATGAGCATCTGTAATAACTCCATACTCTAATGGGGTGAGCAGGGGAGGGGTGCACAGTTTGATAAGAGCAACTTGGACAGACAGCAATGATAATGCATAGATAGTAATGCAAAAGAAATTACACATAAAGAGATTTTATTCTCTCTCTACAAATTTTCATCAATGAAAAAAAAGGCCAGTTTCCCAGCTCTAAATCTTAGCAATGGTTTTAAGATATACCCTCAAGAAATGCTTATCCTGTGATCTCAGACCTACAAATTGTCTTCTGATACTATTTCATCCTCCATGCTTCCATTCAAGTAGGCTCTGGGCAGCTCCAAAAACCTTCAGAATGTCCATATTGGTTCACAAGTGAAAGCTCCATTTGCCCTTCAAAATGAGGGCAAGCAGACCTTGAACTTCTGCCAGAGGATCTAGATTTCCTCAATGTTCACCCAGCATGTACCACTGTGGGGCTGAAAGTGAAGGGACAGGAGCAGGTGAAGAGCACTCATCTGCACTGGCTCAAAGCTAACCTGCTTCATCCCAGCTCAGATGTGCCAACCCCCTTGTACACAAGGAGGCAGGGACTCAGGAAGTATTTGTGGAACTCTGAAAGAACTAAATGAATAACATTAATATCAATCCTGTAATAGCATGCAGTGAACACCTCCTCAATAAATGGCACAATCTTTCTTCAACAGCTTATCATCTTTATCTCTCCAGAAGACTCTTATAATGTTTATAACCTCATTTTGTTCTCTGACTCAATGCTAAAGAAGTATATGAGAATATTGGTGTTCACTGAGTACATTACATTTCTAGACCCATTTTTTTTTATCACTAATGATGAGTTTGGTTTATACTGCAGTAGCTCCATGAAGATAAAATTACTTTCCCTGGGGAATCCAAACATCTTGAGTTTGACCATAAAAATGAGGCTATGTTATAATTATTACTCTGAACCTTCTAAGAAAAAGAAAGCAAAATACATTTCCTTTTTATGAGTTAGTTCCTATATGATTTGTATGAATGGTATGGTCATCCTTGATCTGCAAGGGAATGGCTTCTGAAAGCATGTGGATTCTCTATTATCCAAGTTGTCTTCGAAAACACTCAGAATGGTTGAAACCAAGCCCTGTGTGTCACATTTTAGCATTTATAGCCCAAATTTCCTTTTACTCGTGGAAATAATTGGGAAAATGTAACTTAAGATTGAGGGTTTAGAAAATAAAACTAAATAATATCTGTCATTTATTATGGAAGGACCTTTGTGAATCAGATGTGACATTAAGCACTTAGATATCATTTTTTCATTTAATGCAGAGCAGCTCTATTAGGTTACATTCTATTATGGCCATTTTGCACAGGAGGAGAAACCTTAGCTCACAGAGATCAAATAATTAAAGTGTGATAGGATGTGAATCCTAGTCTAAGCAACTTCAAAGGCCTGAATTGTCACAGGACACCAGACACCTCTTAGGACCTGAAACATTTAAACTGCAACTAAAGCATCTCTTAAAATGGCCAAAGAAATCACAGCATTAGCCATTAGACAGGAACTGACCAAAGAAGAGTTTCCCACAACCAAAGATAGACAAGTTTATCAACAAATTTTCTACCAACATGAAATAAGTTGAATCATATTCTGGCTTGTGGTCATAATGGTTGCCAGAATAGTGCTCAGATAAAACTGCGTTTCAAAGAAGAAAATGGGACTGCGCTCCAGTTGCTTTATATTTCCATCTGGAATATTTCAGTTAGTTCGTATCTTTGGGACTCAATTACATGAAACAAATTTGTAACAATGCAAGATTACATCTGATTATGTAAGTAAGTATCAGAGAGATTATGGAAATGATGGTCGATTTGGTATGTTGAGTTGGACAACAAAAGGTTTTACGGATTTGCCATATCTATCACTGCATAGTTTTAACTTCTCAAAGTAGGAACATTTCAGATGCAGAGTAGTCAGGCCAGAAATCCTTGTCAAATTCTAAATCCTCTAATAAAAAAAAGTAACAGAAAAATTAATTGAACACTAGAATTTGAGACTATATATAGCAAGTATAAGACAACCATAATTATTTTAATCCTTACATCCAGCCCAAGGGATGTCCAGAAGTCAGAATTTTTTTTTAAGAAAAGGGGAAGTGAATTCCATTTCCCTTCCACAGTTTCCGTTTGTGAAGATTCTAGCCTGTTTTCCCAAAAACAATACAAAATAAAGTGGTGTGAGGTCAGTTGCCCACTATAAAAACTGACAGTTGAATATAAAACTATAAAGCCTATAGTAGGTAAGCAAACTTCACTTCCACCAGCCCAGAGGATCTCAGTCCTGGATGCACATTGATATCCCCAAGAGATTCAACAAATGCTGATACCCATGTTACACCCAAAGACCAATTACATCGGAATTTCTAGGGGCAGGTCATAGGCACTGGTATTTTTATATATTTTCCAGATGATTCCAAAAGGCAGCCAAGGTTGAAAACCACTGTACTAGGGAATATGGGGGAGGGAGAGATCAATATCAGACCTTCCCCTGGGGCTGCTCCTAGGCTCCCTACAAGTTAGTTAAACTTGGAGGTGAGAATCTGTAGCCTTGTCTAAAAACCTAGTTCAGGTTAACCTGTGTTTACCCACCAGAAACAAAGACCCTGACACTGCCCTCAAGAGTGTGTTCTCGGTTGCAGGATATGATTCATAACCACAAGTAGCTGATTGTGATAGAATGCAATAAAAGCAGTCACACTTGTGTCCTCAAAGAGCAAACCACAATAAGAATGTAAAGAAAGGACACATTCCTGGAGGTGATGGTCAGCAGAAGATTTATCTAAAGCACTTTCATGGAATAGATGATATTTAAGGAAAGGTACTCCCAAGGGCAGGAACTATGTAAGCAAAGCCCCAGAAGGGCAGAAACAGGAGACACATTTTAGGAAAAGCTGGAACATGGGTAATGTAAGAAGATTTGAATCATATACATCAAGAAGATTATTTTCTGTTTCAGATGCCCAAAGGGTTCTGGGACTCCCAGTATTTGCTTCTAGGATCCCAGTTGTCCCAGCAATTACTGTCAGACATCACAACTGTCACATAATACACAGTTCCCAGAAAAGGAATGGTTAAAAGCACATTTTTGTAGAGAATCCTGCTCTAAGAAACCTGATGACGTCAACAGAGCTATCCCTCAGGCCTGTCTAGGTCTCTATTAAGCTCATAAAAAAGAGATTTCACAAAGCAAAAGGCTCATTTTTAGTTTATAGATTTATGAAAGGAGCCAGTTTGACTGGTGAAAATGTCAATCAATTCTTGTCTTAAAAAGAGAGCTGAAATGAGAGGACAGTCAGCATCTTGAAGGTCGTAACCCTTGTAGGAAAACTGAGTGGGGAGGTTACAATAGGAGTGAAATACTAATAATGAAAGCAAATCTGCAGTAAAAGCTTAGCAATTAACTCTTCTCCAAAATATGCACCAAATTTCACAATTATAATTTCATAGACTCCCCCTTATGAAAAGATTTTGACAGGCCTGACAGTTGCTTGCTCAAAGCCATATGATATTTCGCAAGCAGAACTCTTAAATTTAAAGTCATCAGTATGTTGTGTAAGGGTTGCTTTGTATGTTTTATGGTAAGTCCAGTCATCCAAGGGTATGTACATCAATCACACATCTGAAGGGCCCGGACGGTTTCATTTATCACTTGTTGAATGTTCTGGCTGCTCAGATGCTAGAGATACTTTTATTCTTGCCCCTGATTACTTATATCCAATAAAACAGTGATAACTCATTAATCAGTCTCCATAACCACTGGAAAAGCTGCCACAAACTGGAATCTCTGTTAAACTGATGACAGAGAAGTGAGACCAATATGTACATTGATTATATACATCATGGCTAACATTGTTAGTTTGAAAGGAGTGATAAATATTCTACTTTATTTTCTACTAAATGGGTCCTCTGTTGTCTGGTGAAATATTTCTCTACTGCCAGGAAGCCCAGGATCCAAGAAAATGCACAAGGAAAGCCTCTAAACATCATAAGCATGTAATTCTTGCTGTTGGCTAAGCAGATGCAATCTGAAGTCAAGATGTCTGGGTCTAGTCACCATTCCAAAACTGGTGGTCTCTGCATGGGATTGAGACAGCTGCTTAGCTATTTTGAATTCCTCATCAATAAGCATAAAAGAAAGTATGCTACAGATTCTTCTGTAAATTAAATGGATTACTATGCATAAAGCAGCTGACAGACTAGCAGGCAGAAGGCACAAGGTAAGTGCCCAGTAACTATCCACCGTCACTCAGTTCCTTTCCATGACAGGTCACACGAACAGTTCAAAGCATTTCTTTGAGGGGCTTGGTCTGGAATGTTGTACTCCTCACGGAATTGCAAAAGGAAATCTTAAAGATATATGTAATAGATATGCATATATGTGTATATATCTGTGCTTGTGTGTGTATATATATACACATTCACACACACACATATATATATGTATCTGTGGTTGTGTGTGTGTATACATCCACATATATATATACATATACATATGTATCTTTGCTTGTGTGTATATGTAAATATACCTGATATGTAATAAATCATATCTGATGGGTAAATAAGACTTAAAAAGAGAGTGAAGACCCTCATATCAATCCATCAATTATCTTAACCTAAAACATCTAGAAAAATATGGCAGCCCTGTGATCAACAGTTGCATAATAAATGTGTCTGCACGCACATTCATGTGCACATGTGTGCTGAAGGAAGAGGAGATAGTATTTGTCAGGGTGAGAGAAGAAAGTGAGTTCAGTATTAAGGCAGGATGCTTACAATGTACAGCTAAGAATGCTTTAAAACTATTAACCTAATAATGCTCAGTTCTAGTTAAGACACACAAAAACAATTTCATAACTGTGTGTCAGTTGCAAATATCATCTAAAGCTCATAGCCTCTCCTGGCAATTGGTTAGGGACACACCTTCCCAACTGTTCAGCTTTTTCCAGAAACCCACAATTCATTTTCGAAGCAGAGTAAGGATGTAGTACATAAAGCAAGTCAGTGTTAGAATAGTCAGTCAGTGACTTCAGTCTAATATCCAGATTTCAGCACCACCATCACAGTTGCATGTGGATTTCCCATTCTTGTGTCTTTGAGCCCTTTGGCTGATGAAAAAGCTAGAGAGGCTGGAATACACCCAGAAAAAGAGAATTTTTATTCTTCAGACTAAAGGCTTACTGCAGACTTGAGAACTGATGAATGTATATTAGGATCACAGTGGTACATACTGTATGGAAAACCTGATTTTTTAAAACAGAAGAATGTTTCTCTGAGCACTGCTTTTTACCATGAAGAAGTAAGGACTGCCTTCAGGTGCACCTCTGAAGAAATAGGCTGAGTTTTTATTCCACCTCTGCTTTTCCTTATTTTGTTACCTAACCTCCCAGAGTTTCCGATCCCTCAGCTGTACAGTGGGGATTACTGTTTTGATCTATTAAGATTGTTGTGAGGATTATAAATAGCACATAATACATTATGTGTTATGTCACAATTATAGGTATTCAAGAGATAGTAACAAATATTATTATTGACTTAAACGTACACCTCAGTTCAGTTGTTATAAAACCATTTTAATATAAATTGAAAAATCCAACATGATATAAAAGTATTTTCGTATTTTTAGGAATAAACCAAAATAATTGAATATTAGAAATGGGTAAATTAATCGCACTTCCTGGTAAAATTTTATTAGGTCAAGAGGTGAGAAGGGTGAAGGGGGAAAAGGGGAGAGATTAAATAATGATCCTATCATTCAGTGAGCACTGGAGTCTTCAAATAGCTGGGTTTAGGTTTAGGAAATTATTCTTTCTCAGAGAAATAGGGGAAAACAGCAATTCATGTACATCCTTTCAGATATATATTTTTTCCTGCAAAAAAGAAAAAATACCCTAATGTCGAATTATGTATCTCTGAGGAAAAACTAAGGCACATGTCCTGAATACTGTGCTCATTTCTGGCTTCTATGACTTGGACAAGTCACTAATACCCTCAGTTTGTGCTGGGAAATGCTTTACTATATAATTTAGACCTCATGTAATCTTAATTTTTTTTAATTAACTTTAGTTAATAAGTAGACTCTCTGACCCTAAATATTTAAGGAAAAGTGGCTTTCCGAGTTACTACTAGAGATGAGAAAAGTTTTAAACACATTTTAGTTATATTTTATGTGTATTCAGGCTGAGAGAGGTGGAATGGAAAGTTTAGAGACAATGATAATACACAATTCTATAGTCTGAATAATGATCGCTTTTTCCCGGGAATTAACACATTCCACTACCTACCCATAAGACCCCGGCTGTGAGATTTGTGAAAGCCTATAGCACTGCTGTGAATACCACTGCCCACAGTTATAAGAAGCAGGGGTAAACTTGATTAGAAAACAGATGACATTATGATTCTTGTTTGAGTCGAGTAAGCTAAATACCAGGTCTTGAGCATTACAGAGGAGACATGAATAGATACTCTTTCACTTTGATGGATCCCTAACATTGCAGGTATCCCATTGCATGGCTTGGCTGTCTTTTACACTGAGCAAGTGTCTCAAAATATGATTTTCTCCTCTATTGTACTGGCGGGGCAGGGAAGCAAACTTGGCTTTTTGTTCTTTTTCTTTTTTGTCATTTTTCACTGTTATGCCTTTTCTTATTGTCAGTATCTGTCTCTTAGGATCTTCCTGCCATATGGTAATTTCTTAGGGCTGAGAAACATTTATTAGAATTATGTCTAAAATAAGAATGATTAGAGGTGCCTGGGTGCCTCAGTCTGACTCTTGATTCCAGCTCAGGTCATGATCTCACAATTCGTGAGTTTGAGTCCCATGTCGAATGCTTAGGATTCTCTCTTTCCCTCTCTCTCTGCCCCTTCCCTGCTTGTGTGCTCTCTCTCTCTCCCTCCCTCTCAGAATAAATAAATAAACTTAAAAAAAAAAAAAAGAGTGATTAGGCCCTAAGTAAGGGCTGGAGAAGCTTTCTTATCAGTAAAACTTATGAACTTTATTATAGGGGCGGGGCATATTTATGAAGAATAACTTTAAAGGTATTTTCAGTTCCTTGGGGAATATGAGTAGAGACAGTGATCCAATAAGTAAATTCTAATCAGTGAGTGGAAAGGGCTAGATATCTCACTACCTAACTTGTGGATGACACACAATCCACAAGCAGCAAGCACCGCGGGATAGACACTCTTATTTGGGGCGTACAATAGGCCTCCGCCAACTTCCAAATGGTCAGATGCAGCATGACTCTTTAGGGTTCCATCGGGCCAGGCTGTCCTCACCAATCTTCTAAGCCACTGCCCCGTGCCGCTTCCTCAGCAGGACAAAGCCCTGCTCCTTTCTCTCCAGCACTGATTGATCAGGTATCTGGTGGGACCTAACGAAGCCCTGATCGCATCAGCCAAGCTCCAAGCTGCACAGCGACTGGTTTGTTTATGGGTGGGGGTAGTGACAGGCAAACCGCAGTGTCCCCTTGTTCAGTCTAATGGGGTGAGTTGAAAGATTCGGCTGTCAGACCAGCGTGAGGCCTCATTTTTCTTCCCTGCCGCATAGGGTGCCCCTTGCTGCAGCTAACATTTGATTGTGATTAATTTGTCAGGGACGGCTGTACAATGGAAATGGAGAAACGGATTGCCAATTACAGCTAGTCTTCTCTCAGACTGCTTGGCAAACGAGGGCCTTTCTGCAGGGCTGACAGCCCCGAGCACGCTGGACTTAGCCTGGGAGGGAAGGAAGCCATTCTCGAGTGTGTTCTAAAGATGAGGAAGGGGTCAAAGGTGGCTTCTTTTTTTATTTACCACCGTTCAAGAGACTTGCTGACGTGAGTCCTGGCCTTCTTGGCAAGCACCATGGGAGGCAACGCCACTCAGAGGTTTGCTTTTCACTCTGTTGATTTAAAATGCTTTGTACTTCTGCTTTAAGTCTTAACGGCACAAATGAAAGGAGTGAGAGAGTCCTTCCGTACTTCACACTGAAAATGCCCAAAGGGAAGTATATTTCTGACGCCCTCCGAGATGTTTAGAACACGCTAATTGTGGGCGAATGGAAAACTGCATTTAGGCATGCCATCCTTTTTTCCTTTTGTTTCGTAAAGACAAGAAACAATTTCACATTGGTAGCTGTGACAAAATAACTGGTGTTACTTGTTCCCTCATAAGAGATGACCTTTTGTAATTTTAACAATATCCCAAAGGAATAGATTAATAAACAAGGAAATGTCTTTAGCTGCCAAGCCCTGTATGCCTAATAATCAGATTTGCTTTCAGATGGTGAATGACATGGAAGTAATAACATTGTGCACTTGGAGAAAATCATTGCCAAATTGACACCAATATTTATAATTCTAGGAAATCTCACTACACCTCAGAAATACCTGAGCTATGGCTCTTAAAGGGTGGCACTGTTAATTTATTTTCACCTTAAATGATTTACTCTATGTGTGGGGGTGGAAGTGGTGAAATACACCTTGTCTTAGTGTGAAAAAACTCATTATATTATAATGAATAATTAAAAAATGAATACAATTATTCAATAGCGAGATTAAAAAAACTGTAACACCCTAAAACTTTACTAGAATTTGAGATATAAACAACACACATATCACATTCTCTCATATTCATACACAAAAACACATGCACATAATAGATAATATATTTTCTATTAGATATGCACACATATAAATATATCTATTATAGTATACATAATATTGCATGTATCTATAAATATTGTATTACCTAAAAATAAGTAATAAAAGACAAGTATGACCTTGCAATTACTGGGTCGAAATAAATAAAAACAACAGGATTATTTGCTAAAGAAATAGATAATCATTAACTAGATACCTGTTTAAAGTTATGTGTATCACCCAATTTTTTTTAAGTAGTTCATGTTTTTTCAAACCAGTATACATTCATAGGTATAGCATAATTTTATACTTTTTATAGTAAAACATATACTATGTCACATTCAGTAGCTTAAGCATATAAAGGCTTGATTATATGTATATTGGAATACATACACATTTACACACATATTTATACTATACATGCATATTTATAAATACACTATATGATATATAGTATATATATGTATGGTATATAGTATATAGAATATGATATATATATAAACTAATACACTACACATAATGTATAGTGCTTATAATATATGTGTGAATATGTATGTATATGTATGTCTAATATATATGTATGCATGTGTATGTACAATGGTTTTGGCTCAGGTCACGATCTCACCATTTCATGAGCCCCATGTCGGGCTCTGCTCTGGCAGCAGAGTCTGCTTGAGATTCTCTCTCTTCTCTCTCTCTGCTCCTTCCCAACTTGTGCTGCCCTCTGTCTCTCTCAAAATAAATAAATAAACTTAAAAAAAAAACCTTTATGACATTTTATACTGCTTTATTATTTTTACCACTCGTATGTATTACTTTAACAATTAAAAAGCACAGCAGTATTTACAATAGCCAAACCATGGAACCAGTCCAAGTGTCCACTGGTAGATGAACTGATAAAGATGATAGAGTGTGTGTGCACACACACACACACACACACACACACACCCCACAATTGAATATTATTCACCCATAAAAAAGAACAAAATCTTGCCATTTGCAACAACATGGCTAGATCTAGAGAATATAATGCTAAGTGACGTAAGCCAGTCAGGGAAAGACAAATACCATATGATTTTTCTCATATGTGGAATTTAAGAGATAAAATGAATGAATAAAAAAAAAAAAAGAAAGACAAACCAAAAAACAGACTCTTAGCTGTAGAGAACAAAATGAGGGTTACCAGCGAGGAAGTACATGAAGGCAGTTAAGGCACACTTATCATGATGAGCACTGAGTAATGTATAGGACTTGTTAATCACTATATTGTACACCTGAAACTAATATAACACTCTTTATTAATTATAATGGAATTAAAATGAAAAATAACAATAAAAAAGTACAACTTTTAAAAAATCTCCCTCATTCTCCTATTCTCCTTGGTAACATCTCCTAAGTGCTGTGAAGCTCAGATGCTCAAGCCTTATTTTATTAACTAGGAGACCTCTCAAAGCTGGATGTAGATCATGACCCTCTAATCAGTTATCTGACAAGGAAAAGTAGGGAATATGGTTGTTTAATTTCAATTCTATGGGTATATGTTCAGCATGTTCTGTACTAGACTGTCAGAGCACAGGAATGCCACATGGTCCCAATCCTCTGGTACTCAGAGTTTAGACACTAGCGAAGACACTAGTGGGAGTGGGGATGAAAAAACTTAATGAGCGCATCTCATGGTTGAATTTTACAGGCAGGTCCTGAAGTACAAACGATCTGTCACTAGGCAGTTTGATTTTCTGCTCTGAGCCATCCAGCAGTCTTAGGGATGGGCCTCTGAGATGAAAGATGACCATCTGCGGAAACACTACCTAGTGTGACTACACGGGGTGACGGACGCAAACATCAAAAAGGTTTGTTCTTAATAATAAAAAAAATACTCTTATTTGATTGCATGTACTAGAAGAAAAGAAGATTTTTTTAAAAAATCCCTACAATGAAATATAAGGACTATAACTACATGTTTTCCATGTTCCAAACAGTTATTTTTCATTTGATTATCTGAAACTTATAATTCAAATTCTCAATGAGAAAATACGATACATTGTAATTCTCTTGTCTGGACTTGCCCAAAACTTATTTCTGTCTGAAGACAGAACATACAGCATCTTTTTTTTTTTTTTTACAGGAAAATGCATGCATTTATTTAACAAGAATTTACTTACTCTAACATGCATCAGACACTGCTGGGAACTGGGAAAACAGGGATGAGTGAAACCAGACACTAACACTGATAAAATAAGAACGCCAACAAATGTGAGCTGCAGTTGTAATGAAGGCTGCGAAGGAGAGCCACAGAGTGGCTAGAGAGCTGGTAATAAGAAGGTTTGATCTGCTCAGGGAGGTCAGAGAGAACATCCCTCCAGAGATCATGCTTGTGGCAGTTAACCAGCCGAAGAGGAGGAGGTAAGGGCTCTCCAGCAAGAGGGCACAAATAGCAGAACAGAGGCGTAGTTGGAAGAACAGAAAGGAAGACAGTGGGGCTGCTTGTGTAGAAAGCTAGGACAAGCCAGGCACAAGATGAGGGCAGATGGGGGCTCCAAGATCATGTTGATAAGTTTGTCTTTATCCTGTGAAAATGGACTCAGAACTCTGGATTGAGTTCCCAGAAACACATTTCCACTGCAGGGGACTCTCCCCACCTTCTAACCTCCCAAGCAATCAGAATAGAAACTCTGTAACTCTACATTACTGACAGCGAGTTCCAGTCCTGTATTAGGGAATTCTAAGGAAAGGGATGGAGGAAGGGGCAGCAGAGCAGAAACACGGGCGTTCTAAGGCTGGGAACTGGAAGAACATTGAGGTCATGGCCTCTTATTAAGGAAAATCCTTAGGATTTTTTTTTCAATTTTAATGAGAAATAATTGACATATAACATTGGGTAAGTTTAAGATGTAAAATGTAAAGACTTTATATATGTATATATTGCAAGATGATTACAATAAGGCTGGTTAATACATCATCACTTCACAAAGTTAGAATTGTTTTTGTGTTGTGAGACTTTGTAAAATCTACTTTCAGCAGCTTTCAAGTATACAATATAGTTTTGTTAACTACAGCCACCATGCTGTATATCATATCCCCGGAACTTATTCATAGGATATTTGGAAATCTGTACCCTTGACCACTTTCACTAATTTCTCCTATTCCCCACTCTCCTCTCCTGGCAAAAACCATTTTTTTTTTGTTTCTATGAGTTTATTTGTTTGTTTTAAGATTCCACATATAAGTGAAATCATACAGTATTTGTCTTTCTCTGTCTGACTTATTAAACTTAGCATAATGCCCTCAAAACTGAACCACATTGTTGCAAATAGAAGGGTCTTACTGTTTTAATGACTGAATAATATCCCATTAATTATATTCCATCTCATTATATGTATATCTCATTTTTCTTTATCCATCCATCCATAAATGGACACTTATGTTACTTATGTTGTTTCCGTGTCTTGGTTATGACAGGTAATTCTCCAATGAACACACACACACACACACACATATATGTATGTATATATATATATATATATATATATATATATATATATATATATATCCTTGAAATACTGATTTCATTTCCTTCAAATATATAGCCATAAATGGAATAACTGGATCAAAAGGTAGTTCTATTTTAATTTTTTGAGAGAATGTCATACTGCTTTTCAAAGTGGTGCACCAATTTACATCCTCACCAACAGTGCACAAAGGTTCTCTTTTCTCCACATTCTTACCAACACTTGTTGTTTCTTCTCTTTTGGATTAATAATAATTCTAACAGAAAAGTGATGCCCCATAGTGGTTTTGATTGGAATTTCCCTGATAATTAGTGATACTGAACATCTTTTCATGTACCTGTTGGTCACCTATATATTTTCCTTAGAAAAATGTGGATTCAGATCTTCTGCACATTTTAATCAGATTGTTTATTTGATACTGAGTTATGTAAGTTCTTTAATATTTTGGATATGTATATAGCCCCTTACCAGTTGTATAATTTGCAGATATTTTCTCCAATTCAGTTTGTTTCTTCTTTCCATCTTGTTGATGATTTCCTTTGCTCTACAGAAACGTGTTAGTATGATGTAGTCCCATTTATTTGTTTTTGCTTTTAATGCTTTTCCTTTGGTAAGATACCAAAATTCAAAATATCATCTCCAAGACCTATGTCAAGGAGCTTTGCCACCTCTGTTTTCTTCTAGAACTTTTATGGTTTCAGGTCTTATTTTCAAGTCTTTAACACATTTTGAGTACTTCTTGTACACTGTTCTTTTGCATAGAGTTGTCCAGTTTTCCCAACATTTATTGAAACAACTGTCCTTTCCCCATTGTATATTCTTGGATCCTTGGTCATAAATTAATTAACCATATATCGGTGGATTTATTTCTTGGCTCTCTATACTATTTCATTGACCTTTGTGTCTATTTTTATGGCAAACCATACTGTTTTCATTACTATAACTTTGTAGAATAGTTTGAAATCAGAAAATGTGATGCCTTCAGCTTTGTTCTTCTTTCTCAAGGTTGCTTTGGCTATTCAGTTTTTTGTACTTCTATACAAATTTTAAGATTATTTGTTCTATTTTGCTTAAAGAATGCATTGGAATTTGATAGGGATTGCAATGAATCTGTATATTTCTTTGAGTAATATGGATATTTTAAAAATATGTATTCTTTTAATTCATGAGTACAGAATATCTTTCCACATATTTGTGTCTCTTCAGTATCTTTCATCAATGTCTGGTAGTTTTCAATATACATGTCTTTCTCCTCATCGGTTAAGTTTACTGCTAGGCATTTTATTCCTGATCCAATTGTATATGGGACTGTTTTCTTTATTTCTTTTTCTGATCGTTGTTCATTAGTATATATAAATGCAACAGATTTCTCTGTATTGATTTTGTATCCTGCAATTTTACTAAATTCATCTAACAGATTTTGATAGAGTCTTTAGGATTTTCTATATATAATATCATGACAGTTTTACTTCTTCCTTTCCAATTGGAATGACTTTTATTTCATTTTTTTGGCCTAGTTTCTCCAGCAAGTACTTCCAATACTATGTCATATAAAAACGGTGAGAGTGGCTATCCTTGCCTTGTTCTTCATCTTAGATAAAAGGCTTTCAGCTTTTCTTTGTTAAGTATAACATTAGGTGTGGGCTTACTAAATATATGGCCTTTATTATGTTGGACTACATTCCATTCCTTCTATATCCACTTTGTTGAGGGTTTTCATCATTTTTAAATATTTCATTCTTTAAATATTTAATTCTATTAATGTGATGCATCTCATTTATTGACTGCACATTTTAAACCATGTTTGTACACCAGGGATGAATGTTACTTGATCACGTTGTATAATCCTTTTAATATAATTTTGAATTCGGTTTGTTAGCATTTTGTTGAGAATTTTTGCATGTACATTCATGATATTGGCCTGCAGGTTTTTTCTTCTTCTTCTTATAGTATTTTTATCTGGCTTTGGCATCTGTATAATGCTGACCCTCTAACATAAGTTTGGAAGTACTCCCTCCTCTTCAATTTTTTGAGAAAACTTTAAGAAGGATTGGAATTAATTCTTTAAATGTTTGGTAGAAATCATATTGAAACCATGTGGTCTTGGTCTTTTCTTTTTGGAAGGTTTTGTATTATGCATTCAGTTTCCTTACTCATTATTAGTCTCTTCAGATTTTCAATTTCTTTATTATTTATTCATGATTCTTGGTAGGTTGTGTGTTTCTAGGAATATATCTGTTTCTTCTATGTTTTTTAAAATGTCCATTTACTTTTGAGAGAGACAGAGACAGAGTGTGAGCAGGGTAGGGGCAGAAAAAGAGAGAGACACAGAATCTGAAGCAGGCTCCAGGCTCTGAGCTGTCAACACAGAGCCTGATGTAGGGCTTGAACTCACAAATCACAAGATCATGACTTGAACCAAAGTTGAACACTCAACTGACTAAGTCACCCAAGTACCCCATTTCTTCTATGTTTTAATTGTTGGCATCTATTCATACTAGTCTCATATGATCATCTTAATTTCCGTGCTATCAAATGTCTCCTCTTGCATTTATAATTTTATATATTTAAGCCCTTTTTTTTCTTGGTTAATCTAGGTAATAGTTTGTCAGTTTTGTTTATATTTTCAAAGAACCAGCTCTTGGCTTGTTAATCTTTTCTATTGTTTTCCTATTCTCTCTTTCATTTATTTCTTCTCTAATTTCTATTATTTCCTTTCTTTTGGTAACTTTTGACTTAGTTTGTTCTTCTTTTTTTAGTTCCATGAGGTTTAAGTTAGGTACTTTATTTGAGATCTTTCTTTTTTCCTTGACGTATGCATTATATTGCTAAAAATTTCCCTTTTAGATGAACTTTTGCTGGATTCCATAAGTTTTTGTGTTTCCATTTTCATTTGTTTCAGGATATTCTTTTATTCCTTTTTTTATTTCATCTTTGGTTCTTTGGTTGTTCATGTCTGTTAATTTCTATGTATTTGTTAAATTTTCAGCTTTCCTTATGTTATTGATTTCTAGGTCATTCCATTGTGATGTGAAAAGATACTTGATATATAATTTACATTTTCTTGAATATTTTGATTCATATGATCTACCTTAGAAAATGTTCCATGTGCACTTGAGAAGAATGCATATTATGCTGCTCTTGGGTGAAATGTTCATTATATGGTCTTATAAGTCCATTTGGTCTATAGTACTGTGAAAAAATCCTTAGGCTTTACATAGTCCTAGACTATGATTTCTTTGAGTGGCCTAAGGGCAGAGTCACCACCTTTTATCTTTAGTTACTTCCCAACTAGGTTCTTTCCTACCTCACCCCACTACTGTATGCAAAACAGTTTTATTTTTTTACTCCATTTTCTAATTCTTTAAGTAGCACAGTTCCCTGGAGTTTCTTGAAGATGGCTGCCAACAGCACGGAAGCTCCACTGAGCACTGGACTTCCCCCTTGGAAAGGAAGCTGTACAATGAGTGTGATGGGCCTGTGGTGGGAAGTGCGATAGAGGCTGGGGAAGTGACCAAAGTAGGCCCAGAAGTGGAGGAGAGCTGGATTGGAAAAGTAATTAAGAGAACTCCATCTTCCCAACTACTAGTTGCTTTTAGCAGCTCTGATGCTGTGGCCCCTTCTAGAACGGGCATTGCCTTAAGTGAGGCAGTTGGTGGAAAGTGGAAGGAGTTGGTAGTGAAGGGGTGGGAGCAAACCACACTAAGTGGAAAGAGCAGGGAAGCAGAGGAGGTTCCTATGCGCAGACTGGTCTGCATGCCCCAGCTCATCCTTGAACCAGTCTCCTTCCTTCCTGGGGGTGGCTGCCCTGCCGTGTGCATGCCACTTCACTTGCATCAGCTTCTCTTCTCTTCCTTCCTTTCTTCCTTTCATTTATTTATTTTTGAGAGAGACAGAGAGACAGAGAGAGACAGAGAGAGACAGAGGGTGAAAGGGGGAGGGGCAGAGAGAGAGGGAGACACAGAGTCTGAAGCAGGCTCCAGGCTCTGAGTGGTCTGCACAGAGCCCGACGCAGGGCTCAGACCAATGCACTGTGAGATCATGACCTGAGCCGACCTTGGACATTTAACCGACTGAGCCACCCAGGCACCCTTACAACAGCTTCTTTTCTTAGTGCTCTTCTCCTCACCATCTCTTCACACTCACTCCATTTTCTAATTCTCATCTCACCCCATGTCTGGCAGATAGTTTGGAATGAGGCCTATTGGGAGAAAAGCTAAATGAGTCCACACACACACACACACACACACACACACACACTCACACACACACTACTCGTAGGTCCCAATACTGCTTTCAGCATGTGCAGAGACCTAAGAAAAAAGGAATTTCAAATCAAGGATTTTATAGTTCCCAGATCCCCTGATGCATATCCCTGTTTTACCCAGCAAGGAGTCATATTTTCATTGTTTTATGAAGGATGAAAAAAGCTGATGAGTCCTCATTTCCTTCTATACACAACATGGAAAAGCAGCAATTCTGCATACTTCTTTTTTTTCCTTTTCACTATGGATGAGGAGATAAAATATTTGCAAAGATGGAAAAAAAAATGAGAGGCAATAATTTAGGATGCTAACCTTTCCCCACGGTTGTGCCAGCAGATCTTTCTGGCTTGCTAAGGGATTCAGAATTTGCAGAAGCTTGGAACCTCTGAGTTGCTGGTGATCACTTTCACAGATTCTTGTAATTATATGCAAGAGCTGACATTTGTAAGGTTGGGCAAATGTCTGGCTTTTAAACTGGGGCATTGGCTGTGTGCCAGAGGTACCATAAACCACAAGATGGGCACCTTTCTAATGGTTAATTTTACAAGAAAATTTATTGTAGGAGGGCTGTAAAATTAAACAGGTAAGTAATGTAAACTATTTTGTTTTATGAAACTGATTACAATAGATATTTATACTTTAAAATACAATATAAGATTTCAACTAAAACAAACCCCTATCCCCCACCTTGTAGAGTCTATCTCTGGAGACCCTGAGGATATAGACATATTGACCTTTATCTTTAAAGGGTCTTTGATGATAAAGTGAAACAAGCAGAAGTACAAAGAGAGATGGATGTTCAGGTACTTTCTATATAAACTCAATCTTCACAAGTTACTGATGGTGAAATCAATGGCCTAGGGTGGATTCATAGAAAAATAATTTAGCTAGAAGAAGAGTGGGTAGAAGAAAAGTCAGAGTTTGGAATAGAGAACTAGACGGGGTATGGGAGTCAGGACCTTTATTGGAATACATCTTTGGGACTCAGTTCTGGAAGAATTTCAGTTCAACTCTCTTCTTTTCTTCTAATAGCATAAAGTATATATTAATATTATTCCCACCCAACATATGAGGAAGCCTAAAACTGAAAAGAAATGGTTAGTGGTGGTTATAATCTCAAATCTTTCTGATTCCTAAACTTGTACCCTTGCCTCTCTGCCCTACTGGTAGATATCTGATCTCAGTTCTGACACGAACTAGCTGCATGTGCCTGGGCCAGTCAATCAACAACTCTGGCTCTCATTTTTCCCAACCAGAAAAATAAGAAGCTAAGACAAATGTGATATCCAAAATGACTTCCAGTCCCATGACCCTATGGTCTTAGATTTTTTTTTTTTAATGTGCAGACTTTCTGGGTGTTTTGGGGGAAAAATAATAAGGATTGGGATTTCCCCCTCTCTAAGGCAAATGACAAGACAACTATTATCTATTACCCAAGATTTCCTAGGGAAGAAGCATTAGAAAATCTGTCTTACAAAACCATGCTATGGTTTTATCCAAAACGTTACCTTTTATTTACATAGGATTTCACTTTTGAGACCACATTTAACTACAATTACCTTGTCCCTCAGATCACTGAAAACTTACATTTATATAGAGAGAAAACAAAATGTTTTCATTCTTAGGGTTTAGAGAAACTACAGAAAACATGGGACTGCTGAAACAAGTTGACTTTATTTTTTAAATAATAGTCTACAGTGGTTGTGGCTAAGTGTGATATAGAATGCATGGCATGATGCTGAGAACAGGCTTCAGTTCGAGATGACTTAACTCACAGGGCTCAACCACAAGACCTGGAGACAGTTGAGAGGAGATAGCTAGTTTTGAACAAAGCAGTAGAAGTAATCCAACAGAAAGTGAGGTGTTTTGTATGAGAAGAGAATGATGACCAGTGTCATTGAGGGCCTAAGTAAAGCCTACTTCAAATGTTAAATTACGTGTTCAGCAGTGTAGAAACTCTTCTAAAATCTAGATGATAGGAATGAATAGAACATTCAAAAGCCTCTGCCCTGAAGGGACTCAGACTTCAGTGGGAGAGTAATAATGATAACAAGAGAGGTAAAAATAAAATTACTATTAGTAATAATAATAATTGTTAAGTATCCATCTTTATGTGTCTGATATCACAATAAGCACTTTAATGCATATTTAATTTAATATTAAAACAACCCCATGTTATAGGCATTATCATACCCATGTCACAACTAAGGTTACTAAATCCTGGAGAGTGTCTTGCCTGAGGACACACAACTGATAAGAGACAGACTCAGAATTTGAACCTAGATCTATGGGACCCTGAAACTCAGGCCCATAGCCATTTTGATATCTACCCTCATTCTCCACTATTCCTTGGTACTCCAATACAGTGATACTCAAGACTGAACACATAGTGATACATACCATGCTACAAGAAACCTATCTCACCACTCAGGTGAGCAGGACACTGAAATCATGAAGCAAAGGCAGTTTCTGAAGAGGCCTGAGAGAAACTGGTGTAGTACCTAAAAAGGCATCCCCATATCCAAAGACATCTAGGTTTTTGCCAATGTGTCTTCTGGAGGTTTTATAGTTTTCCATGTTACATTTAAGTTTATTATCCTATTTGAATGATTTTTTTGTGAAGGTGTAAGGTCTCTGTCTAGATTCATTTGTTGCATGTGGATGTCCTGATGTTCTAGTACCATTGTTGGGGACATTATCTTCTTTCCATTGCATTGCTTTTACTCCTTTGTCAAAGAGAAGGTGACTACATTTATGTGGGTCTATTTCTGGGCTCTGTACTCTGTTCCACTTATTTATTCATGTATTATTTCACCAAAATACACTGTCTTGACTACACTAGCTTTATAGTATATTTTGAAATTGGACATTTCAGTCCTTTAAACTTATTCTTCTCCTTCGATATTGTGTTAACTATTCTAGGTCTTTTGCTTCTCTAGAATAAGTTTGCCAGTTTGTCAATATCCATGCAAACAACTTGCTGGTATTCTGATCGGCATTATATTGACTCTATAGATCAAATTGGGAAGAACTGACATCTCAACAATGTTGAGTCTACCTGTGTGTGAACATGAAATATATCTTCAGTTATTTCTTTATGTAGATTTACCTTTACATCTTCACTTTTACCCTGTAATATTGCTATAATTGATTACCACTTCCAGGAGGTGTTGTTGTTGTTGTTGTTGTTGTTATCAATTGTCAAATTTCCTACAAAATGATCAAGTCATCTCCAAATTTAGACAGTTTGAACTTCCTTCCCAATCTGTATACCTTTTATTTCTTCTTCTTGCCTTATTGCACCAGCAAAAACTTTGTGTGATGTTGAAAAAAGTAGTGAGAGGAGACATCCTTGACCTGATCTTAGTAGGAAAGCTGTGTTTCTCACAGTTAATATGCTGCTAGTTGTAGGTTTTTGTAGCTAGTCTTTAACAAGTAGAGGAATTTCCCCTCTAGTTTACTGAGATATTTTATCATTAATTGGTATTAGGTTTTTGTCAAATTATTTTTCTACATCTATTGATAATCATATGATTTTTCTTCCTTAGTTTAGTGATATGGTGGTTTATAATAATCGATTTTGGAATGTTTAACCAGCTTACATACCTGGAATAAATCCCACTTGATCATGGTATGTAACTGTTTTCATACTTTTTAAATTTGATTTGCCTATATTTTGTTGAAGACCTGTTTATTTTGTAGTTGTTAAGTAAAAACTTATCACCCAGGGGACCTGGGTGGCTCAGTCGGTTAAACATCCAACTTTGGCTCAAGTTATGACCTTGAAGTTTGTGGGTTCAAGCCCAGTATTGAGCTTTGTGCTATTGCATGGAACCAGCTTCAGATCCTGTGTCTCCCTCTCTCTCTAGCCCTCCTCTGTCTGCCTCAAAAATAAACATAAAAAAAAACTTATCAAGCCTACCATGTATCTGACCTTGCCTTAGGTGATTGATAGACCTTGGACCCCAATTTCATAAGCTGATTTCCAAAAGAGTAGAAGTCTTAAGTAAAGGAAAAATAAATTTTATCAAAAACATAGTTGCTTAGAAAGAAGATATGTAAAGATTTAGGTGAACTTAGATTCATTTAGTTCATTTAAAAATAAATTAAGGTGACTAAATTATAGACATGAGGTAATTTCATGTTGGTTTTGTTAAGTTTGGTTCAATTTTGAGTCACTTGTGGTGAATTCTCCCTGTTGACAATAGCCGAAATCTGAAACAAAAACCTATTTTCTTCAGGTCTAAAGATTGTGAGGAGACTTCCTTTAACTGTTCAGGACATTCACATTCGTATTATCATTCTCTCTCTGTCTCTCCTCATCTCTCTCTTGGTAATATTTAACTCTATTACGATCAGACATTCCTAAAGTCACATTTCCCTAGGGTTCCTTAGTATTCAGGATGCTGATCCAGATCTGTTCAGAATCTCAGGTATGTTTCTGGTGGTTATAGCCTTAAGAGTTTAAGGTGTTACAGAAACAAATTGTAATTGATTCCTCTAAGGATTTCTATGGAAATGGGCCCAAATTTCAAATGTAATAAATAATACAATTATTTACTCATCCTCAATATATTGATTTTAGTTTCCACTGATACGTCTGCCAATTTTGTAGTATAGTATAAAAACTGTGAATGTACTTGAGATGGGATATTAAGATCTAAATATATTAGAACTAATGATAGGGCATTCTCCCAATGCCTTAGCATTTCTATACTTTCAAATTTCTCAGGGCTCAGAATTATAAAGGCATTTTAATAAAGTATATACTATCAATATCACCAAATATGCTTGCAAAATAAGGACTATCAATATTCAAAAATATTTATGGACTCTGGGTAGATGACATTGCTCCAAACAAAATTACCTATGAGTGGCCTGTTTTATTTAATTTGCTTTACTTTTCCTCTTAACCGATAATATTTAAAATTCCATGTTATTCAAATTCACTTCTTTCCATATAACAGAATTATAGTCAGAAATGTGGTTTCCAGGGCTGCCTGGGTGGCTCAATCGATTAAGCATCTGACTCTTGATTTCAGCTCAGGTCATTGATGTCACAGTTCTTGAGATGGAACTCCATATCAGGCTTTGTGCTGACAGTGCAGAGCCTGCTCGGGATGTTCTCTCTCCCTCTCTCTCTCTGCCCCTCCCCCACTCAATGCTTGCGCACTCTCTCTCTCTCTCTTTCTCTCTTTCTGTGTCTCAAAATAAATAAATAAAATTTTATAAAAACAAAAAGAAATGTAAATTTTACCCTAGACATTCATGTGGCCAATTTCTCTCCAGCGGAAAACAGATGAAAGTGACAAATGCTTCTCTGAATCCAGGGACTGTATCATAGGGTGTGAGTCCATCAAAAGCATTTCTTTGGCTGGGGCCAGGGCAAGAAAATATATGAGAACAGTGGCTTAAGGTAGACAGAGCAACTATTTGACACTATGGTAGATTTCTGGCTCCTTAAATGATGGAAAGGAACAAATTCTCCCAAAAGCAGAATGCCCACTCTGGAATTGTTAGTGTAGAAAGAAATAAACATCTCTATTCACTAAGCCACTCTATTTTAGAGTCTTTTTGTTACAGCAGCTTAACTTTAACTAATACAGTCTCTTCCAAATGAATCTCAGGATGCACTTTAAAAATAGAATCATTGACCAAAAAGCATTTGACATGAAAATCATTGTCCTAAAGAGCTAAGCATACTTGACTTCTCTAAGAACTGTCAGAATTATGTTTTTAAGTCCTTCAGAAAGGGAGGTGAGCTATGTTTATTTAAACTCACCCTTCAGATACAAGTATGTATAAAGGGCAAGAAAAAGGAATATCATTCAAGACTGGATGGAAAGAATGAGCAAAGTGCATGGACATTACTTTACTGTGGCCAATTCTTAGATGCTCTCAAATAGTTCCCTAGGGTCAATGCCTTAATAATGTTCCTATTGTTTAATGTGGCTGAAAGATATTCCCAAAATTAGTACTGTGCGAATAGGCCCTAAAATTTACCGAAGTGGCTTTCCTATTTCCTTAAAAGGCCTACTGGTTTAATACTTTCTCTATAACAAAACCTGTTTTGTTTTGTTTTGTTTTTTTAATGTAGCATAATAGCAAGTGGCGGCCCCTGAGGAAGGGTGGATTTGAGTTCATTTTCACCTTTTAGCCCTCAGTCAGGCTTTTATCTTGACACAACCGCAAAGAGGTAGACATCCACACCCTAGGAACAGTAATCAAGTTGTAATCCTTATGACTTTTGGAAACACTTAATCTTTTAATTAAGTCCTAAATCATTCAGTTTGAACAGAATACCAAGGAGAATGACACGGGTGTCTTTTGTTGCATCTGCCATACTAGAAGGCTACTTTTCCAGGATTTTCATCTCTTTTGGCAGGTCCCTTGAGTTAACTCTGCCTGTGGGTCTCACTGTGATTTTTGCAGAAGCTGAATTAGTATGTATTATTGGGGGACACTTGCAACTATGTTCCAGAGCAAAGGTAGTAATTTTGGTTTCTTAGTTTGATTTTTTTAAAATTATTAAACATCCACATTGTTTAGAGAGAGCCAGAGGGGAGTTTTACCACATTTTGTTGGATGAATCAATGTGCACGTGGGAGTGTATCTGTTAAAACTGTCTATTCAAAGGCCAAGCACTCAGAGGGTTAGAAACAATTTAATAGTAGAATTTTGTTGTCTCTTAAGCTGTTTCTCCCAGAGCTTCATTAGGATCAGTCTATAAAATAATATTCAAATGTGATATAATTGAGGTGGGTTTGATCCAGCACTGCATTTAACCTAAGGGAAGTAAGTTACATTGATTCTAAGGTTACTTTGTTTGAGGGCCAGCAATTAACTCGAGGACTGCCACGGGCACCAAGGCTTTGTATAGTGGGGACATCCTCACCAGGACAAAAACCATAGGATGTCAGGGAAGGGAATTTATGAGGGAGAAAAGAGCCATCATTAGACCACCTGAAAGGAAGTTTTAAAGCAAATGTAAATATCAGAGGGAAAAGAAGAAAGCCAAGAGGGAGGGGAGAACTATCAAGGGGATGAAAGGGAGGAGCACACATTTTTTGTCAATTTTGCTCAGTTCCCAAGAGTATTACATAAGACAACTCTTCCAGCGAGCCCAGAATTGCACAGCAATGGCTGTCACACCCTCTGAAAACTGTCAGCATTTAAAGCTGACAGAGGGCATGCCCTTAGCATTGCCGTTGGAGATGTCCTGGTTTCTTTCCAAGTCATGTCTGTGAATTTGGACAGATGTAGTGATAAAAAAATATTTGCTGAGTAGGTATAAGGTTAAAGAAACACTGGGCTGGTCTTCGTTTTACTGGTTAGAAGCAAAAAAGCAAATGTGAATGCAGATGAGGGATTCAATTAGAAAAGCTGTGTCCTGGCAGCATTTCAAGGAAAGCAGAAGGAAGCCAGGTGATGTGATAGAAACAGGTCTTCCACACTGATAACAGAAATAGACTGAGTAATACGAGGGCTGTTTTAGCTAAGTTACGCTGCACTTAAATTTCTTCCACAAATTTCCAGCCAATAACTCAATGTCTGAAATTCCTTCCTCTCTAAAAACACCACCTCGTACCTGGAAAGCAAGAGTCAAGTTTTTTCTTTTATTCCACAGAGAATATTTTCCCAATTACTCAAGGGATATACTTTTCCACCTGGACTTCATTTCTGTTAACTATATTGACTCTCATAAAATGGACTAAAATTATTTTTGCTGTTCACTTCTCAGTAAAAATTCCATTGCCATGTATCATGTCTAGCCTCTTTTGTTAAACTTATTAGCACCGAAGTGTCCAAGTCAGGCTCAAAGGGCAGAAGGCATGCACGGGATCAGAAATGTCCATCAAGGAAGTTCAAATCTGTCCCTCTGAGGCTGCTTTAGCAGCCAATTCAAATCTTTAACAGGAATTTGGGAGTTTAGAGTCCCTGGAAGCCTCATCTGGATCTATTTTTCCAAAAGTAATACAGGCTTTTCTTTGGTATTTTACCAAATGTGGCTTTTCATCGTGAGCATAAGCAGAGTCTGGTGCCCTCTGGAAGCATTATGTTGGAACGGCCTGGCAGTTACTGGAAGTCAGAGTGGAAAAGTCTGGTTCCTCTTCCAGGAGAACTTCAAAGCGGGCAGGGCTTGTTCTCATTGAACGCTTTCCCCAAATGCAGTTGTGTTGCACAGCAGATACTGGTCAGTCGGTGTCTTGGGAGGAAGGGGTTCCGCCATTAAGGTCCATCCTTAAAAGGCTGAGGAGTGGGGAGAGGCTGGGAGGGCACAGGCTTCCTCTGTGGCTGAAGGACCTCCATCGTCCTGGTCTACACCAGATGCTCCAGACACACTTCGAATGTGGCGATGGTGTCTGAGTTTCCATGAAATGAGAGTTTCCACTAAATAAGAATGCTTACTGTTGAAATTACTCCGGTATGAGATCAGTTTTGGCAATTAAATAACCAGACCCCTTTCAGAAGATAGCTGTACGGAGTCAAAATTTTGTTCTTGTGGAACTAGAGTTACAGTGGGTCAGTAGGCCATAACTCTAAAAGTAAAGATTTGTAACTCTAGAGCAAACAACTGTCTAGGCAGGGAGATGGGCTGGAACGTCCAGAGAAGTCAGGGTAGGGCCTCAGGGCCGATCTGCACCCCTCTGACTGACCGTTGTCCCACGGGTCATAATCAACAACAAAGGGGCATTTTCTTCAGTGAAGTTAAGTATTGTGTTCAGCCTGGTTTTTGACTGAAAAAAGCTCTTGCGTTTTCATTTTACCTTATCAAGGTGGATATTGCCATTCCTACAAATACCATTTCTAGTTGAGAATGCTTTTTAGAAGCATATTTGTTTTTTCCCAAAATAGAAATGTTTGTCCATTAGGAAAATACTGACTAGGAAGCCTATCAACAATTCCATTTCTTGTGTGTCTTCAGTTAGGCAACACTTTGTGTTATAAGCAGAATCCTTGTTGTCAAACAGCAAATATTTGCTGAACTTGTCCTATAGATAGAACACTAGGCACTGGTGTGCATAGAATATGCACAAGTGAATCCATGGTCATTACTGAATTCCAAACTGGCTGTGAGCACAGGCTATATAAACCACATCGATGGGACAAATATGAGGGAGCCATTGTTAATTGTTTAGATTATAATGCTGAAAGATTTCAAGAGATATGATGACCACTAAGAGTTGGCATATTCAAGACTTCTCAGAGATTAATATTTAACTGCATAAGTGCGCACGGTATGTTTTTATTTGGGGATCAGGGGAAAGAGCAGTGGAGGTCAAGGAGTGTGTATTTCAGTGCACATCTGCATATGAGTGTGTGTGCATATGAGTGTGTGAGCATGTGTGAGTGTGTTATAAGAAAGGCACACAAAATTGGACCTGGCAAGGTATATAACATGTCCTGAGATTTATCAGCTCATCTGTGGGTGACAGAAGATGTGTCCACGCTGGATCTATAAAAAATCTCTCCAACTATATTCTGGAGAAAACACTAGTTTTGAGAAAGCTGAGAAAATAACAATGGTCAAATAACTTTAGGAAATGCTGGAAACTAAATTATCCTTTTAAAGACACAAAAGCAGGGTACCTGTGTGGTGCAGTTGGTTAAGCACCTGACTTGATCTCAGCTCAGGTCATGATCTTATGATTTGTGAGTTCAAGCCCCACATCGGGCTCTGCACTAGGGGCATGGAGTCTGCTTGGGATTCTCAAAATAAACTCATAATAAATAAATAAACTTTAAAAATACAGGTATGAAAACAAAGCACATACAAATTTCTTGGCACACCAATTCACATCCTTGTGAAGGGATTTCTTCTCCTTTCACAAAATTTTTAAATTTTTTTTTGTTTTATTTTATATTTGAGAGAGGCAGAGAGAGATATAGAGAGCAGGAAAGGATCAGAGAGATGGAGACAGAATCTGAAGCAGGCTCCAAGCTCCAAGCTGTCAGCACAGAGCCCTATGTGGGGCTCGAACTCAAGAGCAGTGAGATCATGACCTGAGTGGAAGATAGAGGCCTAACTGACTAAGCCCCCCAGGACCCCTAGCACTCCTCCCTTCACACATTTTGAAAGCACTGCTTTAGGGAGATACTTAAGATACCTGTTGTCCAGTCCAGAAAGAGTAACTGTTAACCTGCAAGTAATGGAATTATGATAAGGGCTCCCGAGAAGATGGGAAATATGCACCAAGTGGTATTTCAGAAAAGTTAATCTAGTATGATAGAGAATCAAGGACTAATCAGGAAAGCTGACTTCACAAGAGACATATGAACTAAACTCCAAGTTGCAAAATGCTAAGGGATCCACACAGTAAAGGAAACTGGAGTAACTGGGTGTCTGGTGGCACAGTTGGTTGAGGTGCCAACTTTTGATTTTGGCTCTGATCATGATCCTAAGGTTGTGGGATCAAGCCCCGTGTAGGGCTCTGTGCTAAGTGTGGATTCTGCCTAAGATTCATTCTCTCTTTCCCTCTCCCTCTCCCTCTCTCTTTCTCTCTCTCTCTCTCCTTCCTCTTTCCCTCTCTGTCCCTCTCCCCTGCTTGTGCTTCCTCTCTCTCTCTAAGAGAGAAAATGGAGTAATCTAAAATTTACTAAAACAGGACCTCACGGAACTAAAAATAGGTCTAGGCCTCAAGCACCAGTGGGGCTAACAGAGGACAAAATGGCACCTGAATTTCTGGAGAGCAGCCTCACTTTTAAACTTACTTTAAAAATAGAGAGGGATCCCTCTCTCTCCCCAACTCTGTTTCCCTCTTCCCCTCCCCCTGGTCCTCCACTAGGTCTCTCCTGTTTCCCTGTTAGACCTATGAGTGCAAACACATGGTTTCTGTCCCTCTCTGTCTGGCTTATTTTGCTTAGCATGACACCCTCAAGGTCCATCCATGAACTGAAGGTTGAAGGGAAAGGGGGGGGGGGAAGAGGTGGTGGTGATGGAGGAGAACACTTATGGGGAAGAGCACTGGGTGTTGTATGGAAATCAATTTGACAATAAAATATTTAAAAATAAATAAATAAATGTTACCAAAAAAATAAAATAAAAATAGAGAGGGAAAGAAGTGACTAGTCAGGACTTGAAAACTATCTGCTTTGACCTGGCATTGTGAAAATCAACTAAGCTTGTCCGGTGGCTCCCTCCCCTGCCAGTGATTATGACTCTTTACCAAGACCCTACTCAACAGTGTTCAATAGTTTCTTCCTATGCAATATAATGGAGTACTGACCAAGTTATATTGTGGACCATATTACTCCTTCTGAGCAGAAATCTATGTCCTTCAGGAAATAAAATTAGCCTTGAGCCACTTCAGATTTGATTTAGTATTTATTATTCTCTCTTGACCCTTCCATTTAAGTGTCCACCCTCATCTTCCTATACTTTTCTGTCTTCTTTTCCTGACTTTCCCCTTTTTCAGTGTACCAGGTTAAATTCACCTGAAATTCTTTGCACATTGCCATAGATTCTCAGAAAAAAAAAGACATCAACAATCCGACAAGGTAATAAACAGAGAAAGTAATGATGTGAGGGACTCCTGGGTGGCTCAGTTGGTTAAGCATCTGATTTTGGCTCAGGTCATGACCTTTCAGTTTGTGAGTTGGAGCCCTGCGTCAGGCACTGTACTAACAGCTCAGAGCCTGGAGTCTGCTTCAGGTTCTGTGTCTCCCTCTCTCTATGCCCCTCCCCCGCCTTTTTCTCTCTCTGTCTCTCAAAAATAAACAAACATTAGAAAAATTAAAAAAAAAGAAAGTAATCACGAATAGTCATTTTAAGCAATTAGATGTTTGTTTGTTTATTGTCAAGGAAAATCAGGATTGTCATGAGAGAACATTCTTGAGAGAGGAACCATTTCTGAAGTGATGTCTAATTTGGCTCCAGGCAAGGTGAAATGGAGATGTGAACTCTTGCCCATTAAACGTTGCATTTAATGTTTCCTTTAAGCAGATATTTAACATCTCTAACTGGGCATCTGTGAGGCAGGGAGAATAATATTCTGTCATGACAGAGATCACACAGATGGTCCAGTTAGCCCCCTCCAGCCCAGTCCATTGTGCTTCCATAAACATAGGCTATCATGGAGTCTGGAGAGGAAAAAAGGAATGCCTTAAATTCTTAAATGATGTGACCAATTCCTTCTCCATTTAATTTGATTCAGGCCTATATTTTCCATTTTATTCTCAGCAAGATTTTCAAAAGAAATACCACATTAAGAAGAAATAAATCTCCTACCTTTGACACCATTCTAGATATCCCTTCCCTAGAGTAATGAATTTAAATTATTTCTTTACATTTGTACATATTTTAATTTTCCGTTAAGAGCTTCCATGTGAGAAGTTTGAGTTCAGAAGACTCTAATCTCAATTTTGCTTGATCAGAAAACTCTAAAATGACAACTAAACCGCATGTTACCTTAATATTGTAAAACAGATTTAATAATGGCTTGAGTGAAAAAAGCATCAGGAAATGTCATTGTATGTAATATAATGTTTAGAGAGCTTTATTTAGGTTAGTGAAAACAAGTGATTATAAGAACATTTTGCTTCTATTTGTAAGTGAAGCAATAACTGTTTAAAATAATCCTTCAATACTAAAAATATATATTTGCAGTTTACAGAAATTAATTTGCTTTTATCAACAACCACTTCTTAGGGTTTTTAAAAATATACACTGACACATACATGTGTGTACATATTATACTTCCATTATTTTATAATTCACAATAAAATAATGATAATGCTAGACTTTATATGCATGATGATTCACATAAAAGAAAAACCTGACTTTATGAAAGAAAACCCTTTAGAGGCCAAATATTACTAAAGCAAAATATTTTGTTTAACCAAAGACATTAAGCCAAAGGGTATCAAATCATTACAGGTGGTATCCAATACAACAAAATTCAAGAACACAAAGGATTCCTGAATTGACTGTTTAGAGTCTTCAGTAGGACTCTACCTGCCTTTTGAGTCTCTTTAAATCACAGCAAACTATATCCATCAGAAGACATCTTATTCTTCCTCTTAGCCTTGCCTTTAACAACAAAATAAAGAAATAGAAACATTATCAAAAGCTAGATCACTTACCATAAATGCCGGTTGAGATGCAGGGAAATGCCTGTAAATAAACCACAAAAATAGCAATAAATTTTAAAGGAAAAACTTGGCCCAACCTGAAATCATCTACTTCATTACTGTTTGTGTGGTAATGGGATGTCCTCTATTCATATGCTCAGACCTCTGAAGCCCCACTCAGTAGGAAGAGACACTGTGGACACGGGCATATTAAAACTGTAAACTTCTCCTTATCAGCAGCAATCACATCAGCTCCCAAGCGCCAGCTGTCAAATTTCCAGGAATCTTATGAACCAACTGTTAAACCTAGTTATAAATAAGAAATTAAGTCATATAAGCCTGCAATTAAATGTTATATCTAAAACAAATATTCAGAAATCATCTCATCACTTGCCTAATTATTTTGCCACATTTCATCATTACCTCTGCTCTTAAGAAGACTTGTGTCTATTATACATGTATATAATATCTGATATAATATAAATAATTAATAATACATTTAATACAATATAAATATAATCTATATTTTATATCATATACTACATAACATGTAAGTTTATTATATAAATATATTATATATTATAATTTTTAAATGCTTCTTTATTTATTTTGAGAGAGAGAGAGAGAGAGAAAGAAAGGTCATGTTAGTGGTTTAAAACATTTTGTAAATGTTTTAATAAAATAAATTTTGCATCTATAGCGAACCTGTGGCTTCAACTAACCCACAAGTGTGGTCCAGTATGAATGTTGATGGATACTTTCAAGTTTGAAGCCCTACCGTGGTGATATCCACAGGTGGAATCTTTGGAAGTAATTTAGGGGGAGGGTGGAGGCCTCATGACAGGGTTGAAGTTCTGATGAGAAGCGAAGAGAGCTAGCACTCTCTGCTCTTCCCCTTCCGTTGAGAAGACGGCCATCTGCAAGCCCCTCTCCAGGCTTACCAGATCTGCTGGCATCTAGATCTCAGGCTTCCCACCTCCAGAACTGTGAGAAATAAATGTTTGTTGTTGAAGCCATTCGGTCTATGGTAATTTGTTATAACAGCCCAAACTAAGAGCCCATATTTTACCTAGCAATATTTAAAAGGAATTTGACTGAAAGAGTGTAGGAACAAATGTGAATATACAGCTAACTCTAAATTAGGCTCTCTAACAGGGGAACATGAGCTGAGCATAGCAATGTCCTCTGCCAATGTACCTCTGTGTAAATTTAATCAAGTTGTTTTCATCTTTCTGGATTTTTTATTTTTCAGTTGAAAATGAAGATGATAGCATTCACCATATAAAAATGTACTGTAGAAGTCAATGATGGAATTTATGAAAAATGTGACTGATAGTGTGCTACAAAATCTAAGAACTGCAGCTATCATTGACTGTAATATTGAACATTATTACTGAGCTCAATAATGATGCAAGGTCTGTTTTTTTTTCTTTATATCTTTGGGTTAAATGTGTACTGTATTTTATTTTCCTTAACATTTTTATAGACTGTATGTTTATTACCTTTACATGGATGTCCTATTTAAAAAGTCACAACTTATATGATTTTGTTTGAGAAAGAGTAAGCTCACCTATATGTCTGAAAAATGATAAATTTCTTTTTTCTATTCCTTCACTAGGAAACGCTACTGTTTCTTTATTTTTATGTTTATTTTTATTTTTGAGAGAGAGAGAAAGAGAGAGAGAGAGAGGAGAGGATCTCAAGTGGGGCTCTGCACTGACAGCAGAGAGCCTGATGTGGGTCTTGAACTCATGAACAGAACTGTGAGATCATGGCCTGAGCCTGAGCTGAAGTCAGATGCTCAAATGACTGAGGACCCAGGTGCCCCATAAATGCTATTGTTTCTAACAAGAAGAGAGGACAGTTTCTGAAATGGAGTAGGAGCTACTTTTTAAATGAATTAATGAGTTCATATTTATTCCTTGGGTTCTGAAGGTGCCAGTAAGATCTGAAGAATGTTCCTGAATGATTCAATACATCCAAGGACACAACACTCGAAGAGAGAGCGTGAAACAAATTCTCCTGGAAATATTCTCGTCTTTTGAAAAGCATTCACCAAGACCACTGACAGGCCTTTCTCTGTGTGTGAAAACCAACTGCATGCTCACTGTAAGCAATTTGATACTAATAGAAAGGGCTCGGAGTTCAGGGAGGGCCTACTTGAAAATACAAATATAAATTAGAGAGGATTCAGAGTCATTCCCATATCTGCCATGTTCACTCACGTTCCACTGTGCCTTTTAAATGAGGTAGAGGGAAATGAGCCACAGCTCGTGCCTCAGAAATTCCATGGGAGTGAACTGAACATGTAAACATCACCCATCTTGTGATTGCACAAGAGAAAGAAAGGTTTGAGTACTGCGACATTGAGCTCTCAAGCAGAGGCCAGAAGGCAACCATGATGTTTTCGACAAGCAAACCCACTGCAAATTCCACCTGCTCGTCATTCCAGTTCATGATATTGGGTAGTTTACGGAACTTCCCTGAGCATCAGTTCCCTCATTAGTAAAAGGAAATGAATGAGGAAATGAGACTCACCTTCTCATTTCTAATTTCTCATTCCCTAAGGTTCTGGGGGAAACTTAGGAGGAGTAAGGAACACAGAGCATTGAATCTGACAGATAGTAATATCTCAATTAATGCTGATTCCTGAGGTGGGCACTGGCATGCCCACTAAGCTCCACCTCCAGGGAGGAATTGTTGCCTAGAGCAGGGTTTCCCAGTCTCAGCTTTATTGATATTTTGGACCAGATAATGCTTTGTTCTGGGGGCTGTGTGGTACATTGTGAGATCGTTGGTGGCATCCCCGGACTCTATCCACTTGATGCCAGTGGCATTCCCCCCCTTCCTCCATAGTTACAATCCAAAACATATTCCTAGACATTGTTCAATGTCCCCTAGGGGCAAAATAATCTCTGGTTGAGGACAACTGCCCTAGAACCTGGGGTCTAGACCCCAGTGGTGCTGTCAGCAGACAGGGTCCAACTATCAACTTTTCCAGATATTGCCTCAGATGCAAAAGGCTACTTCACTAAGGATAGTCCACATCCAAAGACTAATTAATACAGAGTGGCAAGTCCTTGGTTCATCTTAGCTTAATCTAGCACAACACAGAAGGGCTCCCCATGGGGTCAGCGAGGCCGTCACTGGACTTGAATCACAGCTCATCTTTCCCTCTGTCCACTCCTGCTTCTTGCCCCTCTCTTCACCAGGTGTGGATCCCCAGCGCACACCTAAATAATCATCTTGCACCCTAATCTCTGTCTCAGAGTCTGCCTTCTGGGGAACTGATCCAACTCCCTTCCATTTCCTTCTTAGAGCCAGTTATATGAGTCTTTTTCCCATTAGATCTAGCAGAAGAGAACATACTGAACAGTTAATGGCAACTTTCATTTGCTTTAGCTCCCAGCAATATCTTGGAATCAATCATGCAACTTGGTAATTGAGTCTGAATGTACCAACTGCCTTGTCTGTTTTAACAAGGACAAATAGCTTCATCTGAAAATGACATCGTTGCCTTGAATGTGAAGGCAAATGGTCGTGTAATGGAGGATGGCTTTGGTAATATTATTGCATTAATTCAAACAAAAAAGCAATGATAAAGCAGAGATGGAAATACAATATAATGGGAAAAGTTTGTTTTATGTAAAACAACTTTGCCTGTAATTCATCCAAACTAAATCTCCTCCATTAATCACTTTTTATTGAGAGACAGGGAGAGGGGGAGGGAAGAAAGAAGAGAAGAGGAGAGAGAGAGACGGAGAGAAAGAGAGAAAAAAAAGAAAGGGGGGAGGACAGAGAGGAGAGGGAGAGATTGAGAAAGAAGGTAAGCAAGTGAGCTCAACTAAGGGATTTTACAGCACATAGTCTGTATTCTTTTCCATAATAAATTTCCAATGGTGTCACCAGAGGTGAGTAGCATGGGATTTCTTTATTTCAAAGTTGTGTTTAACATAACCACCTCCCACAAAAATCCTCTCCTGTGGACGAATGATAGATTGTACCAAAATCCAGCCAATTAGCCTGGTTTGTTTCAAGTGCACATAACTCAGCAGTCACCTGGGGAACTTGGAGAATGACATCACCAGCCTAATTTGTAAGGCTCCATATTCTCCTTCCAGAAGCCCCAGGAATAAAAGTCTTTATGCTAATCAGGCCCCAGCATATAGCCATCATATATATATATAGCAAGCCATATAGACTATGCCTCCCATTCTCTTGAATATCTATTTCCAGTTCTCCATTTGAGGGCAAGGAAGGGCAAGGTGGTGGGGTCACCACTTTCCTTGTCTTGATTCTAATAGTGCCTCAAAACTAAGGCAATAAACCCTAAGCCAACATCAAAACCATTCCTTGCTTTTCCCTGCCCCTTGATTCTTGGTTTATGCTTTCCTGCAAAGTGGGAATTTCTTGCTCTATTCTTTATCCATGTTCATTGCCATCTACCAATTGCTTATGCAATAGCCTTACCAGCTTGGTAGGATTAATTCCACCCTCAGCTGCACATGAAGGTGTTGATTGACCTAACTAAGTAGCACACATCCCCCTTAGCTACAAGGAGAGATGGAGAGTTCTGATATCAGCGAACTGATGGTGTAAATTAACTGTAACGTGCTGCCAGTCTTGAGAATCTTTCAATTGCTGAGCCAACACTTTCCTTATTGTTTAGTCAGTTTTAGTTAGATTTTCCATTATTTGCAAGCAAAAGCATATTACCTGATATACCTTCCATTTAACTGTTTTTAATTATATACCCCATTTCACTGAGAAAGCTATTGATTGTAAGAACACCATTATTTTGTTGTACTTTGTGTACCATTAAGAAGAAGTTCTATAAGTTGAAATATAACATATGTTTTCCTATCATTTAGATTTTTATTGTATACTTGACTGAAATTGCTATTTTGGACTTTTTAAATAATTTCTTAAGTCACATCTTGCTCTAAAGAGTAGATTAGAATGAGATAAGTTGGTTATATTTTCCTAAAACTTGTCTACATTCAGAGTCCCATACTTCTGAATCACTTTTCACTACAGAGTCATAGGTAAGAGTTCTCCACAGTTTTATCCTTGTGTTCTCAAGAAAGGTTTTGTTGATCCAGTTCTTCACAAGAGCTCCACTGTTTACTCTGGACTTTTCTTCCAGGGTTCTAACTCCTTCTCTGAAAGTTTTGAAACTGACTCCTTCTTTGCTGCCAACAAAGGTTTTCAGACAACATCCAAACACACCCCTCCTCCTCATATGGCCCCTAATTGGTTGACAGACTGAAAGTCAAGAGGTTGCAGCTGCCCAGTAAGTCCACTTGGAATGATAACCAATGGTACACATTGTACAGTGAGCAAAAACCCACCACGACTATGATTGACTGTAAAACATCCCAGGCTAAAAGAGATATCCTACTTTCAAAGAAGATAGGATATGGGATATGAGAAAATGAGCATCTTAGAAACAATGAACATCCAGGTACCATTCTTTGTCTTTAGGTGTTTGGTTATCAGCATAGTGCCACAGTCTCCTTATCCAGGATTCAGGGTACTTGAGTATTTCTCAAACTGTGATATGCCTGACTCTAAGAGTATGCAAGATATTTTGATGTGGCAAACAGATAGTCATTACTCATTTCACTGTAATGTCTACATATTATTTTGGTATACCACATATCCCCATTACTTTTCTCAAGCCTTCATCTCTCCTTCCACCTACATGCTTTACCATGTGAATTTGCAGTTCTACTAGGGGGAGATGTATTTTCCTTGTATCACTGATGAAAGACTTGAGCATATGACTTAGTTTGGTCAATGGGATAATAGTAGACATGACATTTAGAGTTGAACTTTTATACTCCTGACTTCAGAGGAGAATCATGAGAAGAGCATGGCTCATGAAGCCTGAGGCTGAGACAAGGAAGAATCTGAAGCCAACCTAGGGCAGCTGTGTCCCAGTGAACCCACAGGTGTGTAAGCAGGGAAGACATGCTTAGTTTTATGTCACTAAATTTTGGGGTTGTTTGTCACACAGCATTACTGTGGCAAAAGCAATCAAATAAATATACTAAAACTCTAAGTTATCATAATGAATTATAAGAAGGAATACTGGTTTTCCACTTGGGGTGATATTATAGTTTCCTTTAAAAATAAAAGTACTTAAAGAGTTAATTAAAATATTATAAAATTATCATATTAGAAGCTGAAATATGAATGTTTAAAATTCGGGAAATACTGTTGCCGTAGAAATCTAAATTGGAAATCAAGAGATCAGAGTCACTCATTCATTAACTCTAAATCCAAGAACGACCAGTGTATCTCTTCAGTGCCTCTGTTTTTCCGTCTATGAAAGGAGCACAGTTGGATTAAATGCTTTATTCAGCCATGTAATTCAGCCATGTAATTCTATGATTTTATAAAATGGTCTTTTGTCATATTATATAGCTCAGGATAAAAATAACAGAGAGACAGGGAATTTTATAGCATCTCGAATGCTTTACAGTGTTTGGACATGGGAGGTGGCAGCATGGCAAAAATAAGAGCTGTCCTTTTTTTAATTACTGTAATGTGCTGGGGCGCCTTGGTGGCTCAGTTGTGTAAGCATCCAACTTCAGCTCAGGTCATGATCTTATGGTTTGTGAGTTTGAGATCCACGTCCGGCTCTGTGCTGACAGCTCAGAGCCTGGAGCCTGCTTCAGATTCTGTGTCTCCCTCGCTCTCTGCCTCTCCTCCACTCACACTCTGTCTCTCTCCCTCTCTCTCAAAAATGAATAAACGTTAAAAAATAATTACTGCAATGTGTCAAGCATGGGGCTAAGATATCTATGTATATTATCTGACTCAATCTCATGAACAATCCTGCGATGAAGAACGTATTACCCCTTTTTATTATACATGGGGACAAACAAAACCGAGGAAGCAAACCTGCTCAAGGACAGAAAGGAATACTAAATAAGGGATGTATTAATTAATTTATTTATTGCATAAGGAATGACTGATTCTATGTTTTGCCTTTAATATTTCTTAATTACACAAATAATGTATGAACACATTCCCTAAGTGTCAAAGGAGACCGGTGTAGGCAGAAATCACTGAGAACTTCTACAGTCAAGTCCCTCCCTTCCTCTCACTAAACTAGAATACCCTGCCCCCAAGGCCATCATGATCAATAGTATGGTGAACAGATTCCACTCCATGTATTTACATTTTAAAGTCTAAATAAAATTGGGTCTTTTTCCTGATCTCAGTTCTGTACTCACTTCCTATCACACTTTAAATAGAATGAGGTCCAGGCCTTCAAGCTCCCAGTGATCTGGCTCCTAGCTTCCTCTCCCCTCTTCTTTCCTTCCATTTTTCCCTTTGCTCAGAGTTGCAGCCACACTGGCCTCATTTTGTTCTCCAAACACACAAAGCACAATCCTGCTTCACTGACTTTGGCCTTGCTGTCCTCATTGCCTGGCACATGTTTCTTCTAGATCTCTGATCAAATGTCACCTCCTCAAAGAGGCTCTTTCTGGCCTCTAGCTAAATTACTCTCTATTCCCTCAGGCTGCTTTGAATCTCTTTATGACTCCTACACCACCTGACACACAGTTGTCTGCTTGTTCTTTGTGTCCTCAATTTCAGTTCCCCCCACTGGCATGCAACTCCCATGAAGACTTTTGTTTTATTTGTTGTATCACCAGCACCTAAAACGTAGCCTAGAACTCAGTAAATATCTGAATGGTTGCATGAATAAACAATTGAGTTATAGGGCATATGTAAACATTATCATGTATTTTTTTCTACACAAATAGAGCATTCATTGTGGTTGATGTTTTGATATTAGCTTTTTTTCATGTCCTAGATTTTGGTGATCTTTTCATATCTGTGCATACTGACCCATCTCATGTTTGTACAGTCTACACACTATTCTATGGTATGGTTACCCAGTTTATCTAATACTGCCACATCGATGAATATGTAGGTTGTTTGTAATTTTGCTATAACAAATAACCCTGCAATACAAATTCCTGACTTGCCTTTATGTACTTAACAGTATTCTAGTAGGATCTATTTCTAGAAATGAAATTAACTTCTTTAACCATTGGGTTAAATTTAAATTTTGAGGAATATTAACAATACACTACCCCTGAACATTTGTATTTCTAATATGAAACCTCCTCAATAGTAAAGAAAAGTCTTTAATTCCACTTTTAACCCATATTACACAGGTGAACAGAGCAAAAGGATGCTGTCTCCTTAACAGGTTGCACTGGAAAATGCAAATCACTGTACCTCCCATCTCCAAGGCTAAAAAACCTGAAGGCCAAGGTCATTTAGAGGAGACTGTGAATGAGATCACATGGAATTGGCCAGTGAAGTTTTTGAAGTCATTGTACAAGCTCACCCAGGCACCATAATTATAAGCAATAACTTTGTTTTTGTTTTCTTCATTATACCTTGGAAATAGCTGTCATAAAGTCATTTATTGCCAGCTGCTTTCATGTTTATAACTACAACTCCACACAGTATAAAACAAACTATTACATAGCTATGAATAGTAGCAATCCTCTTCCAAACTTTATATTTTCCAAGAAGACAGCTGGATTAGTTCCACAGTGAATTTATTAGGATGCAAAATGTCAGAACCAGCAAAGAGAAAAACTTGCCTTTTGCCCGAGCTTGCCCATGTGACTGGTAGGAATGTTTTACTGTAAACTATACATATGTGAAAACAAGAACAGGCCACCATAAACCCACTGAACCCAAAGGAATGTTCATTCTGTTCCAAAATGTCTACATCTGTAAACTCCCTTTATGTAGAAGCAAGGGGAAGAAACAAAGGTTAAAAAAAGAAAAAAAGAAAAACAACCCCCCCCCCAAAACTTCTTATCAACAGCAAAACACTTGTGCAATATGAAAGCACTTACTGGAACAAAGAGTCACTAAAATGATGACTTTTCAAAAATCTAATTACCTCTAATTTTGTAGCCCTTCTCCATCTTCCTTATAATTAAGGACATGTATCAAGCATGTGCTACATCCCTGGCACCAAGGGGTGAGGAGTGTGTGGGAATGCTCTGTGGTGACCTTTGCTGGGCAGAGCCAGGGGAAACTGAGAGAAGAGTCATCATTTCAGATCCCCTAAGAAGTAAATTACCCACTTGAGTATGAATGGCCCACAGCTCAAAACCACTGGTAAGATCTAACTGCCTGCACGGAGGGGACTTCCTGGATAAAGAACGGGCCTAAAATGACAAGGAGGAATTGTGTGCTCACAGCACTGAGGATGTAGTGCACTGAAAGTATAGGACTTGTGGACCTTTGAGCTTTCCTCTTCCCGGCTGTACAGGACTCTGTGTCCCATCCCTTACCATGCCCACATGCCCCTGCCCTTGGTGCCTCACACAGCAATTATCATAGACCCATTTTGCTAGCGCACTTGGAAAAGAAAGAGGCTGGAAGTCAAATCCCAGGTCTAGCCCTTAATTAATGACTGATGAGCAGGGAGTGGAAGGCTGTAAATATTGGAATATCATTACTCTGCTGAGAAAAATGTACATGTGACATTCATCATCTAGAAACTACTTTGCAGTCACCTGGGATTTGACCTGATGTCTACCCTTCCCTTCCAGTCTCAGTGCCTCACATCTCGCCTGAGTTTTTCTTGGGATTTTCCTAATAAATCCCTTTCCCCAAATCCTCACCTCAGAGTCTGTTTCTGGGAAACCAACCCAAGACATCTGTTATTGTTATTTACCTTGATGTCACTGGTAGTAAAATCATTAATGCAAAATAGACCTGGAGGGTTAATTTGGGAGAACCTCTAAGGAAATAGAGCACATGGTCATCCGAAGTCAGTCTTGGTAAGAATGAGAAAAAAAAAAACACAACCAAACAAACATAAAACAAAAAACAAGCCAATCCTTGTGAAGTCACAAGAAAGAATAAAGGGCATCCTTAAGGCCATGAACAACTTGAAAAACTGAGACCTGAATCAGAGCCAAGGAAGGGATCCCAAGGACATACAACTGGGAGGAAATTCAGAATTTGACAACTCAGGGAGAAAGTGGTGGCCCTGGAACTGGGTCTTCCATGCCAAGTACGAGGCCACACACGGATTGTGCACCATGTAAAGTTTTGTCAATACAATTCCAAAACACATAGCTTTGAGTCAGTCCCTGGATTCTCTTAATAGTAAGCTGTATCTTAATATCTCTCTGAATTAGAAAGCTGAAGATATCACTTCTAGAGAAACATTAGGAACACTCATTAACAACAAATAACCACAAAAGAATGAACACAGATGTTCTCATAAAGGAACAACCCAGAAGCCTTGACACACTTAGATGGCAAGGTGACATTTTCTATGAGTCTATTTCCCAGCCCACCAGTCTTACATCTCCTTCCAGGCCTCACTAACAATCCAAACAGCTTTTAGAAGGAGGAAAGAAAATACACATTCAACAAATATTTACTGATAGACCACTGATATAGACAAAATAAAAGAGTATCTAGAAGCTTCAGCTGTCTCTCAGGTTTGTGTCTTCCTGCGGCTTAGTATAACAAATAGGAATAAAGATGCCACCTAAGAAAGCTTCCAGAATGGTTTCACCTCGGCCTTGCTGTCTCTCATAATAACCGTGAAAGACTGAGAGGAGGCATTATTATTACTCTCCCTTGATGGGGTAGGGTGGCACACAATGGGCAAGAGGGAAAGCTTAGGCAGATGCCCTGCTGTTATTGACTCAAAATTCTAAGTACTTCCTGGTGCAAAATAGAATTGGTGAGGTCAGGAGAGAAGCTGGAGACAGGTGAAAAGTCCATCCTGAGCATGCTCAGTCCTTGAGAAACAACTGGTTGGAGAAGAAGAACTCTTAATCAGCAAGAACACAGTATGAAAACCCATCCGGGCACTAGCCGGCATATCTCATGAGTGTTAAATAAATTTGCTATCAAACGAAAGGTTAACTGAACAGGGTAACTGAAGTTTAGGACACTTTGGGACTGTTGTTCTGTTCTATTCAGATGACTGAAGATCAGGACACTTTGAGAACCACTGTGTTAGTTTATCCTGAGCAAGGTTGGTTTTGTTTTGTTTTGTTTTGTGTTTCCCACTGCTGCGCCAGACCGTTGTTGCCCAGCCCGCATTCACTCCATACCCGGCACAGACGGTCTCACACGAAGATAAGCTAAGGTCTTTTCTTTTCTATCTTGTTACTCTGTCGCAGACCACACCAGTTATAAAGAAAGCAGATTTCCAGATTATCAACACATATGTAACTTTTATTCCTGCAGACATTTTGACACCTCTCTTCCATCTCTTACAAGGTCAGCATGTTTTCTCCATCAATTGGGCAATTTCATGTCAGCCTCCCCATAATTTCATGGTGTGAACTTGAAAACATCATATAGAAAAGAAACGGTTTCCAATACGAATATAGCCCCTTCTTAAGTCAATTACATATGCAAACACTTGATTCCATTTCATATTTTTGAGAATCAGGTGAGATTCTATTGATAGTTGCCTGGGACCTAAGCTACAGTGTGATTTGTAAAGAGTAAGGGCTTTAAATAAAATGAGTTGTGATTATGCAGCATGAGTCAATATGTAAAGGTAATAAATTTTTCTTTCCTTAGTCACAAAGGAAGACATTAGTCAAGCCTAATGCACAGTTTATATTTAACAAGGGAATTAATTACGGGATAATGACTACGAAAGAGGTGTCTAAAGGACGTACCCTGTAGGAATGACTAAAATAAAGGAAAGCAAGAAAGGAAAAGGAAAAGGAAATTGATTTTCGTCATATTTTCCAAGTTCAAGATTTGCTACTCATGGCCTGAAAATGGCTATGCTTTGTGGGCCATCAATCACTGTGAAGAGTTTTATCAACTGGAGTCTATTATGGAAATGAGCAAAAAGAAAAAGACATGAGCAGCCATTCTGCAAGGAGATGTCTGACAGCTCAGGCCCCAGGATGTGACTTATTTGTGTACATTTCCCAGTGATCACTGCATTAATCCAACCAGAATTCTGCCAGAACCACAAAGAAGGGAGCAGCATAGGTCTAACAGGAGAACAGGAGAAACCTGATGGAGGACCAGGGGGAGGGGAAGAGGGAATGAGAGCTGGGGAGAGAGAGGGATGCAAAACTTGAGAGACTATTGAATACTGAAAATGAACTGAGGGTTGAAAGGAAACGGGGAGAGGGGAAGAGAGGTGGTGGTGATGGAGGAGGGCACTTATGGGGAAGAGCACTGGGTGTTGTATGGAAACCAATTTGACAATAAACTATTAAAAAAAAACAATGAGGGGAGCAGGCAGCTGGCCTTCAAAGTACACACTGAGGGTCAGTGTATACACAGTTGTATCCACAATTGGCTCCAAGGCTGGGAGATGCAAAAACCATCAGGATGAGAGGACCAACTTATACAGAATGTGATTCACCCATTATTCACTAAGAAATAGTTAAAACTACATGCTTTTGTATCCTTAAGGAGTTAATGGAGGCACTAAGAGAGTCAGTAAGAAAGTCACACATGAATGAATGCATGAATGGATGAATGAAAGATAGTAAGATGAAAGGATAGGTGGATGAATGGATAGATGGAACAATTCTTGATTTGGAGATGAATACTTTTAGCTTCCACCAGTTCGCTTAACTTTGACTTCATTTAAAGTATAATTTCACAAAGTGAAGGATTTGATTTTTAACCACAATATCACAGTTGCATCTTGATTAAAGGCAAACAAAATGAAAACCATCCATTAGAGGTTGTAACTCTATCTTAGAAACTTATTATAGCCAAGCATTACATTCCCTTCAAGTGTGTGAAAGGATTTTTGTCCACTGTCATTTTCCTCTCTCTCCATATCATTGTGTCTTCTTTTTGGGGATTCTCTGTAAGTGGGGCATATCGTCAACATGGAAAATAATAGCTACATTAATACAACACACATCACTTAATGTAATTGAGGAAGGTTTTTAAGGACACAGTAAGAAACCAATGATTAGGCAAGGCTTCTTTGCTAGAGATTTATTTCCTATATGTTACAAAGAGCTGTCCAAGTTTCCTCTATCTTTTTCAACCAACATTTCATCATGAGATCCCTAGCTCATGCCTACCTGCAGAAGCTATAAAGGACCCTTTTGGCCACTCTTCACATTACTTTCCTGGCTTTTAGTGTTCTGCTAAAATAACAGGGATCCTACAGGTGCAATTGTCCTTGGTAGCTCACTGTTCCAGCTACCCCATGGATGGCACCCCTCCCTACCATCTCTGATATGACTCAACAAGGCTTCACCTGAACTTCCCCTGGGATGGGAAGTCCACTGTCTCAGAAAGTGCATGAACCAGTGCTTCTCAAACTTCAGTGTGCATCCACTCATCTGAGTATCTTTCTCAAATGCAAATTCTGATTAGGTAGATCTGGGGCAGGCTGAGATTATGCATTTCTAACAGTCTCCCATGTGATGGTAATGTAGTTGGTCTGAGTACATTTATAGTAGCAGGTGACTAGAGAATAATGTCACTTCAAGTTCTACTTTTCAAGATAACATTGACTCAATTCTAACCTTGAGAAGCCTGGGAGGAAATTATTGTTCCCGCTTAAGACTTAGATACCTGAAGCAGCAGCACAGCTTCCAGAGCTACACAGAAGACAGTAACAGACAAGGAAGAGGACAGATGATGAAGTCCATGCTCTTTCCTCCACACCTGCACTGTTCCAAAAACTTCCCCTTTAAACATGGGACTCCTTTCATCATGACAAATACCCTTGTCTTTCTGCTTGCATGAAATGTCAACTTCAGAATCTCAACTTTCACAGTGGGACTATTTTGTCTGTCTCTATCTGCACATGTCATGTCTACATTTTATTTTATTTTTTACATTTTTGGAAAACTTTATTTTTTATTTTGAAAGAAAGAGAAAGCAGCATGAGTGGGGGAGAGGCAGAGAGAGAGAGGAGATAGCAAGAATCCCAAGCAGGCCCCATGCTGCCCAACATGGGGCTCAAACTCACAAACCACGAGATCATAAACTGAGCCAAAGTCAGACACTTATCTGACTGAGCTGCCCAGGTGCCCCAATATATTTTAGATCCATATTCAGTGTATTCCAGAAATTGGACTAGACTAGTTCTCAAACATTACTGTGTAGGCAATTCACTAGGGGACCTTGTTAAAAAGCATATAGGTCTGGACTGAGGTCTTACTTTCTGCATTTGTAACAAATTCCCAGATGATACTAATGCTGATGATCTTAAACTCCACTCTAAGTAACAAGAGTTGAGACTATTACTCACTAAAATTTCCCACTTCTGATCTCTGTTCATGTTAACCTTTGCATCAGTAAAGGTTTTGATGCAAACAATAGGCAACTTAACTCCAAGCAGAGCTCAAAATAAAAAATACATTATTTTGTAATTAAAAAAATCCAGCAATATATATAGCTTTAGGTAAGGCCTAAAGCAACTTCTCGTGATGTCTCCAATTACTATCTTAAGATACTGACTAGGTTAATTGGTTGCTCTGAACCCCATGTATGTACATATATAGCTGTGAACACGCTACCTGGTGAGTTGGAAGTCAAATCAGGTGCTTTCTTGGTGAGGGGAGAGGGCTGAGACAAAAGCTGAGGAGTCCCCTCTTGTCAAAATTGCAAGTAAATTTTTTCTGGAGTTGAGAGGAAAATCCTATGGAATAATTTCTGAAAATTACTTATGCTCAAAAACTGTAATTCAGTAATCTGAGAAACTTTCAAGAATTTGATCACACTTAGAAGGCATAGATTATTAAGGCCTAAAACAAAATACCCACAAACATATAAGTTCTTGTGTCCTGCCTTTAGATTAAAACATAAATCTCTCAATGATTTATATATTTTTAAAACTCTATTAAAGATTCCCTGAACTCTTTTTAATAACCCTTCCCAACCACCTCTAAATGTTTTCTCTGTGAAGTATTTCCTTCCGTTCTACAACCTCCACCTCCACTCTTTCCCTATTTTGATTTGGTATGATGGAATCTTCCTTAATGAGCCACACTGGGCCATATCCATAGGACTCTAGTTTCATAATCAATAACTTTAGAGAAGTTAATAAGGTGAAGCAAAGACAAAAGTTTCTGTTTCCTTTAGCTACGGTGTATTTCCCTTAGTCTGGCCACTTCGGTTCTTCCACTCAGAATTCTAGTATGCCTTGGAATCTTAAGACTCCTTTTCATTCACCTTTGATGTATAGCAAAACTTGCAAAAAAAAAGTTTCCTATTTCTATAAGAAATGTCATGACATTTTGCATTCTGCAGTGAATGCACAAGCTTGCAAGATTATGTTGATGTAATGGTGACTCTGCTATCACATCCGGGAATTGAAATGATAGAAGAAAAATGCTAATATGTTCACTAGATGAAATCAAAGAAAGGTACTTATTTATAATTATGGATCTTTATCCTATTTTTCTCTTCTTGAATAATAATATACAGTATTTTCTAGTTACTTATGGTAAGGGATATTTTTGGAAAATTATTAGCAATGCAGATATGAACATCTTTGGGTACATTTTACTAGGGAGATTTTTAAGTATGTAATGACTTGCCTACAATACTTTATGAGCTTTCATAAATGGGTCATTTGTCCAGATAAGAAATTTAGTTGTATAATGAACATAGAGTTATATTTGGATCATAATTACACAGGCTAGAACCACTAGCAAAGTCATTAGACATAATAATTCCTAAGCTTCCCCGAAGAAGGAACTGATCAGGGGAGACCTCAGTTGGTCCATTTTATGTCTTTAAGCAGCCTAAAATTTTATTCTGATGTGTCTTAATACTTTAAGTGGGGCAGTGTCTGTGCCAAGATCTGTTAATTTCCAGGTGGAAAACAGAGTCGAGGTCTACAGAGGCCCTACAACCTTGGAAAATTGATGTATCTAGATAAATCAGCCATAATGGAAATCATTTTAGACAAGGGTTTTCTTTAACCAAAACTGTGCTGATGTTTTGTTCACTTAGCCCATATGCTTTGATGTTTTAGTTCTTACATTATAACTGGTTGATAAGAAATAGTGTGATGGAAAGGCTACACATAAAAGGGTATTAAATAACTCCATTAAATGGGTTGGATTTTCTTTCCTTCTTGATCTTTCTTCACCATTTCAACTTGTTTTTTCAATAGTACACATGCAAAATTAAATTCCTTTGAATTTGCTCAACCTCTGTTCTGAAATCATCATTTGACTCATTAACACAAATAAAATTACAGGGTATTTTGAGGCTCCAACTGGTAGGAGCAACTAATAATTATTTATACCTCTTTTCCAATAGCAGTTGCACCTTTGGAGAAATAATGAGAAACTAATTACCATTGATTTAGCATCTGAACTTTTCAGGCATTCTTTGTCACCCCCTAGATAATGAGTATTAAGAGAAATGGAGGATGCAAGAAAGAGAGTGTCAGAAGGTGCCGAAAGCCTCCACACAGCCACACGTGGTCAAAAGACAGGGGACAGCAACATCCTGCGAAGGCGGTTCCAACTCCACTCTCATGATGCCTACAAAACACAGGATTGAGCCTTTTGCACACAGCCTCCTGCAGACTGGGATTCCACTTCACTGGGTAGTACAGAAGCTTTATGGATTGGAAAATGAAGGATAAACTTGCAAGAAAACACTGGCATTTCTGACGAGGTCACGTTTTTCTCTTAGTTCTATATGGACACTCAAAACTTAATAGTCGTCAAAGCATAAAATTACCATTTTTAGATAGTAGGAAGTACTAGCTCAGTAATTTGGGAACAGTTCTAACACTAATTTATTAGGCTAATATATTGTAATTGAAGTTGGAGGAAATCACTTTTTTTTCTATAAGATCTATTCAAAGCCATGCAATCACAGTTTTATCTTATACTTTTAGGGACCAATGAGAAAATTTAATGAAAAATCCATAACAGGATGCAGGCTTTCAAAAATTACCAGAAAAGGGGAATAAGATAAGGGGCTATGGAACAGGATTTTCAAAATCTGATTTTCTTTTTTTCATTAACAGACCAAATCATTTCTGAAAATTTCCTAAAGTCCTTTAGCAAAGAAAAAGCATCAATACTGTGAAGAATATGAAGATTTTCTTTACCAAGACTTCAGGCTAACGACAAAAGGATATTTCAAATTAAAGAAATATTTTCCTGGAAAGAGAAGTCACGGTTTATAAAGAGCTTATGTTATCTTGTCCAGGTTGTGATATGTTTTTTTAAGAATGTGTGTGTGTGTGTGTGTGTGTGTGTGTGTGTGTGTGTGTGTGTGTGTGCCTAAGTGTATACCCTGGAAGTAATTGGTCAAGACAAAGTATTCTAATCAGTACTCACCTCCCTGAGATGGCTATACCAACATATCAATCATCATTATCAAATAGCAGAGGATTAGTTAACAAGCCAATGAGATACAAGAAATAATTCTTTATTGGTGAAATGAGAGGTTGTTCAAGATCATTAGTTGGCTAAAGAGATTATACAGGCCCCACCCATTTTGCATGAGAGATATTTGAGAATCTATAGATTCTGGGAAGTTTAACCATCTAAGATCTTGGTTGCTGAGCCAAGGTCCACAGCTTTGACAGTACAATTACACACTGGATAGACAATTCTATGACCTGACCCATTTAGAGACAGGCTGTTCAAAATGAACTCTTCCTGTAAAGTGTTGGTTGGGGTGCTTGCAGATGGAGGAGCATCACTAAGTTTAGAGGATAAGACTGGCTGACTGTTTTTATGACTGCTTGCTAATGAATGTTAGTATATGTGACAGAATTCAGCCTGAAAACTGCTTATATTTGTAACATAGAGTTTGATATAGCTATGAGAGATCAGTAGAACACTTTCACCTCATTTACCCCTACCGGAGGCTAGTAATATTGGACAAACGAACTTGATGATTGTTGATGGAGCTGAAATTCATGGGCAGAAACATAGTAACAAAGGTGAAACAGTGTGCTGGAGAGACTGACTCAGGAGCTAGCACAAGCGAGCCAGTATTCTCCAAAAATACCTAAAGACGGGAACCCATTAACGCAAGACACATGATGAGGTTCAATCTAATTATAAAATATACAATTAGCTCAAAAAATAATGCTACCATAAAGGATGTTTCTCTGGTCAAGATCCATTTGATGATGGTGCACCTGGGTGGCTCTGTCAGATAAACTTCCTACATTTGATTTCATCTCAGATCATGATCTCACAGTTTGTGAGTTCAAGCCCCACATTAGGCTCCATGCAGACAGTATGGAACCTGCTTGGAATTCTCTCTCTGCCTCTCTCTCTATGTCCCTACCCCTCAAATAAATAAATAAACTTTAAAAAAAAGATCCATTTGATGGCATCAAGTGCTACGAAGCTGGAGAACTTTAGCAGTTCTACACGGGGTGGGGAGTAGTGCTCTGGTTTGGCTGAGACTTTTTCTTCCACTACGTTCATTCATGTCTGATGGCTAAGGATGTTCTCTTGATTAGAAATATTACCTCCCAATTATGCTTATCTATTTTTAATCTTTCAGAGAAATTAACAGAATAATGCTTTAAAAAAAACAGGAAATAATGAGAAGAATAGAGAAGAACTGACCTAGACCAAGAAGGAAAAACAGTGGGCAAGATGTGGGCCACTATTTCCAGTTATGAGGCTGCACTTGTGTTTGTTTCCTTAGTTCAGCCAGTCTTGGCTATCCCTCTAAGTTGGTGTGTAACAGATGCTGCTAATGCTCTACCCATAGCCCCTTAAAGTTCATGTTCCCATGCCACCAGTGCCTTCATTGCCAGCTCCTCAGACTCTCTGGCCTTGGATGGTTGATAGAAGGAAGGTTCTGAGATGTGCTCCATGCAGCCTACTAGAGGATCTCATGGGATTGAGCCTTCGCTGCCCACAGCAGCAACCTGTTCAACAATGCACCTGTGTTGGCTTTCTGCCATTCCCTTTGCTACTTCCCGATTCCCTTATCAAAAGATCCTAGAATCACCTCCAAAATTAGCTACATGTACTCAGCTAGTCACCATGTCTCTTTTGGAGAAGATCCAGTCTCAGATATATGCTCATATTAGGTACATGTGCTCACATGAGTGCCCATAGTAAGCACACAATATAAATAAACATCTTTACTCTCCCAGAGACCAGAGCAAATAACCCCTTCTCTTTATTGCTATTTCTGCATTCTATTGCCATGTTATCATTCTACTGCTTGGTAGAATTATAAACTACAGCATTGTGACTCCTGGAACTGCATATAATCACTATTCAAAAGGAAAAATGAACTGAAAAATAAAAACCTTCCTTGCAACTTGATATACATAAGATAAAGGCAAGAGAGTGGAGAAGTGAAATCTTAGGCAAGCTTGATGATCAATCACAGTAATTTAACCATAAAAACGACTAGGAAGAGCTTTAGGGTATGTATCATGTATCATTTGGTCCCGAGTAAAGATTATTTTATTGCACTAAGTTTTGCAGATTGTCCATTTGAACACAGTTGATCTATATCCAGCCAGAATTGGCTTCCATGGGAGCTTTAGAATAATAATAATATCAATAATAATAAATTGATTTTGTTACAGCTTTTATTATCAGTTATAGTTAAGAAAAGGCAGAGAAGAAAAGAGGCTCGATGTATTCATACTCAGTTAGCTAACAAGTCAAAGAGAGATTGGAAATAATTCTTCATAGGTGAAATGGGTGAGGTTCAAGATATGTAGTTGGAATTGAAGCTTAGGAATAAAAATCCCATGACCTGATGATCTGGAGGCAACTAATTTACTGTGAGACAAAAGAGATTTCCCAGAAGCTATTAGAATAGATAAAATGACACCACTTTCACAAGCCAACTTGCTTCACCTTTTAAGAAATTCTCTCCAGATTTCCTTTGCCAGACATACTCAAAGATAAATAGAAACATGACTCTCAGACAAATATTTACAGGCCTTGGCACCACAGAGCTCTCTCCTTTCTGTAATGTTTTGTGTATTTATACGGAGGCGCACTCGCTGCTGCTGAAAGATGTCATCTCGGGAGGGTAAGGGCCAGAGGTCATCTTTAATGTGGTTTTATTCCACTGATCTCAGTAGCTGAACAGGAGGGAGAGCTTTCATTTAGTGAGGTCTTTGCTCCAATTCTCCTCTTCTGGTATCTCCTTGTGCTTTGCCCTTCATCGTTTAAGGTCAGAAGTAAGATGAGAAGATGTGGGTCGCATGGAACAGTGGATAAAAAAAGAGCATCTTCAAAAAGTGAAAGATTGTTAGAGAAACATGTATTTTTATTTTATTAGGTCTTGTACAAACCTTCATAAGCTAGTGGATACTAGCAAGGCTATGAGCTACAATCAGATAAATGCTGTCAAATACTCTAAGGACTTCCACTCTGCACAGCCAGAACCTGTCATCTGCCCAGACCAGGAGGTTAAGCTGAGGTTCACAAAGGACTCTGCAAAAGAAAGTGTTTGTGTCTAAATCATATAGTCTCTACAAGGACATTCTGCCTAGGGCATTGCAGAGTTGATTTTTTTAAATTCTCTTAAAATAAGTTTCTGGTTTAAAATTCATGAGATCCTTCAAATCTTACATAAATCCTGCCCATTTCCTGCCTTGTTTTGCCGAGGAATTTTTTAAGAATTAGCAAATTTAAATGACCACACTGTCAGAGCAGAGCCTGACACAGGGCTCGACCTCACAAACAGTGAAATCATGACCTAAGCTGAAATTAAGAGTCAGATGCTTAACCCACTGAGCCACCAGGTGGGACAGAATATTTCATTTTATTTCTTAATGGAGCATTTACAGGTATGACTGTTCTGAAGGTAAATTTTGGGGCTAGGAGCACCGGGCACAGAGATCTTTGCGTCTTGCTGTCAGTAACTCTGAGACCCTGAGGACACAACTTCAGGCCTCTCTGGTCCTCAGTTGCTTAATGTGGAAAATGAGGAGGTTACACTAAATAATCTGTAAACTTCTTCTCCAGCCTGATGCTCTGTGATTCAAGTAACCATGGCTAACTTTCACTGAACACTTACCATGTGCTATGCAGTATTCCAAAAGTAATAAATGGATGGGGTGCCTGGGTGGCTCAGTTGGTTAAGCATCTGACTTCTACTCAGGTCACAGTCTTACTGTTTGTGAATTTGAGCCTCACATCAGGCCCTCTGCTGACAGTTCAGAGCCTGGAGCCTGCTCCAGATTCTGTCTCCTTCTCTCTCTGCTCACACTCTGCCTTTCTCAAAAATAAACAAACATAAAAAAACAAACAAAAGTAATAAATGGATTACTAATGTAATTCTCCCCACAAGCCCATAAGGTAGGCATTATTTTTTATCAGTGGCTCCATTTTATGGATGGAAATGGAACCCCAGGGAGGTTCATTGCCTTATGGAAGATCACATACCCAGTGAGTGGCAAAGCCAGGACATGGTGAGGCACTCTGACTCTAGGGAATGCTCCGTTAGCCACTAGCCTGCCTCTTCCACTACCTTTGACCTCCTTCATGTTGTCCTAAGGCTAAAGAGCCCACAGGTGCAAAATGTCTCTGGTTGGGTTTCCCCAGAAGTGGACATTAGAATTTTGGGAAAAAGTAGGTTATTTGGGAAATGATTTCAGGAAGCACTGTGCAGATGAGTGGGGAATGGCAGAGAGGAAAACCAGTGAGTACAATATATCTTTTTGTGTGTGCACACAAGCAAGTGGGGGGGGTGCAGAGAGAGAGACAGACAGACAGACAGACAGACAGAGACAGAGACAGAGAGAGAAAAAAATCCCAATCAGGTTCCACACTGTCAACACAGAGCCCAATGTAGGGCTCGATCCCACAAATCAAGAACTGGACGCTTAAGTATCCGAGTCACACAAGGGCTACTATGGTGCACTTTAATGAATGGGTTTCTCTGGACAACTGGGGCTCCATCCTGCTGTGGCTCTCTGAGGAACTGTGTAGAGAACAACCTGGAGGTTTCCATCAAGGAGGGGTTTACAGAGGGTGTCTACCGACCAACTCCCATCCTGATCGGTTAGGTCTCTGTGGTTCTGCCTCATCTGTACTTGAGCAGAGCATACCCTCTTGGCCAGATGATAAACAACTGTAGTCTTGAGGTGCAGGGAGTCCTCAGCAAGCACAGGAACCAGGGAGGCTGAATGGCAGGGATAAGGTACTGACAGAATCTGCTACACCTGGCTAGAGGAGCCGGAGCCAGTGCTCACATGCCAGCCATTTGGCTACAGTCCTTGGCCTCTGAACAGGCAAATCACCTATGTCGACAACTGTGTAGGCTCCAAATCTACTAAAGGGAAAAACAGCCTTCTCAATCTCCCTCCCAGGGTCTCTCTGCCAACTAGGCTTCTGGCTGGTACAAGGGAAGGCTCCTGAGCCATTGTCTTGTTTAGTTTAATTTGAGATTCGACATATCCCATGATTTATAAAAGGCCCAGGATACTTAATGAGCTTGATCTGTGCCTTGAGCTAACTGCATCTCCCTGTGCTATGCTGCTGTCGATTAAAAATAAACACTGGTTTTGTTTGTCCTGGACAATTTGTTTGTCTTTCCACAAATGTTCCATTAGCTATCAGACTCATTTTTTAGTTCAATTGCCAAGACTAGTAAAGTTTATATAAGTGCAGAATGATACATGCCTACCATTTGTACTCAAGTTGAAAGCATTTAAAAATCATTTTAAATGAAACTTTTCATCTTTTAATTAAAAATAAAACCCAGCTTGATTTTATTAGCCTGTAAGATAACATTTCACCAGTAAAAGACATTCCCCAAGGACTCTAATAAAAAGAACAAATACATTATTATAATATGATTAATTCATATTAAAGATTCTCTTACTAAAGAAGGTCAGTGAGGCTCATTTGGTAGCATGCTTAGAGCTGAGCTAGGGGGTCAAAGGTTGTTATTATTTGACATTTATAGACCTGGCAGTAGGACATGATGAAGTATTTGAGTGTGCAAACTGGACATGACCTAACTGCCCAATAAAACAATGCTGAACACTTGCACTGAGCATCACAATCACTCAGTCATCTTATCTTTATATATACTGCAGGTGATTCAAGTGTAAATGACAACTGTAACATCAAATGACCTCACAGGTTCCATGGGCATAAGATGACCAAATGGTTGGAGGTTAGGGGACAAGGGATGCAGCAGTGAGCTCTCAAGGCCAGGGTTGGGACCACCACCCTTTCCTTTCAGGTCAAAAGCCACTAGCTCCATATTCTCTTGGGTAGCCAGACAGACAGTAGACGACTATTTCTATTCATTTATTTGGCTGATCATCATGTACTCATTGAGACTTTATTGTGTGCCAGACACTGAGAAGCATTGATGTTATTTTGGTGAGCAAAAGCACGCAGGTTCCTACACTCAACAGCTTCAAAATCTGGCAGGAAAAGACAATTAAGTGAAAGAAACACAGCAGTGTGAAAGTGCACCCTAAAGAGTTACGGGGAAGAATTGCAGGACAACAAGAGAGCTACAGTTGGCGATTTGACCTGATTATGAAGGTCAGGGTAGGAAGATTTCCCTGAGGCAATGACATAAGAGCTAAGATCAGTAAGATGAGGAGGAATTAACTAGACAAGAAGTGTAAGGGAACAGCATTCCCTGGGAAGGGAATGCATGTGCAAAGCATCGTGTGTTGGGGGGAAGTACAGGGGTTACGATAGAGCTGGAGCATAGACTCCAAGAGAAGCATGGCACTGGGTAGACCAGAAAGACTTAATTGGGGAGTTTTGCTTTTATCTCACTGGGGAGTATCTTCCCACTGCTCATGGAGGCTGCCCCACATGGATGTGCTGATTTGATTGCATGTCCTCTTTGCACAGCATGAGATGTTTGAGGGCTGAGACAAGGCCTTATTTGTTTTTACCTCCTTTAAACTTTAGCACCATAACCAGTTTAGTCTATGTTTTTAATTTTATTGAAATAAGATTAACAAAGCATAGAATTCACCACTTTCATGTGTATTCACAACTTGTATTTCCATCACCACTAATTCTTTAATGCCTTCCTCAAAACAAAAACAAAAACCAAAACCTCATACTTACTAGCAGTACTCCTCATTCTCCTCTCTCCTCAGCACCTGACAACCACTAACCTGTCTTTGGATTTGCCTATTCTAGCCATTTCATATAATGCAATCAGAAAAGATATGGCCTTTTATGGTTTGGATTCTTTCACTTAGCATATTTTCAAGGTTCAACCATATTGTGTAATGAATCAGTACTTCATTTTTATGGCTGACTAATATCCCATCACATGAATAGACAACATTTCACTTATCTGTTCATCAGCTGATAGGCATTTGGGTTGTTTCTACTTTTTGCCATTACTACTAATGGTGCTATCAACAGTCACATAACACGTTATTTTTGTGGATACCTGTTTTCAATTTTCTTGGTTATATGTAAGATTAGAATTTCTGCGTCAAATGGTAATTATGTGTATAACTTTTTAAGGAACTTCTACCTGTTTTCCATAGAAACTTGCGCTATTGTACATTTCCACAAGCAATGTACAAGAGTTCCAGCTTTTTCCCTACATCCTTGCCAAAGCTTTTGTTACTGTCTGCATTTTTGATTATAGACATCCGAGTAGGATCTCACTATGGTTTTGATTTGAATTTTCTTAATGATGCTGAGCACTTTTTAAAATGTGTTTACTTGTCATTTTTCTTCCTATAAAAGTGTGTTCAAGTTCTTTACCCATTTTGTAAATTGGATGGCTTGTCTTTTTGTTGTTGAATTGTAGCAATGGATACTAAACCCCTTATAAGAGATGAATTGCAAATATTGTCTCCCATTCCATGGGTTTCTCCCATTCTTTTCAAATTTCTTGACAAAGTTCTTTGATGCACAAAAGCTTGTTTTTTGATAAAATCTAGTTTATCTGTTTTTTATTGTGCTTTTGGTGTCATATTTAAGAAACTTTTGTCTAATCCAACATCACAAAGATTCACACCTGCCTCCTTCTAACAACTATTGTTTTAACTCTTAGATCTCTGTTGAGTTCCTTTTTTGTATATGTTGTGAGGCAAGGGTACAAATTCATCCTTTGCCTGTGGATATCTAGTTGACCCAGCATCATTTGTTGAAAAGACTATTTTTATCCATTGAATTGTTTTGTGCCTTTGTGAAAAATTAACTGTATATATGTATGTATGTATGTGTGTGTATGATTTGACTATGGTAACTTTGTAGTAAATATTGAAATCAGAAAGTGCAAATCCTCTGATTTCATTCTTTTTGAAACGATTATTTTGGGAGGGATTACATAGAAGCTATAATTGACTGTGGGGAATATTAACAGTATTAAGTCTTTTTGGGGGAATATTGCCACATTAACACTATTAAATCTTCTAATCAATGAACATAGGATGTCTTTCTATATATTAAGTCTTCTTTAATTTGTCTTAACAATGTCTTGAGGCACCTGGGTGGCTCAATGAGTTAAGTAGCCAACTTCAGCTCAAGTCATAATCTCACAGTCCATGGGTTTGAGCCTCACGTTGGCTCTGTAATGATAGCTCAGAGTCTGGACCTGCTCTAGATTCTGTGTCTCCCTCTCTCTCTGTCCCTACCCATTTGCTCACTCTCTCTCTCACACTCTCTCTTTCTCACTCACTCACAAAATGAATAAACATTAAGAAAATTAAACAAATTTTTAAAAACCTATGTTTTTTAGTTTTAGTGCAAAAGTCTTACACTTCCTTGGTTAAATTTATTCATGAGTGATGTTGTTATAAGTAGCATTGCTTTTTAATGTTCATTTATTTATTTTGAAAGAGAGAGACAGCAAGCAGAAGAGGGGCAGAGATGGGTGTAAGCGTGGAGAGAGAGAATCGCAAGCAAGCTCTATGTCCAGCTCAGAGACCAGCTCAGGGCCCAAATTCAGGAACTGTGAGATCAGTACCTGAGCTGAAAACAAGAGTTGGTTGTTTTAACCATCTAAGCTACTTAGGTGTCCCTTGGCATTGTTTTCTTGATCTCATTTTGAGATTGTTCTTTCCTACTGTATAGAAATACACTAATTTTGTATATTGATCTTCTGTCCTGCAACTTGGTTAAACTCATTTATTAGTCTTAATATTTCTTCCTGCAGACTTCTTAGGGTTTTATGTATAAAATGTTATCTGTAGGGGCACTTGGCTGGCTTAGTCAGAAAAGCATTTGACTCTTGATCTTGGGGTTGTTAGTTCAAACCTTGTAAAAATTATTGAAAAAATAATGAGTACTTGAGTTGTAAAGATTATTTAAAAAATAAAAACTTTAAATAAATAAAATTTAATATAAAAATAGAGCAGATTTTCATTTTTCCTTCTAATCTGGATACGCTTTATTTCTTTTTCTTGTCTAACAGCTCTGGCTAGAATGTCCTGTATCATGTGGAATAGAAGTGGTGATTATAGACAACCTTATCTTATTCCTGAACGTAGGGGAAGTTTTCAGTCTTTCACCATCAAGTATGATGTTAGCTACATGTATTGCATATATGGCCTTCCATCAGTCTCTTTTGAAGAAAAAAAATGAAAAAAATTTTACCCTCTCAGAAAGAAAACTTGTTTGTTTCTGGAGACCCCCTCTCAGAACTCATCTATATCTTTTCAGTCTTCTAAGTGGTACCTTGTCCCAGTCAGTGTTTTCAAATATGGCTCACAAAACTCTGCATCAGAATCACCTTGATGGCTGATTTCAAGGCAAATTCCTATGTTTTCAACTGATGAATGGATAAAGAAGATATATATACACAATTAAGTACTACTGGGTGATGAAAAGCAATGAAATCTTGCTTTTTGCAAAAACATGGCTGGAATTGTAGGGTATTATGCTAAGCAAAATAAGTCAGTCAAAGACAGACATATATCATATGATTTCACTCATAAGTAGTATTTGAGAAACTTAACAGATGACCACAAGGGAAAGTAAGAGAAAATAATATACAGAGAGGGAGGCAAACCATAAGAGACTCTTAAATACAGAGAACAAATTGAGGGTTGATGGGAGTGACGGTTATGGGAGTGGGGAAAATGGGTGATGGGCATTGAGGAGGGCACTTGTTGGGATGAACACTGGGTGTTTTATGTAAGTGATAAATTATGAGACTCTACTCCTGAAGCCAAGACTACACTGTATGTTAGCTAACTCGACAATAGATTAAAAAAATAAAAATAAAAGGCAAGTTCCTGTGTTTCTCCCAAGAGTACTCTACCAAAATATTTGGGTGTAGCCTAGGGATATGCATTTTAACAAGCCTCCAGGTGATTCCCCACACAGTAAAGGAAAGGAAAAGAGAAGAAAAGAAAAGGTATTTAGTTTTCAAATAAATTTGGCTTATGCTGCCAAAATGTATATTAAAGACTCAGTGTACTGAATAAAATACACTCATTTAAGCTAAGAAATTCCAAATATATTTCGCTGAGAAATTTTGGGGGCAAACACCAATTAATCATGTACCAATATAGCATTAAGAATGCTAGATGATCACTTTTTAAAAATCTAGTGGTAGAAGAAAACATTACTCTTAACTCTAAGGACTCCCAAACATCTACAAACCCAGCTACCAATAAAAGATGTTCAATAGTAAAAAAGAAATATGAACACTGGTTGTACCATATTGTTCTGTTTGGCAGACTACAACAAGTCAGATGCCTTATTCATAAGGATCCTCATAGACACTGCATCTGCCCATTGTTCTGTGGCATGGGAAAAGTAATGGGAGAATTTCTATGGAATGATCATAATGAGACAGATATAATAACAGTAATAATTATACTTATATTGTTATTCTGTAAAGGACTTCCATAGAGTAATAGCAAAAAGACCCATCCTAGCTTCCTTGGAGTGCTCCTGCTAGAATTCCCATGAGTAAAAGGCCTTATGGTCTGTCCTAGCCAGATGCATCCAACTCCACCAGATTTAGATCCCATTCCTCCAGGACATTCACAGTTGTCTCTTATCTCTCTCGGCACATCTGCACGGACTCCAAACAAGCTATTCCTGACGTTCTAGTTTTTACTGTCATGTTAACAGACTTTCAGAAGTCTTTGAATCAGTCAGGTGGGACTTGTGGTCTCTTTAGCTAGAAAAGCACAAACCCCAAACACTCTGAAGCTGTAGGGACAGGAAAAGCATAATCAAAAGAATTTGTGGCAGAAGTTATTCCCCTTTCCCCTTGCCTTTAAGTTCAGTGGTAAGGTATGGATTTGTTTGCTGCTTCATTATTTAAGTGCCCCTGGTTTCATGAAAAAGACTTTCATAAAGATTTCTGGGATGCTTCCACAGAATTTGTGTGCCTAAAGAAACTGGGGTTGGATCTCAGCCAACGCTCCACACTCAAGCCAGTGGGTCAATACTGAGCATGCTCTGGGCTCCCATGGGTGTCCTAATCCACCTTTGCACCCTTTCCCATGGCCTCTCTCAAATTCTCCCCTTCAAGTCAGTGTGTCCTGGTAACTCCAGGAACCAGCTTTGAAAACAAAATCCTCCCAAGGGTAGCTTGTGAAAGACACTGAGCTTGTGGCTACCAGATTTTGGCATTGCACCCAGGTATATACCTTAGGCTTAACCTTTGGGGAGAATCAAGTCAATTATTCTTTATACTGAGTAATTTGCCAAGTTGAGGACCTGAGGGCAGGGGACAGACTTAATGAGTGCAGGAGTTACAATTAAAAATTTCTTAGAACACTGTTGAGTTCCCTGAATCCTTCTTAGGGAGAAAGAAAGAAGCACAAATGAATTACTTTCTGCAAAATATATGTAAAATCTATCCTTGACCCTTTTTGACTAGGAAGAGGGAAACACCTGTAGGCTGTAGGCAAACAGTAGCACCCTTAAGGGTACACATGGGACCTACATCACACATGATGGTTTAACTCCCATCCACACCTTGCTGTTTGTTGTGCAGAGTAAGGCAGTAAACTCAAGAGCAATTTGATGCCAGACAGTTATCCTCCCTTAATATGAGTGTCTGTAAAGCCCTTCAGAGGCCTCCCCTGCCATCATTTTCAGACATGTCTCCTCTCTACCCTACTCATTCCCTCTTAAGGAGCCAAACAGGCTTGATGGGTTTCCTTGGAGTCCATCACATGCTTCACTATCTCCAGGCCTTTGCCATGCTGCCAGACAACTCCCTTTCCACTTTATCAGTAGAGATGAAGATACCAATGCTCTAGTGAGTCCTTCTTATGTACTAAGCTTAGTGCTATGATCTCTACATTATCTCATTTAATCCTCACTTATGAGTAGGTGCTATGATATGTGACTTTGAGCAAGTAATTTCAAATTTATGGCTTCTATTTTCATATTGGAAGAATAGGGACAAGAAGAATACCCATCTCATGGTTTCAGATTTCATGGGATAATCCATATACCCCTCTGAGCGTAATTTCTAGATTTGAGTAAGTGCTCAGTTAATGTGAGGTAACACTAGTACTATTCCCAGCATATTTTTTTTTTACAGATAAAGGTACTGAGGTTTAGAGACAATAAAGCACTCTTCCAAAGTTATACAGATAACTGCGTGGTCCAGCTGGCATTCATATGTCAAACTGCAGCATCTTTGCCCTTAATCCTAATACTGTGCTACCTCTGAACACCACTCCTTTTGCAAGATGAATTTCAGGCCCTTCCTCTGCCAAATTTTCAATAGCTCACAGTAAACTTTCTCTGTCTTCTTAACTCATAACATGTATTATCTATGTCACTTATTTACTTTAGTATGTTCTAATCTATATTTCACATTGTAACTTAAATGGTAATCTACAGTGTGTAACCTCAATCATGTTGATTGAGTGTGCTGCTGTGGGAGTGATATGAATATTAAGAATGGTTTGCATAAATGAGTGCAAGACTTCCGTCTTGGTTAGTGGAATGAGGGAGAGATGTTGGATGCTTAACAGCATGGGGGAGTATGATGGGGAAGTCAGATATAGTGAGAGATGCAGTGAAGAACAGTTTAGCTGGGATATGAAAAAAAGAGAAGTTGCCAAGGTAAAGAGGTGAAGGAAGAGCATTCCAGGCAACAGGCACAGCATATGCAAAAGTGCAGAGATCTTATGATGGAAGGCATAGTGGAGCATTCAAAGGATCAAAAGCTGGTAAGCATCTCTAGTGAACATGGCCAGAGGAAACTGCAGAAGTCGATGGGGACCAGGCATTGGAGAGCCCATGTTAAGAAGTCTAAGTTTAATATAGACAATGGAATAATATTTAAGTTTTGAGCAAGATTTGATGTAGTTCCTTTTTTTTTATGTGGAGGGAAACACATCCTTGCCTGTGGTGGAGAGACTCTTAACCACTCAGAGATTTGCTAGCATTTTTTCTTTCCCCTATGTCATCAGTTTTTGTTTTGTTTTCTTTTGATGCTGGATTATTTGTAGCACTGGATTTATCTCCCATCCTAAAAAGATCTCTTTTTCTATGTTCCTTGGGAAAATGGTTAATTCCAGATCTGGAGAAGAGAATATACAAGATAAGCCTGCTCTTTGTTGCATCAAAGAGCAAGGAATCTACCAAAAACCATTAGGATCATGTCTAAAAGACTCAGGAATCTATTTGAATGGGCTCTTATTGACCAATGATGGGAGAGTTGGAGTACTAATAAAGATAATAAATGCAGTGGATTTCAACATACCAAATAGTTTTAAATTTTATGTTTATTTTTCTTAATGATATGTAAAAGTAAAATTATTGGATGCTTTCAGAAATTACTAAGAAACCAACTCAATATTTTGAAAACATAAACAGGGTGCACCTGGGTGGCTCAGTTGGTTGAACTCCTACTTTGGCTCAGGTTATGATCTCACACTCTGTGGGTTTGAGCCCTCGTTGGGCTCTGTGCTGATAGCTCAGACTGTGGAACCTGCTTCGGATTCTGTGTCTCCCCCTGTCTCTGCCCCTCTCTCATTCATGCTCTGTCTCTCAAAAATAAATAAAAATTAAAAAAAAGAAAACATAAACAAACAAAAAGCATGAGGATGTCTCCTGCCTTTCTTATTGGGGCTGTAACTTTGGTAGCCTAATGCTGACAAAGAGAAGTTTTTCTTTATAGATGATTGACATTAATAAATGGAGAAAAAAAAGATAGAATATCACCATTTTGCAGCTCTTAATAAATTAATGGTGTATATGTATATATGTGTATATTTGTATGTGTATCTGTGTATAGGTATGTGTATATATACATATATACATACAACATGTTTGCATATGTATGTGTATGTGTGCATATGTGCATTTGTAGTGTTTGATCTAATATGGCCATAACTATCAGATAGTGGCAATATAGGGGACAGAATAACATGTTAAATGATGTTAATAATGTCCTTGGCAAAATATCCATTATGAGATATTCTACAGAACAAAAAAAAAATTGCAAAAACAAAGGAAGAACAGAAGGAAAGATTAAAGGAAGGAAGGAAGGAAGGAAGGAAGGAAGGAAGGAAGGAAGGAAGGAAGGAAGGAATTTAAAACATTTAAAACAGAATAATGGTTACCTCTGCGGGGTGGTATAGATGAATAAGAGGCATGAGAAAATATGGGGTGCTAGTTTTATTCTATAGTTTAATCTGGATATTAGTTATACACAAATTCATTGAGCTGTATATCTTAGATTAGTGTACTTTTCTTGCTTCACTCTATGTATTTTATGTCTTTACAAAAACTTGTAGGAGAGAGAGACTAATTTAAAAGACATGCCAACTACATGAAACGTATGGATCTTATTTGGATCTTTCTTTAAACAAAGAAACTGAATACAGATGAGACAACTGAAGATGTGTGAACTGTGACTGCTCATTAATGTATTATGGATGTGTTTCTTAGTAGTGTTTTATCTTGTGGAGGTATGTTCTGAAGTATTTATGGGTAGAGTGATATGGTGTCCAGCAAGTGAGAGGCAATGCTGCTGTAGGGTCACACATACAAGGATTTCAATTGCCAGGAAGAACGAGACCTGAATAGAGAAGAAGATTGTGCATCTTAGGCCAAAGGCTTTGGTCCGTGGAGGTGAGTGTGTGGAAGGCTGGTAGGTAACAGGGGAGGCAGCCCAATGGTGTATATCTCAGAGGAACAAAATTTTCATGAGCAGGTAGAGGGGCGGCTCTCCGTAACATCCAGGAGGGATCATCTGCCCTCTTGGCCCAGAGGTTGGAGTTGGTAAGAAAATAAGTAGCACCTGAAGTCCCGATCCTGCTGTAATTGTCACACTCACACATCATGCTCCCTGGTACAGCTTGTTAAACATCTCACATCTGTTGGTTTATTAACTATAAATTGCTTTAAAATGTATTCTTATCTACATAGCAGCATTAAAAACAATCTTTCCAAAGAGATTCCCTTTAACCATAACATAGAATTCTGAATAAACAAGATACTGAGAAAAAAGAAAATCAAATAAATAAGTTAAATTATTGTGTATAATATCAGAATCTTGTTGATAAATTTCTGTCAAGATGTTCCCTTTGGGGGGAGAAAAACAAACAAACTTAGAATTCTTCTAAAAATGAGCACACCAGTACAGTGTACCTACTATATCTCAAGTACAATAAACATAGAATATTATATTGTGGTGGAGGTTGGATCTCCTTTAACATTTCCAAATTTATAGCTACACCCACCCAACAGGTGTCAAATCTGACACATACCTATCTAAGCCTTGGCAACAGATACTGGATAAATAAGAATTGCTTTTAATCTTCCTCATGCTCTGTTGTCCTATATATACCCTTGTAGGCATAGTACAGTTAATATGAGAGGCTTAAACTATTATGAGTTTATTTTTCACCCTAACAAGACATAGTTCCACAAATTCATCAGTGCCTCAGGATATTCTTATTGTCTGCCATTTTTAGCATGGCTCTTCCATTTTAAAATTCTCTACCTCCAGCCTCCTAAGCTGAATTCCAAACAAGAAAAGGAAAGACCAAGGAAGCAGGGTCATTGCACTTATAAAGAAACAATAATTTGCTAGAACCCCCAGCAACGTCCACTTAGATAGCATTGTCCAGAACCATGACACACAATCACAGATAGCTGCAAAGGAGTGTGGGAAACATGTCTTTAAAAAAACCAAAACAACAACAAACAAAACAAAACAAAAACAAAAAACAACTGGGAACATTGCCATCCCAAATAAAATTGGGTTTGCTGGTAATGAAGAAGTAGAAGTGTGTATTTCATCTAAAGCTAACAATATCTATCATAGGTATAAATATATACATGTGCATATATACACAACTAGATATGCAAACATATTAAAAACTAAATTATAGGAAAGATTAGAACAAATACTGTTTCTTTTTGTCCTCTATGTACAAGCATTACAAATCTATTAAGTGCTTCTGCCTTGGGATATTAGTTTATATTGCTCTTGTATTTCTCTGGCAATATTTAAATATCTCATGCCTCTCATACACATTGGGGATTAGTCTCAATTTTCAAGGACTACGATACCTAATTAAAGCAGAAAGCCTTACTAAATCACATCAAATTATACCCTTTGGGGGCTAAAGAATGTACAGCAGTGAAAGACATATAGTGTCAAATTAGTTCTGTTTTTGCATTTCTTTTTTCTTTGCTCTTCCCCTTTTTCCTAAATACATCTTCCCCAGAAGGACAACCCTGCACTAACTCTTCAGGGCTTTCTTCCTCATAACTGCTCACATATTCACTCTTTCTAATTTTGAAGGCTTTTGAAATACCCAAGAAAAATATTTGATCTCAGAGATATGAAAGGAAAGATTTCATCTTCAGCCATCCCTGTGAATCCCCCAGTCTTTACAGATTTAAAACATTCCCGGAGCACTAATACAGAAATTTTTCACAATTTTATTATTTAAAATATTTATAGTTCTCAATTATGCATGTAATGGGCAATTTTATTGCATTTATTATAGGTCTAATTCTTTCCAGTCGGTGTGCTTACTATGTAGGCAGTTTATAAAATGGAAAGGATATACACAGTCAAGTTTATCTTTCAACTTTCTCTTGTATTCACTGCACCTTCAACCAGCCAGGCTCCTGGGAAGAATATCTACAGTGCCATTCATGCAATATGAATGCCCAATGAAGAGAACCTCAGGAAATGAAACTGGTCCTCCTTGACTCGTAACATCTGTGTGGCTTGGACCACTGCTGAGAGCCTGAGCTCCATTTCTCTTGTGAAGGGTGGTTACTAAGACCTAGGAAACACTCCAACAGAGTGTGAGGTGCTGAAAGGTATGGAAGGGAAGCACAGCTTGGAAAATGACACAGCAACAAGTCTTACTTAGCGCAAAAAGATAAATTCTATTTAGGAAATGTAAAGCTCATGGCATCAGAGACTTTGTAAAGCCCTTGCTAGTTCCAGGCTTGTAGGATGTCCAGCCCGAGTTGTTAATCTACGTCTTGGCCACCCATCATTGAGACCATTCCTTCAAAGTATCCATCTGTGAGCTGGATCACCTTCATCTGGCTCTCAACTCTACCTGGTGGACACTGTATCGATACTTTCTCTATAGTTATCTGTAATCAGCCTCAGAGCCCTCAGTTACTCTTACTGATAGCTTATTAACAACCTTATGTAATATATTCATAGCACTATTATAAGCACTTTACAAATATGAACATATATTAAGTATAACCTAATCCTTAAAAGGATTCTATGATGTAGTTACTATTATCATTACATGTTTCACATGAAGAAAACAGAGAGGTCAGGTAATTTACTCAGCATCATTTAGCTAGTCAGTGGTGGGTCTAGAATGACACCCAGATTTTTTGGCTCAAAGCTTTAACCACCAAGCAATTGTGTCCCATCTCATTGTAGTAAGGAACCTTGGCCTTTGCATTGTCAGATTTTACTGATCAAGAAATTCTTATGAAAGCTCCTGTGAAAAATGGCTGTTCAGCTCTGACTTGGATTACTTCCTCCCTTAGGGTAAGATGCCCTCCAGATTTGTTACCCGAGTCACCAACAGTGAATCTAATATTATATGACTGGTTTCGTGTCCAGTAAAGAACAGGCAGAAATTGAGATCTCCAGTTATGAAAAGGCTGTTATTTCTCTTAAAGTGTGTGATGGGATTTTTCAGGAGGATTAATCAACTAAACCACAGGATTATGAATGCTTCCAGGAAAACAAGAGATGTCTAGGCTGGGGAGGATGTCCTAAGGCTTTGTGTTTCTAGAAGTGCCCAGTTACTTAGTCAGGAGGTAATCTGGGAGCTCCCTGCTACACTAGCACAGCCTGAGAAAACACACAGACTAAACTAAAGAAAATAGCTTTATATTTTATAGATTATTTAAATAGGTTTGTGGTTTAAATTTAAGGGAGAATTACAGGACTATTCTAAGCCTTTATCAGAAAAACTAAGTGGAGGAAACTTTCTTTTCAACTTCCCAATTTATTTCATAGTGCATTATCTTGGAATGAAGTGAGTGTAGTTCTTTCACAGCTGTTTCTGGTCATTTCTGCTGGTCACTTGGTATGGTGGCTTCCACAACCACTGGGTCACCACAGCAAAGGGCACATGAAACCATGATCCTTCTTGCTGCAGAGGAAGACCCACTTGGGACAGGACTGGGATGCTATTAAGCCCCACTTCAGATTTTCTTTCTTCCCTGGGGAGAGGGACCTCATATGTCTTCTATTCAAACAATGTATTCAAGCTATTGTATAGGATGGCCATTAAATATTCATTTCTCAATGAAAGGAAAGCCAGTCATGAAAGGGCCTAAATGTGGAATGGCTTTATGTAGTCAACCTTATTTTCAGAAACAACAACTTAAGTTTCTGATATGCTTTAATTTAAAATATTTATTCTTTCCAGAGAGAAAAGAAGAATTCCATCATTTGGATGGCTCCTCTACTTCTATGCCAAAGACTAGGTAACACATATGAATAAGAGGAAATGACTTCTAAAATTATGTAAGTCCTTGAGAAATAATAAAATAACTAGAGAGAATGTTCTTTAATGTGAAAGGAACCAGAGTGGACAAAATAGAATAAGACCCCATGCTAGATATAATGAAGTTTCTGAAGCTGGGTTTTTCTTTCTTTTTGGGAAAACATGACAGGAGTGCAAGCAATGTCTCATGCAGTAAGTCTGCTACCTTCTTTAGAAGAGCAGCTATGTTTTATTTCCTTGAAGCGTAACCAAAGCTGATACTACTGTAGGCATTTCCAATGATACCTGTGTATTCAGGCATATCGAAGAAGAAGGCTCATATAGTACCTAATCAGTAATTGTTGCAGACAAAGTGTATTGACTACCTACAATCCATTCTCCCCCCTTTATCTGCCTAACAGAGCTCTGTTTGCTTGGGGATGGTGGCGTATCCAGCCCAGGAGAGATGACCACTCCCATAATGCTGGAGTGACTTTGTGACACAATTATAATGAAGTAGAAGTAGAAGGCTGCTAGGAGCTCTGGATATACATGTTATTTTCCTATTAAAAGCAAAGATATGGTTTCTTGAACACAGTTGTGGTTACCAAAACAGCAGTAGCCATGCTACCTCCATGGAGCCACATCAACAGACTAAAGATGACATGGCAGAGAGAAAATTCTTAGATCTTTCTTAACAAGGTCGAGCAGCTGTACCTACCCTGGACAACCTACCTCTGGAATAGTGAGAAAATTGTTATGTACAAGTAAGCTTTTTCCCCACAGTGATTCACTACTCCTATCCTTAGAAGCATATGTGAGGAGAAATGAAGAGCATTCTCTTCCTCCTCTACCACCATCACTGCCCTCTCACCCCTGTCTAACTCCCACCATGGAAAGCAGCCTGTTAGAGTAGAAAAAAATATCTGGGTTGGAATAAGACTACCTGGGTTCATTCCAGCTACACAACTTAAGCAATTCAACACTCTCAATTTCTTCTATAAAAATCAAGACGATGACTGAGTTAACAGGACATTTGCTGAACAACACGAAAAGTGATGGTTGTCTTAGAAGCGCAGTAAATCAGAAGGTGGAGAGGGTAGAAACTCTCAATCTATCAAAACGTAGACGGGAGTGGGGGATAAATACATCCTTATATTCTCTCTGGATCAGCTTCAATGTCACCCAGTTTTTACCACCACATTCTGCATTTCCAGAATATCTAGTCCCCTTGTTACCTTGTCAGTTTAGTACTACTCAGAGTCACCCGACCCTTGGATGGCCAGGTAACCAAGACTACCTATATTTTGTAGGCTTCTTTTAGCAAGAACTTGTAGTTTTTCCCTGCTCTGGGTTTATTAAATTGACATATACAGAAGAGATCAGACATATAATTTTACGTATTGGAAAGATCATTTCTCTCTGCCCAACTTTTTTTTTTTTCAAATAAAAATGAAGCCAGCAGTGCAGTTGGTAAAGACACTCCTGTTGTTTAATCCTTATTTAATGTAAACCAATCATCATGAGAAGACACTAGAAGGATCAACTCCCAATATGATGTGCAGATTGAGGCTATGGGTTCCCATCAGCCTTATGGCAATTTACACAATCAGATTCTAGTATCTCAAGAACATATGAAAACTTAAATTGTCTTTTACTTCTAATTTCCACCTTGATTTTTAAAAGCTATTATGAAAATACGCCTATAGAAAACAGAAGAGGCCAAAATTATACCTGCAATAAACATAAGGCGTAAGTACCTGTCACATAACCTTAAGTTTTTTTATGATTCTGGTTGTTTTTAATTGAACATTCTTTGCTCTAACTAAATAGGATTCACTATGGAAAGCAGACTATTCAGGCAATTGAGCCATCTGACTGGGAAATTCTTTACAGTCTTTATAAAAAAGACAATCTCTCGCCTTAACTATGTTTTGTCAGGGCTTTCAACTACCCTCTGGGAAATTCAGAGAAGGCATAGTCAGGCCTGGTGTCTAGATGTGAGTTTTTAATGAAGGAATGTATTGTTCTGCTCTCCCACTCAGTAGATCACGGTGGGTGGGTTTGCTTCATGAAGACTCACTCACCCAGTGGATGACAGGCAGTGAGGTGTCCCCAGTCAGCCCATGATTAATAATAAGTGCAAGCTTAGAAGAGCAAAGTTGCACATGTTACAGTCTTACACAGACTAATGTCCCCAGCAGGAAGAAATCTTTTTCTAATGAATTCATGTTTTCTTTACTGCTATTTTGTCAAGAGGCCATGTAGTACTGAAACACAAAGCTAACAAAAACAAATATATTTTTCAAACACGGTTAAGAGCAGCATTTTACTCACAACAGTCTGCAACGACTTAGTGAAAACCCAAATTATCTCTAGCCTCAGTTTCCTTCTCCTTAAAATCAGATTATACTAAGCAACATCTAATTTTCCTTTCTCTTATAAGGTTCTGTTATGGAACCCAACACTCTCTGATTTAAAGAAGACTTGCTTCTTCACAGTTACTGTATTGAGGCTGAAGGTTTTTGTGTCAGAAGTTGTAGGACTTTTACCAAATTATCTAGATGCTCTTGACTTTAGTTTTCTCATCTATAAAACGGTCATAGTAATGGCACTTCATTCATAGTGCATTAAGCTATACTCCATCTAAAATAAGACATGCCTGAAATTTGGTGAGAAGGGGCAAAAAAAAAAAAAAAACTTTCTGTGACTATAATGACCCATATGCACCAGTGAAGAAGTTCTAACTCTTAGCATGCTGCACAGAAACTGGTAGAACATGCCTTCAGTATACTAACATTCATATGCTGAGTTGTGTTTTGTTTTGTTTGGCAGTTGACAAGAAGTTAATTTGCTTTAGGGAAAATCCCTCCTTCCAGCCTTTCTAGCTTTTCCTTGCTGTTTTAATGTGGTACACGCTACAGCCCCACAAACCCGTTATCCAGTATAATCCGCAGTGTCCTAACTAAAGTTACCGACTTGGTCTTATCTGCACAGTTTTTGTGTCCTGTTTGCTTCTTGAATCTGATTAACTAGAATATTCTCTTGCCCCTTCTTAATATGCGATGCCACTTGACTGAATTTATGTGTAGAAGCACTACACCATTGGTTTACAGCCCCCTACGTGTGATATACACACTCGTGTGCAGAAGGTACCTCCCTTCAGGCTTGTAATACCCTTCACGTGGAAGATCAATGAGGGAAATCTTTATATTCTGTATAAAAACAAAATCCAATTTATATACTAAAATCATTTGTCTAAAAATTTAAGTTGTTTTCAAATAAAAATAAAAATGCATTCTGATATTAAAAAAAAAAAGAAAGCTCAAAGTAGATCTTACCTAGAAAGCACTTAGAATAATCTTGCTGTGATGTAGACTCAATACATGTTGGTAATCTTCATTATCACAGATGGCACCTGTGAGCACTGATACTGTGGAATTCACATTGCACCATGGACTTTCCTGACCAGAAAATTCTTTCCTAACCCTCTGCCAAGAGTTTTACAGGTTCAAGTAGATGTCTGTGAATTTAAAACAGCTTATTTTTATACATAAATACTCCTGAAGGATGAACAAATTAAGCTACTGCCAGTAATTCACTCTTTGATGTATATTATTTTATTATGTCCTCTGGCTAGTTGGAGACAATGTGCCAAAAGCCAGCAAGTTGTGCTGGGGAAGGAGTGGAGGAGAATTTATGCAATACCAAGCCACACTGGATGGCATATGGTGATGGGCAGCACAAGGCCGGAGATACTGGCAGAGAAAAGAGCAGCAGACAGATGAACCAGACACCAAAAATGACTTGGTCTAAGGCCAGCCTTGTTTCTTGAAATAGTGACCTGTTACTACTTTGAGGCAGGAACCAAGTTCTGTTCATCTGTCTTCCCCAGAACAAAACACAGTAGCATAGTAATGAGAATATAGGAGCTAATCAGTGTGTTAAATTGGGTGTCAGCACACGATAGCCCATTTCCTCTTCTTCTTCTTTTTTCTTTTTCTTTTTTTAAAATAAAGTCTTTCTGGATCACAGCCAGGCCCATTTGTTTGTATACCATCTATAGCTGCTTTTATGTTCAATAACAGATTTGAGTAGTTGTGACAGAGACCGCAAGGCCTGAAAAGCCCACAATATTGGTTATTTTTTGCAATCCAGCCCTATACAGATAACGTCTACTAACCTTTGCATTAAATAAATGATGAACACATAAGTGAATGAATAAGTGTAATTGTAGAATTTTTTTAAAACACATTTTAAAAAAAGATAACAAAGATAAGAAGAATGACCCCTTTTTGCTTTTGGACAAAGAAAATGGTAAAAACAGATAAGAGAAAGATAGATAGGGTTGGAAGCTCACTACTGCTAAATAATGAACCACAGTCAAACCTACTCTGTTTAGCATGTACTTGTGTTCGTTCTGTTTATTTTCAAAATCTATGTTCAAAGCATTCCAAGTTTGGTGGATGTGACAGGCAGTGGAGTGTGGCAAGAATAATAGTCAAGAACAGATACTATGAGATCTTCTCCAGGATTGTATTGTGGAATCAAATTACGTAGCAGAGAGAATACCTTTTATTTATCTTGCTAATTTCTGCACTGCTCATCAATGGAAGGAGGACAAGTTGAGAGGCTAATTAGTATCCTTGGTGCACCTGGAAGACAGGCACCATTTTGTAGAGTAAGTACTCCTTAGTTTGGCATTTGTAAATGCTTGAACCCTATGACCCTGAAGAGGGTCTTGCATCTTTGCTCCAAAGTACTCATTAAGTTTAACCTACAGTGGACTGCCGGATTTCTCTAACACTGAGCCAGAGAAAAACAATAAGGGATAAAAAGAAGCCATTTTACCAGCTGGAGCACTGCTGACCTCGTAACTTGGATGACTTCAAGGAGTGTTTGGAGTTTGAAGTAGCAGAGTAGAACACACATGTGAGATGCTCTGTGAGTAAGAGTTTGGACTGACTTCTAAAATTTTTTTAATGTTTATTTATTTTTGTGAGACAGAGACAGAGAGCAAGTGGGGAAGGGGAAGAAAAAGAAGGAGACACAGAAGCCCAAGCTATTAGCACAGAGCTGGGCATGGGGTTAGAACCCACGAACAAGGAGGTCATGACCTGAGCAGAAGCCAGATGCTTAACTGACTGAACCACCCAGGTACTTCGGGACTTATTCTTAAAACATTAGTTATTGGTCTCCTAAAGCAACCTCAAAGTGCATGAAGATAGTACAGTCCCTCAGAATAACTTAGACAAAAACTATGGTGGCTTTATGTGACGTGACGGCTGGTTTATTCGGCTCCTTCATCTGCTTTTAATATTGTCAAGTTTTAATCAGACCGGGCTCTGAGAATGAAACTAAGACGTAAAACAGGATCAGTCTGTTGAATTACACTCTAAATATCACAACTCCTGGGGAAGAAACGGGAACCACAAAAAGCTGGAACTTCCACCAGCACCTAGAAAACAAGCAAAGGAAGAAAGACGTTGCCTTATCCAAGGAATAAGCCACAGCCTTTGAGCCCTGGCTGATGGGAAAAGAGACCCAAATTGGGGCCATTGCCTTTCTTTCTTGTTCCAGTATGTGCTCCTAGCTCAAAGGGAAAATCAATTTGTTTTATAAAGAGTTCCATAATTTTTTTTTGTATGAACTATATATCACAGTTGATTTTACTCCACTGAAGAGAAGTTGTTCTCTCTTGCTTTCATTTAGGGAATCTTTTGGGAATGGCAACAGGGCAGATAAGTCATTTCCAACCATAATCCTCTGGCCAGAAACTCTGCTCCAAAGTTTCCCCTTCAAACTTGTCTTATTCTTTCTCTTCATCTTCATCACCACCAAAACATTTGCCAGGAATTTATAATTGCCAGCAATATGAAGGGAAGGTCAGAGACAGGTGTTTGTGCACAGGTATATCTGTGGGGGGGGGGTAGCAGGAGGAAGAGAGGTATGAAAACATTACTTACAGATAGAATCCTGTTATCAAATACTCAGCATGGTCAAGAAATATTCACAATGGCAGGCTTGCTTGTTAGAACAAAGGACTTAGAAGAGACAAGTCATTATTAAAGATCTTGTATTCTAGGCTAAGGTTTATATTCTATTCTTCATCTAACAGGAAAGCACTGAAGGATTTAGGGCAAAGGCTGATTTGGCCAAAGTAACTGATTAAGCTAACAGCAGACTTGGAATGGAGTTGAAAAGAAAAATCCAAAGACAGGAAGAAAAAAGCTCAAGAGTTGGAGGGAGGCTAGGAAAAGGCCCAGAATTGAGTGAAAAGATAGATTTCTCAAGCATAATAAAAGGAAAGAGCATGGGACTGATTTGGGATGAAAAGGCAGAAGAACCAAAAACAACTTTGATATTTTGAGGCCAAGTGACAGGAAGAAAGAACGATGAAACCATGAACAGAAATGGAAAAGTCTAGAGAAAGTCGTATTGGAGAAAACGATGCTGAGTTAAATTTTAGACAGGGAGAGTTAAACCTTTGTCACCATCTTCCTCTTCCCATCACACACTTATCCTAATCAGTGTCATGAGATCATCAAAGATGATTTGGCTTATCATGGTGCTACATTACCCAGCATGGCAGAGCCATTAATCTAGTAGCAAAAGACCAAGCCACTCTTACTTCACATCAATTTCAGGGACCATGGAATTCACCCTCTGCCACAGAAGAGGAGGGGAAAGTTACAGGAAATTCTTAGATGGTCATCTTGCTTCCAGACAAGGAAAGAGTGAAACTGTATATAGGTATGGGTTCCTCGCCCACTGCTTTTCCAGCTGCTTTGCCAGGGCGTCTGTTTTACTGTCCGACTCCTTTTAGAACCACTGTGACCTGAGTAGGTGGTAAGATGTGTCCTGGAAAGCATTTTCCTTCAATAGAATTATAACTTTATACTGTACAATTTCTTCTTATAAAATAGCAGAACAGAAAGTTTCTTATTGGTGCTCTTTCAAAAAAAAAAACAAAGAAAAGAGGAAGAAAAAGAAAGAAAGGTGTAAGCGAAGAGAGGGAGGCATAAAGAGAAAAATAAAGGAAGAAGAGAGGTAGGGAGCAAGGGGCAACACAAGAGAACAAACAGAAAGAGAAGATAGAATCAAGGAGAAAGCAAAGCACCAATACTCAAAACAGAAATCGAGAACTTTTTTTAAAAAAATTAGGTAAATCACTTTCATACCTCTGAATCTTCACTGCTCCTATTGGTAGAGAAGTTTAAAGATGCATTATTATTCACCTAAGGGACATGAGATGAGGTGAAATTATACTAATTATGTAAAAACAGAAAAGTAATTGAAAAAAGTTTAACAATCTTAAAGTGTGAATATTAAAAATGATTGAAATCATGGAATGATTAAGAACCATATTAAAAATTAAATAATAAATCACATTAAATATGATATTAGTGTCACATTATTGGCTTTTCCTCACACTAATGGGCAACATATTCAAACACTGAATATTAATATCACCTATTAGAAAACCAATCATAATAAAAGTCAATGATGATAGATAATTAGGTATTAGTGAAACCTAGCCACACTGACTGAAATAAGAATTTTCTATTTTTTCTTTTTTAGTATATAAAAAGATATTATCTTGTAGTTCCTCTAACTAACAAAATTTCCTTTGGGTGATAAGTATATCTTAGACCAGCTTTGAAGTTTATAATAACTTGTCTCTTGAGCATTATCTATGCTTACCATATAGCAAAGTTAATTAAATAACCTATAAGGAATACCTCTCTCTTCCCATTCCATATTTTTCCACTTATAACAAACAAATAAAAAAAATCCAGACCCCAAATATATGATAATAATGTAAAAGCAAAGTTTGGGAACTGACTTACATTAGATGAGAGGCTAATAGCCTCTGGGCTTTCTTTTGTCATCAGAGATTAATGTGGAACTATAATTCTGTTTTCTTCTTCTTCTTATATATAGGTAAGTTTCATAAATAAAAGGAGCCCTTCAGAGATGGCCTTTTCCCTTTTAATGGACAGAGACCCAGATGATGCTATGTAGTTTTCAAGAGGAGCTTACACAAGCAAAAAGAAAGGCAAAAGCATTAGATAAAAGAAAGATGAAGAAATGAACATTTGGAGGGTTAATGGAAGACCTTGTTGATTCCCCAGGAACCTCTTAAAAGCCCTTCTTGTAACTTCCATCCAACCCTGGGGAAAGGGAAACCCGTCCCTCTTCTTAGAAATAAATGCTCATACAGTTCCTTAAGATATGAACTCCTTTTGACTTTTGGATGTGGCTGAGATGCTTGCCTTCCTCTGACAATGCCAGTTCCACCACTGCAGATCTTGTCCATGTTCTACACAGCTCCAAGCACCTGTGCAAGGGCTTACAAATGCTAAAAGTATGAGCTCAGCTGTGAAATAATGCAGTCACATCCCAGCACACAACTTTATATCTCCAGACTCCTCTCCCATTTTGTTCTGCCACTAAATAAGTCACTTTCTAAAAGGCAATACATAAAAACAAGTGCACTGATTGAACATTTGTTAGACCTAAACTGTCTAGGAGGATTACTAGATCCTACTTTAAAAAGGTTAGAAATGATCCCTCAAACCTTATAAGCAGATAGGAGTCTTTCAGCTGGCCAAGCCTAGTATTTGTTAGCTCACTTTTATTTACTAGTAGTAGAATTTATCTGCCATCAACTTCTTCGAATACCTCTAGCTATTTTGTTAGATGCCTCAGACAATTTTCACATTGTTTCCCTGTTTTAATGCAGTGAGATGGCATTGGACACCCCTCTTACCCCAGGATATTAGGACCCACAAACATTGGTTTCCTCCAGATCTTCCAAATGAATGATGCATCAGTGAAGTAGCATGGATTAAGAAGTGTGGTAATAGAGGCCCCTGACTACTGAGCTCCTACCTTTTCAGTTTCCTGATTTAAATAAATCTGCTTCCCAAAATGTTAAATTTACATGACCAATTAATCAATTAGGAGTAGTTAGATTTCAAAATGTCTGCTTATCCAAATGGTTCATTTCTGGTTGTTTTTAAAATGTAGAAAGTTTGAAATTTATAAAATCTTTCTCCAAAAGATTTTTTATGATGTTGCTTGGTGAAACTTAGAACATATTTTACTTAAAACGTATTTGTAAATGATGGATAAAAATCTAGGGCAGGTCACAGATACCCATTTAATTTACAGAGAGTTTGGTGTTGTCCACCCTCCAGTAATGCATTTACTCATTAAACAAATAGTTATTGAGCACCAATAATGTGCTAGGCACTATTCCAGATGCTGAGGACACAATCTATAAGGTGTCAGTCCTCAAGAGATTTAGGTCCTAGCAATGAGACAAATCAGGAGAGAACCAAGAAAACAATAAATAAGCAATGTTACCTTGTTATAAATAGCAATAAGTGCTAAGAAAAAGAAATGAAGGTGGGAAATGTAATCAAGCTGAACTTGGGCAAGTGGGGGCCATATCTGATAGAGATCAAAGAAGATCTTGGTGAGAAGCTCACACATGAGCTGAGACCTGAATGATAAAAAGGCCTCTGGGAGAGGCATAGGACAATCTAGCAGAAGAGTATTTTAAGTAGAAAGAATAGTAACAACAAGAATGGCCATGTAGTGAGAATGTCTGGTGCATATAAGGAACAAATAGATGGCCAGGATGGCTAGAATAACATAAACAAAGTTGAGAGTGGTAGAAAATGAGTTTAGAGAGCAGGTGACAGTCATATGATGTGGGCTTTTTCAGCCATAGGAAAGTATTTGGATTTTGTTCAAACTGCACAGGGCTTACTAGTCCCAGAGCCTCTAGATATACTTTAAATCATCTTTACTGCTCTTCTTCAGGGACTGAATTACAATGGTCTATGGGAAAATAATCTCACAGTTATTGGATTTTCAGGACCATATCTCCCTCCTTTCAGTATGGATTTTTTTTTTGCTTCCTCTGTTCCCACAGCTAGAGCAGGGCCAGAAGGAAGTTCATATACTCATCAGTTCATTCGGTACTCAAAAGAATCATTGCATGAATGAATGGAAATCAGAAGTATGCAAGATTAGCAAAGTTTCTGTCTTGATGAAGCTAAGAACGTGGATAGAGCATGGCATAAAAGTAGTTAGGAGTAGGTCATTTAGGTGTAGACCACAGGAGAGAAGCAGAAGGGAAAGAGTGCTCTAGATACCACTGGCTTTCTGCCAATATAACTCCCCAAATTGCTTTGGAGCCTGGAGACAAATACCCCCAGTCATTTCTTTTCTTTCCTTCTTCAGTCCTCAAGGCTGAGAGTGGAATCATGGACTGGCATGTGTCTAATTGATTCCACTGAGAATCAGTTCTGAGAACAGAAGGGAGGGGTTTTGTAGGAGCAGCCACTCACTCCTATGGTGAATTAGGAGGAGTACTGGTTGGCACTTCAGACTATAACCATTACGATTGGTATGTACCTGAGGTATGCCTGTTATTAAATACTTTGAATATCAGATTTTTGAAGATGGAGATAGACTCATAGGCTTAACTGAGAAAAAGTCATAATCCTTACATGTCCCTGGGACAGAGCACACTTACCATCATACTCCTGGCCACAAAACAGTCTTGTTGGTGTTTTATCTCTCTTTTCCTTTCTGTGTTTGCCCCCCTTTATGACCCTCTTTCATTTGCACACACTGTTTCCCACGTAGCATCCCCCTCCTTGCCCTCTTCTTATAAGCCTTCTCAGACCATCCAAGGCTGGGTTAGTTTAGAGAAACCCTTTATCCAATGACAGCTTAAGACACCCCCACATTTTCATTCTTCACACATTATTTGATTATTAACAACTTGTCTGTCACCCTGGCCTGTCAGGTCTTGAATGTGAGGACTTCATATGCTATCCCAAGACCTGGTGCTGAGGGTGAACTAAAACCAAAACCAAAACCAAAACAGAGGAGAGCCTGAAAAAATATTGGAAGACAGTGTGCAAAAGAGGAGGATGGAGCTAAGAGAGAAAGAGAATAGTTAAACGGGGTGAGGGAAAGGGGGGTGAGTGGAATGGAGAAAGGAAGAAGGGGTGAGAGAAACAAAGGAAGCAAGAAGGAAAAGGAGAACAGGAAGGAAGCAAGAACAAACAGAACAGGAGGGGAAGAGGAGGAGTGGGAAGAAAGGAAGAAACAATGGAAACAGAGAGAAAGGAGGCAGGTAAGGAATATAGAGGAGAGAGGACAGAAAGAAGGAGAAATGGAGGGAGAGGGGAGCAAGTGGAAGATGTGACTGACGTTAGGGACCTTGTCAGAAGAGCAGGACACTGAGTGATGGATGACTTAAGGCTCTGCTCCAGGCTAGCGTTGGCTTCTCACCTCACAGCCATCAGATTTCTTTCTAAATAACCTTTTTATGAGCTATGACTGCATTCTAAGTCTTTCCTAAGCCTAACTGTATTATTTCTGCCAGTCTGGCTTTGTTTCCCCCACTTTCCTCTGAGTTTTGATTAGTTAGGGAAACAGGCTTTACTCAAATAATAGTTGGGCTGAATTGTTCCTATCTCACTACGTTGAATGCTGTTTTCTTTTCCTTTAATGATTTTCTTATTTGGAAGGATAGCAGGGATAAATTAAAAAATTTTCTTTTGAGAATAAAGTTTCCTGTCAGAAATCATAGACAAGTCAGCCAGGGATCACTGATTACAAGAACTGTAAAAGAATAGATGTTATGAGGAATAAATTAAATACTTCTCAGGGTTTTTTTTTCCCAGGTCTAACTCAATAATAATTGATTTTCCAATGATTTGGTCAATATGGCCCAAAGCACCACTTTTATTGTCCAAAGGGGAAGAAAATGAATAGGGCATTAGGTCCACCTCTGGAAGGAACATACTCTGTTACTAACATTCTCACCATTTTAGCAATGACTTCAATGCATTCCAAGGGGTCTGAAATTATAATATAATTATTGGCCAAGACATTACAGCTGCAGTGGAATTTTCATCAGCCCTGGACCCAGCAATTCAGGACCACTTCCTGACACTGGGCTTTTGAAGATCTCAGTAGTACTTTTAGTGATTTCCATTGAAATCATAATGGAATTTCCCAAATGGTCACTTAAAAGTTTTATTGCTCTAAGTGGTTTGACCTTGGCAGGTCTCTTACCCTATCTGGATCATACTTTCTTTATCTTTAAAGTGAGGGATTTGTAGTAAATTATTTTTAAGGCCCCTCCCAACTTTAAAACTCTGAAAACCACATATAGTAAAACATAAGAATATAGAAGAAAATGAGCTAATATATTATTGGTGGAACTAACACTATTATTTAAAATCTTGCAGATATAATGCAACTCAGGTCAAAGGTGATGAAGTCTTCTGTTTTGCCAATAACTATGACATGTAATCTATTTTGTTTAAGAACACTTCTACTGGGACAGCTCAGAAAAAAATACAGATGATTTATCACTTCATGACTACTTCCTGGTCATATCTAGATGGCTGTCATCTCCCTGCATTAGGTACTCACTTCTAAAGTCTCAACATTTTAATATTTGTCCATGTCAGACTGAAACAGAACAGTCTTTCAGATCTTTAAGTATCAGTTTGTAAAAAACCACCAAAGGTTCTGACTATGTTGACCTAGTAACCTTATAGAACAGACTGTCATTTATAGAACAACTCAAGTTTTAAAAGTGTTATTTTATGCCCAGTTAAGGGGAGTTTATCTTTGGCATTTTCAGGAAAAGAGACTCTTGAGGATACATTAAAGTTTACCTAAAAAGATAATTTTAGGATTAAATAGATTCAAGGAGCAATTGGCTAAATTCACCTTCACTGTACAGACATAAATTTAAGCAAGAGTAGATTTCTCTTTAATGGAAAGAGACCAAGAATAACTGATGGGAAACAAATAAGGCCATAATAATTCACAGAATATTAATGGACCTGTCCAGGGAGAAGTTAATAATTTATGTCAGTCCATGTATCCATTCTCAAGAGGATGTTAAGACAGGTCTCATGGTAGTCCTTAGACACTAATTTCAAGAACACATAAGAAAATAAACAGACAAGTATGTCCCCATGGTTTGCTCAACTTATCCAGCCCACATTGAATTATGCAATCATGTCATTCAGTATTCATACCCTTAAAATATGACTATGCCTCAGGCCTTCTCTGGGACACCATTTTTAAATAATTTCATTTATTTCCTGCTACAGACAAATGGATACATTATATTCTGCAGGAAAATGTTTTCCATGGTTTGAGTCCAAAGAGTAGTCATCTTGTTCCAAAACTCACTGACCTCCATCCTTTAGGAGGTTAAAGTTCTATCTTGTTTAATTAAAAATTACTCAAGACAGAGTCTTTGTCTTCAGAGTATTTGCATTAACTTGAATCTGTCATGTGTAGATAGTGTCTGCCACGTCCACCCTCCCAACTCCAAAGCTTCCTTTCCCTCCCCACCCTCTGTGTGCATTTGAGAGGACTTGGATGTGTCTCCCAAGGCACTATTGATTATACAACTTTCAAAATAGTCTCTATAGCTGTTGCACCAACATTTTCTTTGTTCCTTCTGTACTCTGCTTTAGTAGTCTGATAAATTCCTGTGAAATATTACCATAGCTTCACAGGTATTTGTCAAGTCAGAGGGCCAAATTAAAGGAAATTCTTACTTTGCCTAACTAAAACCAAGCTGTAAACTAGCCCAGTTTTGGAAAGATCCCTTGACTATTTCCCAAGATGCAGGTGAGAGTAAACACTAGGAGAATAAGTTTCTTGTTTGTTTTACTGATAACATCACCTCTTTAAAGAAAGATACTCATGTTGGCCAGGAGAATTTTATTTCATATTTTTAAGTGTATTTATTTCTGTGTGTGTGTGTGTGTGTGTGTCTTAGAGAGAGAGAAAGAGAGAGAGAACAAGCAGTGGAAGGGCAGAGATAGAGGGGGACAAAGGATCCAAAGCAGGATCTGCCTTGACAGCAGTGAACCCAAAGATATCAGGAACTGTGATATCATGACCTGAGCCGAAGTTGGATACTCAACTGACTGAACCACCCAGGTGCCCCATTTCATATTTTAATTGTAAATTAAAATGTAAATTGTAAATTGTAAAAAATGTACTAACTTAGTAATGATTTGGAAGAAACCTAATAACTAGCAGTCTTCACAGTATGGGTCCTGCCTCAGCAGTTGGCACAGTGCCTGGCATATACTAGGAACTCAATAAATGTTTATAAGATGAATGAATGGGTGAACTAAAGAATTAGTGCCTTAGGGTATGCAAAGGTTTACAAGATCCATCCTTTGCTTTCAAAAGGCCCTCAATCTTAACAAATTTCACATTGTTGATTGGAAATATTTTTAGCTGAAAGTCAGAGTTAAATTCTCAAAATGAAAGGAGATATTATTGGATCTGTCTTGGGCGTATCCAGAAAGAAAGATACAAATAACCAACGGTGCTACCTGAAGTTTATACACTATGAATTAGTGTCCATTAAGAACTGAGCTGAAGCCATGGTGCTGAGGCAAAGCCAGCATGTTATTAAGATGGGCATGCAGTTCTCAAAGCCTCCATTCCAATCTGACTGAATGCATGAAATTTGTGGAGTACCATTAAATGTTCCCATGCAGCTCTGAAAAATAAATGTTTTTGACAAGGCAGAAATACAAAGCATTTACCAGATTTCCCAATTCTCAGAAAAAAAAGGGCTGTGCTGCCCCCAAATCTAATTAATGGCCATTTTTTGAGATCAAAATTTAAGTAGAGATGTATTAACAACAGAAAATCCACTAAAGGGAATGGACCTGGATTACCGAAACCAACATACTTTTATAGTTCCTTTTATAAAGAATAGACAAATGACTTGGAAAATAAAATGTTTCTGCTCAACATGAAACTTATCAATTGTTTTCAAAAGAGAACATACATCATACTTGATTTCTGGGAACTGCACCATGACAACAGAAAACACAGGCTTTCTTGCAGATCAATGTTGTGTGTCTGCATGCAGAGGACTAAAAATAATAAGGACAAGGAAATCTGATTATTTGATGCTCATGAAAGCCAGTGAAATGTGCTCAGCCTCATCCATTTTGCTCCTTAATAACATTAAATCCAAAAGGAAAGGCATGTCAAAGTAAAGTTGAAACCCTCACTTGGAAGCAAATGCACTCTAAGTTAGTTCAATCTAAGCTTGAAATTCTACTCACTAACTGAAGAAATGGGTGAGTTTTAACTTCTCCATGACCATTAACTTTAAAAAATAGTCTCTTCTTCTCAGGGCTGCTTTAAAGATTAAAAATGCAGTGTCTGTGGGCACCTGGGTGGCTCAGTTGGTTGAGCCTCCAACTCTTGACCTCAGCTCAGGTCCTGAGATGGAGTTCCATATGGGGCTCTGCATTAACCTCACAGAGTCTGCTTGGGATTCTCTCTCTCTCTCTCTCTCTCTCTCTCTCTCTCTCTCTCTCTCTCTCTCTCTCCCTCTGCATTTTTCTGTCTCCCTCTGTCTCTGTCTCAAAATAACTAAATAAAATTTTTAAAAATGCAATGTCTGGTTATATGTTAGCCAATACTGACTTACTCTAAGAGGGATTACAAATTTCTTCCTCTCCAGTTTTATCATTAAACATGTTTGGGAATTTGCTAGAAAATATTTTGGAGTTAAATGTTAGTTATTTTCATAGAGCTTGTGTTCAAATTTCAATTTATTAAAATTTATTTTTCTTTATCCTACTTAAATTAATCCCCTACTATCTGTGGTTTTCCAATTCTTCATTTTAGATTAAAGAGTTCATGCAGCTTTAGCTTTTCATATTGTGTGTAGGGGGGGGTAAACTGGGGGCTAGTGCACAAAGATAAAAATCTAAAGGCCATGTGTGAAGCTCTTCGTCATCTAAGGGCTTCTCTGCATGGATGTATCTTTGAATTTAGGCTCCTCCTTTCTTCTTCTCCCTCAGATTCAAAGGACTTTTAGAAGAGAATTGCTTAACAATATCTCTGCTCTTACCCAGTTTTCTGTCTCCCTCTTCCAGAATTTAGTACCCTATTCTAATCAGTGACTACACATTGTACATGCATGTATAGAACACCTGCTCCTCCATTTCACTGATCAAAAACCATATGAATTGCTTTCCCACATGAACATGGCTCCTTTTCCAGATCTACCCATTTCTATTCTCCTTCTAATCATTCAGAACTGAACAACTAGACTTCAATTTTAAAAAATAAACATAAAAGTAGAATTTTCTCATTCTTTCTCTTCTTGCTACCAAAGAACATTTATATTAAAGGTAATTTGCATATATATCTTCTCTGAGCCTGCTTCATCATGCGCCAATAGAAAAATCAATAATGTATCATTCATTCCTTTACACGTACATTCATGCAACAGATTTTATTGAGTGCCCCTATGTTCTAGGTCCCTGCTCTCTTAAAGCTTTCAACCTAGAGTGAAGAAAATAAATGTACTAAATAAATATAAGTGGCTCATTGAACAAGAATGGCTTATAGGGTTTAACCACAAGGCAATAATATTGTTATCTCCCACTATCTCCTTTTTCCTAAGATATCATGTCAACTGTATAATGTCAAATGTAATGTATAATGGTCAAATGTAATCCTGATTAAAAGTTGAGGAGTTGTTCTTACCACAGATAGATCTGTCTTAGGTAGGGGCAAGCCAGTTGCTGGGGAAAGAAGGAATAGAAGGATGCTTTTTTGTTTTGTTTTTTAATTTTTGTAATGTTATTTATTTTTGAGAGACAGACAGAGAGAGAGAGAGAGAGAGAGAGAGAGAGAGAGAGAGAGACTGAGCAGGGGACAGGCAGAGAGAAAGGGAGACACGGAATCTATAGCAGACTGCAGGTTTTGTCTGAGCTGTCAGCACAGCCTGACATGGGGCTCATGTGAGATCATGACCTGAGCCAAAGCCAGACGCTTAACCAACTGAACCACCCAGACACCCCAGAGGGATGTTTTTGATTTCTTTTCCTTCAATTTATGCTTCTCTTCCTCCTCCCTCAGCTTCTCAACTGGGTGACAGATATGAGAAAATGAAGCAGCAAAGACCTACCATGACTGATATTGTCACAAACTGCAATATGGTCTCCTATTCTAGGAGTTCGAAGTTGCCTCCTTCCCTTTGGGGCATATTAAAAGTTCTTCAGTTCAACTTCTTCAGAATTTGAAAACTTCTCACCTGGAATTCCCCTTATACAAGATATACATCTCCTTTGTCTCTAGAAATCCAAAGGTCATTTCTAGCTTCTTTATACCAATTCGTTTTACTCACCTGGGCAATCTCCTTGTCAGATCTAAGCTGACTCTTGGCCTGACCTGCCTCATGCAAGATCCCTGTTTGGTCCTCAGGAGATTCTTGTTCAGACTTTGCCCCAACATCATTGGAGATGTTGCCGAGTCTCTCCAGAGCAACTGTTCCTTTACTCCTCCTCTTACAAAAGCCAGCCAAACTTATTTCTCATCTTTTAGATTTTTCAAGTGGAGTAAGATACTAATTCACAACATCCCTCTCCCAATTGTAGGGGACAAAATCTATGTTCTCTCACGGGTCTCAGAAAAGCTCCCCTTCTTGACTTGAGGTGACAAAAAAAATAACTTGCCTTCTTCTGGGACAGTGGGTTTGTACAGCGCTGTGCTGGTAAATGTTTAACAAAGAGCTCTCTGGGGGAAAAATATATATGCATACACATGTACATATATTATAAATTTTACTGCTATAAAAAGATATAGCACATAATGTATAAAATAATAATAATATATTATGCTGTAAATTCCACTTGGAAAATTCATTCCCATAGGATGATTTAATCGATTTTTGCCAGACTTTTGTATCTGTACCTAACGTAGACTTGCAACCAATAAAGTATAATTCCAACATGAATATTAGTTGACTTTTTATTTACATTAATAATATGAAACTGAAATATGAAGAAGTATATCACATACCTCAGTAAAGCTGCTTCTTTAAAAGAAGTATAAAGTTCTGTCATTCTCAATAATGTTATTTCTTATTGAATTAGATAATAGTTTTGGAATACTAAAAGATATTTCTTCAATTCCTGGGTTACTCATACATGTAACAGTACTGTGATCTGAAAGTCTATGTCCCCTCCAAAGTTATCCATTGAAATTCTAACTCCTAAAAGTGATGGTATTAGTAGGTGGAATTTTGGGCAGTGATTAGGTTATAAGGGGTGAGGCCTAATGAATCGGATTAGTGGTCTTATAATAGCAATCTCAGAGAGCTCACTACCTGTTCTGCTTTGTGAACTTATAAGATGCCTGCAACCCAGAAGATGGCCCTTGGCTGACCGTGGTAGCCCCTGAGCTCAGACTCTAGCCTCCAAAACCATTATCAAAAAATTTCTGTTATTCATAAGCTACACAGTTTGTGGTATTTTGTCACAGCAGCCCAAACGGAGTAAGACAAACAACTGCAGACCTGACATGCTTATTTTAAGCGTGGTCTCCATTATAAACATGTACTCAATTACCTTAATTTGAAATTATGAACAAACAATAAGTCAAACCCTGACTTAGAGTGTTGGCCAATTTCTTGGTATAAACACTCTCACCATGGCTCATTTCAACCGCCAATGTAACGTCACCAACAACAGAGTTGAGAAAACATGTGCAGCAATATGCCATTATCTATAGTATTTCTACCATACAGATACAATACACATAAGTAACTGCAAGAACACAGACAATAACAAAACATAATAACATAATTAGGAAGTGATGAGTTTTGCGTATGTATTATCTGTTTTTAATATAATTTACTAATTATAAGTTATAAAATTTATTACTTTTTATTTGAGAGAGAGACGGAGGGAGAGAATACAAGCAGAGGAGATGGGCAGAGGGAAAGAGAAAGAGAATCTTAGGAAGGCTCCACCCTCAGCATAGAGCCCCATGTAGGGCTTGATCTCACAGCCCTGGGATCATGACTCCTGAGTAGAAATCAAGAGTTGAATGCTCAACCAACTAAGCTATCCAGGCACCCTTATATAACTTTTTAAAAAGTTATTTACTTATTTATTTATTTGTAAGAGAGAGAGAAAGAGTGCAAGCAGGGTAGGGCCAGAGAAAGTAAAGGAGAAAGAGAAAGAATCCCAAGTAGGCTCTGCACGGTCAGCATGGAGCCTGACTCAGGGGTTTGATGTCACCAACTAGAGATCGCGACCTGAACTGAAATCAAGAGTTGGATACTCAACCAACTGAGCCACACAGGCACTCTTATATGTATGTTTTTAAGTTTATTCGTTTATTTTTGAGAGAGAGAGAAAGAGCAAGAGTAGGCAAGGGACAGATGGTAAGGGAGAGAGGGAATCCTAAGCAGGCTCTGTGCTGTCAGCATGGATCCTAACTTGGGGCTTGCTCTCACCAACCAGAGATCATGATCTGAGCCAAAATCGAGAGTCAGACACTAAACCAACTAAGCCACTGAGGCACTCCTAATTTTTAGGAATAGCACTCTAATGGCTATCATAAGAGAACAACAATGCCCTAAATCAGCTCTCCATCTCCATTTTTATGATTCTTTAATTTTGTCTTTGCAGGCAAGAAATTTTTAGTCATCCACCTGATTCCCAGGTCCCACTCCAAACCCTTATTTACACTTGGTTCACTCTGTAAAGCAATATTCCCCAATCAAAACTCATTCTAACAGCCTGCTATAAAAATAAATAAGATGACTTCAAATAGTGATTAGAGTGCTCTGCGGTGGTTTTTTTAAAGGTGGCATGATAAAGAATGACAAATAGGAGTTATTATTTAGAATATATTGTGTGAGGAGACCTCACTGAAGACATGGCAATCAGCCTAAGAACTGATTGATAGGAAGAAGCCAACTATGTGAAGGTATGAAAGAAAACTTCAAAACAGGGAACAGTGGAGGCTTTAAGAGTGTTCAATCTGCTTTAAATGTACGTTGAGCACGGTAGATAACAGGGTAGGAGAAGAAATCAGAAAGATAAGTGGCCAGGTATGCAGAGCCCTATGGCCACTGTTAAGTAGTTTGGATTTCATTTTCTGTGTCCGTGAGAAACCCTGGAGAGTTCTAAGCAAGGGAATGGCCTAATCTGATTTAAATTATTAAATGTTTTATATGTTGTTGTTTAGAGAATGATTAGAAAAGGTGAGAGTGTAAAGCTGAATACAAGTTAGGATTCTCTTGCATGAATCCAGTCAAAAGATAATAATGACAAACTGGAGTGTTTAGAGTGGAGACAGAAAACAGTGAATACATTAGACAGATATCTCCCAGGCAAAGCTGAACAAAATTGCTGAAGAATTGAATGTGAGATGCGAGGGAAAGGGAAGAAATAAGAATGATGCTCACATTCAAAACTTGAACAACAGAGTTGATCATTTGTAGAAATGTGGGCATCTGTGGTTGGAAAAAATGGAGAAAACAGACTTTATTTTGATATATCTGGATGATGCCAAGGCAAGTCCAAGAGGAAATGCCCAGCTGAGAGTGGCCTATATTAAATCAAATCATGTGAAATTGTCCCTTTTGTAAACCAACAAATGATCAAGTACTGGAAGTTTCATATGGTTTACTATGCGTTCAAAGCCTAGTGGAAAGATCAAACATATGTGAAGATGCTGTGAAATGTGTGTTTAACTGTTGGGTTGTAGGTGATTACTAAACATAAAATACTGTATGAGTATAGTTTATCATGGTGGTCCTTGTAGCGCATTCACATAAAGTCATACTTATACAACCAATAAGATTATGACAACTCAACATCTACAAAAGTTTCCTGTAACACTCTACTCTGGGTTATAGGAATTTCTTCACCTTTATGAGGACCAATTTAGGGTTCACGGGCCTCAGTGGCAGCTGAGTGCCAGGACATGAGAGCCACGATGCAGCCATTGCAGTTTCAGAGCTGGCACATGTGCTGATTCACTTCTCCGGGTACAGGTAGTTTGCCAATTTATAGCAGAGATAATCTTTTGCATCACTTGTCAATTTGTTTTCATCTTCTTATATTTTTACTCTCTTTAGGTTTCACTCACATAAAAGTTTCAAATATATAAAAATCAGATAGCAAATATACTCTTCTAACTCTTGAGGGGGTTGTATGTTATTAATTCTGATAGTAAATAAACTTTTGACTTGGAAAGACTTACATGGTGATAGTTTATTTCTTCTCTTATAGATTCTTTTAAAATTTATTTTATTTTTTTAATTTATATTATTTTTTTAGTAGTTTATTGTCAAATTGGTTTCCATACAACACCCAGTGCTCTTCCCAATAAGTGCCGTCCTCCATTACCACCACCTCTTTTCCCCCCTCCCCCTTCCCCTTCAACCCTCAGTTCATTTTCAGCATTCAATAGTCTCTCAAGTTTTGCATCCCTCTCTCTCCCCAACTCTCTTTCCCTCTTCCCCACCCTCTGGTCCTCCATTACGTTTCTCCTGTTCTCCTGTTAGACCTATGAGTGCAAACATATGGTATCTGCCCTTCTCTGCCTGACTTGTTTTGCTTAGCATGACACCTTCGAGGTCCATCCCCTTTGTTACAAATGGCCAGATTTCATTTTTTCTCATTGCCATGTAATACTCCATTGTATATATGTACCACATCTTCTTGATCCATTCATCAGGTGATGGACATTTAGGCTCTTTCCATGTTTTGGCTATTGTTGACAGTGCTGCTATGAATATTGGAGTACATGTGCTTCTATGCATCAGCATTTCTGTATCTCTTGGGTAAATCCCTAGCAGTGCCATTACTGGGTCATAAGGGAGTTCTACGGATAGTTTTTTGAGAAACCTCCAACTATAGAAAACTTATGAAAGAGATTGAAGAAGACACCAAAAATGGAAAAACATTCCCTGTTCATGGATCGGAAGAATAAACATTGTGAAAATGTCATTACTACCCAAAGCAATCTACACATTTAATGCAATCCTCATCAAAATTGCACCAACATTCTTCTCAAAGGTAGAACAAACTATCCTCAAATTCATATGGAACCACAAAAGACCCCGAATAGCCAAAGTAATATTGTAGAAGA
>NC_043711.1:66999589-67005157 GCF_006229205.1 Suricata suricatta
ACTGGACAGCAACATGCAGAAGAATGAACGTAGACCACTTTCTTACACCATACACAAAAATCAACTCAAAATGGCTGAAGGACCTGAATGTGAGACAGGAAACCATCAAAACCCTCGAGGAGAAAGTAGGAAACAACCTCCTTGACCTCCACTGCAGCAATTTCCTATTCAACACATCCCTAAAGGCAAGGGAAGTGAAAGTAAAATTTATTTTAGAGAGAGAGTGAGTGTGTGCAGGAAAAAAGACAGAGGGAAGGAGAGAGAGAATCCTGTGTAGGCACTGCACCATCATCATAGAGCCCAATGCAGGGTTCAAAGCCACAAACCATAAAATCATGACCTGAGCCAAAATCAAGAGTCAGATGCTTAACCAACTGAGCCATTCAGGCACCTCTATTTCTTCTTTTAAGAAGTAAATTACCTTTCAGAGTAAAGGAAGACTATATATAATTTAATCAATGGTATTTGGGGAACATAAATGCATAAAATAACCTATAATACAGATACATTATTATCAATATCACTATCATTGGTCCAATACATTCAGTCAGTCATATATCTTCTCAATGTTTCCTTAAAGCATCTCAGGCATATGCATCTATCTGTTCCTCCACTATCAGTGTAGCATGGCATTTTTCCTCTTGCCTGGCTTGCCAACACTGCTTTCTACTGGTTCTCCCCACCACCCAAATTTCCTCCCTCCTCCATAATCCTGCCACTCCTAGCTTCTTGTCTTCATTGACATCATTAGTGACTAGTGATACTATATGTGTGGCTTCCCATAGACGTCTCTGTGGAAGGTTAGGTATGAAAGTATAGCCACTCTGCAAAGCTATTTATCCCTATCAATGTTTGTGAAGCAATTAAATGAAAACTTTTTTATCCCCTAAATTATAGGCCAGAAGGAGAGAGATTTTTTTTTCTTTACCAAAAAGATGGTGTAGTAGGGAAAATATTCCCATTGTAGGAACACTGTTAGACTGTGGGCATTTCTTATGGTGTTCCTTAAATGGATTAAATGTTTGAATTTGCATAGGGAGTACTTGGGAGCTGAACATAATGCTTCATAATGAAAGTAAGTCATGAGTTTAAGGGTTTCCAGATATCATTTTTCAATTTTATCTGGAGTTAAGCAGCCAATAGTGAAGTAAAGGAGTTAAGGCTTTGTTTTGTTTTGACCTGTGGTTTTATTATCTCTATGTAAACCAATGGGTAGTCAAATACTCTAGAGTTATAACTGTTTTCTAATAAAAATAGTTTTTACATTATTCAAATGAAATGCCCTTAAGTAAATGAACCTTAGAAATAAGAATTACAAAACTATGGTAGAACACTAGGAATTGACATGATATGGTAGGTACATCACCAAGCTAGAAGTCAGACAATTTGAGTTTCATTCTTAATCTTATTGTTAACTAATTGTATCATCTTGAATTAATTAATTAATTTTTCTTCTTCATGGTTTCCTCATCTACAAAATAAGAGTAACCTCAAAGGTTTCATCTAGCATTCAAATTTAAGAATTATCTAATCTCTTATCTCCTGGCTAAAAAGTAGTTTCGTAAATAGCAATTTAGACAACAGTAATGGTTTAACCAATGGTTTTTCACAACCTTGTTGGTAGGGTAAGCTAATATGGGATAAGAATGCCTTTACTGAAGCTGGAAGGAATCTTTTATAATTCTCGCTTGACTAGTTGGTTACTATAACAGAGTACAGAAAAACCTGTTAATACTTTCATTTGTACTTTTCAGCACTAAATTCAATGATAGTGATAGCCCACATTGACTCTAGATTTTCTAACCCATTACATAGAGTGATAATGTATAGTCCATTTGCCATAAACCTGTTTCAGTTTTCTTCTTGATAAATATGTAGAATTGATGGAACTTTACTGCCTATGTTATCTAGAGGTGCTGCGTAGAGATTCTATGGTCACTCAAACCACACAGATTTTCCCATCTGGACTCCTTGGACATATTATTAGCTGGACTCTAATTCCCCAACTCCTGATGTTCATACCCTTGTTCAATGCCATCCTTGTGAATGTAGCAAGGACCTGTCACTTAGTTCCAGCCAATAGAATCTGGCAACAGAAATGAGATGTCTCCCTGTGCTTATGTTATGGTGTATGGCAAGGGTGACGAGATTTAATTCTTTTACATTGTATAAGAATCCATCTTGTTAAAAGACTAGTTGCAGAATCTTGATCTCCTTGCTGGCTTTGAAAATACAAGCTGTCCTAAATCCTACAAGTACAAGGAAATAAATTCTTCCAACAACCTGAGTGAATTTGGAAGTAAACCCTTCCCCAATCATATCTCCAGATGAGAACCTATCCTGGCCAACATCTTCATTTCAGCCTTTCAGAAGACCCAGGCAAGCTATTCCTGGAATTCTGATTTACCAAAACTGTGAAATAAGAAATGTGGTAATCTATTATATAATAATAAATAAGTAATACAAGGAATTTATTCCTTCAAGTGCTCGGAAGGCTGAAAATTCTCAGCTATCAGCCTTCCCCAGGAATTGCCTCAGCTGAAGAGAGTTGCTTCATTCAAAGTCACATCCCCTTCTAGGGGAAGCTCACATCTAGTGACTACTCAGTATGGATATATATATAGGCTTAGCCCTTTGCCCCATCTTGAAGCATCTGACCCAGTTCTAAAGTAACCAAAGGACCTACTTTTCCCTCTGTCCACCAGATATGCCTCCTTCCCCTTACTCCACAGACATGTGTGTGTGGGTGGGTGTGGGTGTGTGTGTGTGTCCCAGGCCTAGATACCGAACAACCAACGGAATTATCTAACATTCTGTAAGGCTATCTTCTATTCTTCTGTTAATCACTTCCCAATCCAAAAGACACATGACTATAGGATGGGAGAATCTTGAAACAAGCATGTGTCATACCCTCACCCACATGTTCTCAAAGACAACCAGATATGCCAAAATCATCTGGTCAACACGAAACATATGGTCTCAAGAAAGTTCTCTAAACTAAATAATACTTAAAAATAAAGGAGCACTGAGACAGAATTAAGATGAGCATATGTTGATCCATATATTCATGATACTGTTGGTTTAGAAAAAAAGTAAGTAGACTTTGGAAAAAGACAGACTGAATTTGAATGGTTATCATCTGTATGACCTTAAAAACTTTGCCCACCCCTCTGAAACATAATTTAATTATCTATAAAATGCAGATGATATTAGTCTCACAAGTTGTGAGAATTAAATTAAATAAACTAAAATATAAAAAAGTGCCTGGCATGGTATTCAATATGCAATAGGCATACAATAAAAGCTTGCCCTATCTCTTGGTTTTGTTGACTTCTCTCCAAATCTTTTTTTTTCTTTTAATGAATGAAGGGATAAATGGGAAAATCATCAGAAAGATAACTCTAAATGATTTCTGATTAATTCAAAGTTCAGAAGGGGATGAGAGTCATCTGGCCTAAGTACCTCTATTTTAGAAATCTTTTTAATAACCTTCCAAATTACTGTTTGGCTGAGACTTGAGTTCTGCAATGGGTGAATCTTGGCATACTGAGATTTTTCCCAAGGTTGTTCTCATTCTTGATTCATAATTAGTAGCTGCCGTACCAAATTACCACACAATTATAGCACCTGAGTCTTTCTTGGAGCTCATTCAATTAAAAGACTAGATGGGATTGGCAAGACTTAATTTTCTCCACCTTGTTGTCCAAATCAACAGTGTATTATTTGGCACCTTATAAGGATGATAGTTCCAAGTCCAAGGTATCTCATGAGTTTATCTGTAATCCATAGGACTTTATTATGACAGTGCATGTTTGTTCTACTACTGGGTAGACCAACAGATTTTAAAAACATCAGAGAGAGAGAGAAAGAGAGAGAGAGAGAGAGAGAGAGAGAGAATAATTTTATCCCTTGATGAATATACCTTCTGAGTTAAACAATCAGTGATACCAAGATGAATGATTTAAATGGACTATTAAAATATTTACTTGAAAAATAAAAGACTGGCAAATTTTGAAAAATGTAAGAGTATGCAGGTGGAGGCAGGATTTAATGGAAGTTGATCCAATGTCAGCCTATTTCCTGAACCAACAGATCCCTTCTTTTAAATTGTGAAGAACTTTTGCCAAATCTATCCATCCTCTGTTATGCGTTGGACTGAGGCAAAGCCATAAATTTTATGTGGTAACTAATCCAATCAAGGCAAATAGTGTGCTTTAAAAAAATGGTTGCTGTTTACCACTAGCAGCAAAAGTGATTAATATACATCCTGGCCAATTCTCTGATGGCTACAAATGCAATGCAATATGTATATGTGCTTGTATATATGTATGGTGGGATACTGGGTAGGTTCAGGATGTGAAACTGGAAGAACTTCTCTCTTTCTTGCTCAGTAATAGTGGTACTCTATTCTTTAGGGGGAAAGATTTCCAAAGAAAAATTATATAAAATGTCTCTAAACAATCTTAAAACATAACTATATAAAGGAAAGCTGCATAGGCTCAAGGAAAGCTGTGATTCTTTCTTCAAATGAATTCCAAGTGGAAGGCAAATATAGAAAGATATAAATAGTATTAATCTGGTTAAAAATGGATTTGATACAGGTAAAAAATATGAAATAATTTGGGGACCATGAAAGATGTGTGTGTGTGTGTATGTGTGTGTGTGTACGCATATCTTTTTGGAACATTTGCAAGATTAGTCAAATACATATAGTAAAAGTCAAATATATATATTTGCTATATATCTTGCAAGAGTTCTAGAAAAAAATTTAAAACAAAACAAAGAGAATGAAAGAAAACCGATGATGGTTGTTGTTTCCCAGAACTGAAGCAAGACAGGAGTACCCATCTTGGGGGAGAAAAACCAAAATGTAAAAACATTAACACCAGACTAGGATAAATAAAAGCAAATCCAGACATGTCAAAATGAAGTTAGAACACAAACATAAAAAAGATAAAGAAAATTAAAAGCTAGCAGAAAATAAAACCATGGAAATACTGACAAAAGAAATGTAAAAATATGCATAAATATACAATATTCATTGATCAGAGGACTCAAGGTCAGAAAGTTACCAATTTTCACTAAATTAATCTATACTAATTATTCTATAAATTCAACACTTCAATAAAAAACCCCAAAGAAACTTCTTTTAAAATGGCAAATTATTAGTTTTCTTGATTGTTTCCTTTGCAGTGCAGAAGCTTTTTATCTTGATAAGGTCCCAAGAGTTCAGTTTTGCTTTCATTTCCCCTGCCTTTGGGGATGTGTCAAGTAGGAAATTGCTGCAGTGGAGGTCAAGGAGGTTGTTTCCTACTTTCTCCTCGAGGGTTTTGATGGTTTCCTGTCTCACATTCAGGTCCTTCAGCCATTTTGAGTTGACTTTTGTGTATGGTGTAAGAAAGTGGTCTACGTTCATTCTTCTGCATGTTGCTGTCCAGTTCTCCCAGCACCACCTGCTAAAGAGGCAGTCTTTTTCCATCAGATACTCTTTCCTGCTTTGTCAAAAATTAATTGGCCGTACATTTGTGGGCCCAGTTCTGGGTTCTGTATTCTATTCCATTGGTCTAT
>NC_043711.1:67005257-67041000 GCF_006229205.1 Suricata suricatta
TCTTCTACAATATTACTTTGGCTATTCGGGGTCTTTTGTGGTTCCATATGAATTTGAGGATAGTTTGTTCTACCTTTGAGAAGAATGTTGGTGCAATTTTGATGAGGATTGCATTAAATGTGTAGATTGCTTTGGGTAGTAATGACATTTTCACAATGTTTATTCTTCCGATCCATGAACAGGGAATGTTTTTCCATTTCTTGGTGTCTTCTTCGATCTCTTTCATACGTTTTCTATAGTTTTCATCATATAGGTCTTTTACATCTTTGGTTAGGTTTACTCCTAGGTATTTGATGGTTTTTCGTGCAATCGTGAAAGGAATCAGTTTCTTGATTTCTCTTTTGGTGGCTTCATTTTTGGTGTATAGGAATACAACCAATATCTGTACATTGATTTTGTACCCTGCAACTTTACTGAATTCATTGATCAGTTCTAGAAGGCTTCTGGTAGAGTGTGCCGGGTTTTCCAGGTAGAGTATCATGTCATCTGTGAAAAGTGAAAGTTTGAGTTCTTTGCCAATTCTGATGCCTTTTATTTCCTTTTGTTGTCTGATTTCTGATGCTAGGACTTCCAGCACTATGTTAAACAACAGTGGTGAGAGTGGACACCCCTGTCGTGTTCCTGATCTCAAGGGGAAAGCTCTCAGTTTTTCCCCATTGAGGATGATATTAGCTGTGGGCTTTTCATAAACTAATAGGCAACTGACAGAATAGGAAAAGATAGCTCCAAATGACATATCAGATAAAGGGCTAGTGTACCCAAAATCTACAAGGAACTCACCAAACTCCACACCCAAAAACAAATAACCCAGTGAAGAAATGGGCAGAAGACATAAACAGACACTTCTCCAAAGAGGACATCCAGATGGCGTACAGGCACATGAAACGATGCTCAACATCAGTCATCATCAGGGAAACACAAGTCAAAACCGTACTGAAATACCACCTCACACAGTCAGAGTGGCTAAAATGAACAAATCAAGAGACTATAGATGCTGGCGAGGGTGTGGAGAGACGGGCACCCTCCTACCCTGTTGGTGGGAATGTAAACTGGTGCAGCTGCCCTGGAAAACAGTGTGGAGGTTCCTCAAAAAACTATCCATAGAACTCCCTTATGACCCAGCAATAGCCCTGCTAGGGATTTACCAAAGGGATACAGAAATGCTGATGCATAGGAGCACATGTACTCCAATATTCATAGCAGCACTGTCAACAATAGCCAAGACATGGAAAGAGCCTAAATGTCCATCACCTGATGAATGCATCAAGAAGATGTGGTATATATATACAGTGGAGCACTACATGGAAATGAGAAGGAATGAAATATGGCCATATGTAGGAAAGTGGATGGACCTTGAGGGTGTCATGCTATGCGAAACAAGTCAGGCAGAGAAGGGCAGATACCATATGTTTGCACTCATAGGTCTAACAGGAAAACAGGAGAAACCTAATGGAGGACCAGGGGGAGGGGAAGAGGGAAAGAGAGTTGGGAAGAGAGAGGGACGCAAAACTTGAGAAACTATTGAATACTGAAAATGAACTGAGGGTTGAAGGGGAAGGGGAAGGGGGGGAAGAGGTGGTGGTGATGGAGGAGGGCACTTGTGGGGAAGAGCACTGGGTGTTGTATGGAAACGAATTTGACAGTAAACTATTTTAAAAAAATTAAAAAAATAAAATGGCAAATTATCCTATAATTCAACTGGAAGAAGAAAAGTCACAAAAAATTAAATGAGTTTTGAAGATGATAAATAAAACATACAGAGTTAAATCTTCCAAATATCAAGACTATAAAGTGGGAATCATTGAGGCAATTTAAATTTGTAACAGAGCTAGACCAATTTATCAAAAAAAAGATCGTAGAAATACAGTTGTGCATTTATAAAAACATGGTCTATCAAAGAAGACCAGACGTGTTGATGGCCTATATATGAATACAAAAAAATTAACCTTTCTTTAAGAATTTATAGAATTAATAGGATAGTTTAACAAAATTGTGATAAGGAGGTATTTTCAAAATAACTCATGAATGGCAGAAACTATAAATTAAAAATCAATACATTTTATTTAAATAAAATTTAAAACATGATAAAAATCTCAATGGAAAAAGTTTAAAGAACAGTCCAGTCTGAATTTTTTTTAAAATGGCAAAACACATAATTGACAAAAAATACAGTAACAAATATGTAAATAACACCTATACTACATGAAGAAAAAGAGTCACCTCATCAAGGAAAAAACATGAAAAATTCACATTAAGAGTTATTCACAGAAAAGAAATTGAATGGATAGTAAGTTGAGAAGACATTTGATCTTACCAGTAATCATAACTTCATATGAAAGCTGCAATGAGATGCTGTTTCATACCCATTCAAAAGGAAAAACTAAAGCCTGAATATGCCACTGTTGAATGCAGAATCGTATAAACCTTTATACAATGCTGTGGAGAATGTATACAAGCTCAGCCATTTTGGATAATAATATGGGTTTTATAAATACATTTGAAGATGTCCACACTGAGTCTGGCTATATGTCCAGCCTAGTTCAACCCTTGAATATGTGTGTAAGGGTATTGCCTGCCATACTTTTTGTCAGAGTGAGGGAGTAGAGGCATACCATTATCCTATAATTTCAGGAGATTGCTAACAATCAGAAAACCATAAATTTGAGCCAGGATACTCAACACCACTCATGGTCAGGTTTGAGCTCCTTCCACTATAGCATAGTTGGTGGTCTTTATCCAATGGCTATCAAATTTTTTCCAGCAGAACTTTGTTTAAAAGCAAATCTGAGTAGAATACAACATGGTAAAACAGAGAAAAGCTAAGGTGATTGGGATAAAGCAGTTTTGAGTAAACTGTCCTGGGTAAATTGTTCTCCCTCTTACCTAGTAAGTAGATTCTGAAACTCCCTTAAGAGGACTGTGAGCTACAAGATTTGAAAACAACCATTCCAATCTATGATATTGAAAGGTAAGCTGTGATGAGTAATCCAGTCAAATCACCAAACTATCCTACTGGTCAGGTTTATAACATTAACAAGCTGAGCAGTGAAATAAAATTAAGAAAAATGAAGTACCGGTCATTTCTTGGTTGGTTGATTGGTTTTGAGTGATTTAAGAATAAGATAAAATCATTGATAGATTTTCAAAGGTGACTTGGATAATAATGATTGAACCATGTGACCTATAGATGAAAGGCATCAGCAAACATTTATGAAATGTGTCTATGGGGTATACTATCAAGCCTAACAAAAATCTTCACTATATTTACGGACAAAACTTAAAAAGGCAATATGAACATACAGATTTCATTTGCTTTTACTCACAAGGAGTTCAGAGCCTAACTGTACATAGAATTTTAAAAATTATATTGTCACTGTTTTACCACCTGACTTACACTTTCTTTTCTGCATATATTACACTTTGCTGTTTCCATTCAAGGTTAAAAAAAATAAAGGCAACATTTTCCTATAAATAGCTTGAAATTATTTTTAGAAAGATGTGTGAATATAAATAAATTAGAAGACATTTTTAGTAGGTCCAAAATGTTCATTCTCATCTCCCAATCTTATTTGATAGCTGTTCTATGAATATCTGTGAACATACCATTTACTTCCTCATCTATAGCAGCAGAAAGTTTTTGATGGTGCATATTTTTATGGCATTCCTGTTTTGTTGTCCTGCTAGATATACTGATAACTTCATCAGTCACCAAAATGGTAAGGAGAATCGGAGGTTACTGGGCAGTGGACTCCAGGAGATTTAGAAGTCCTCTACCTCTCATGAACTCACATGCATTCTACCATCACAGAAACAGAAGTTCTTAAACATCTATGTGAGACTGGTAACTACAGCCAGTCTTCTTTTGCATAAATGTTACTTAACGAAAGTCAGATTTGTATTTTTCAAAGCTAAAAAGAGATTACAGTTTTGTTTTTGGAAATTAGAAATAAAGAATCTATAATAAGTAAACATCCCATAAGAGCATACTGGTGAGGGATGAATAAAATTTGAAGCCTAAGAACAATTTCAGATAATCATAATGGATTCACTCCCTATTAATATCATTATTGGGTTTTTATATTCACAACAGAAATGTGAAATCATAGGGTGCCTGGTGGCTCAGTCTGGTTAAGCTTCTGATCATTGGTTTTAGCTCAGGTCAAGCTCTCCTAGTTCCTGGGATTGAGCCCAGCCACAGGCTCCACACTGAACAAAGAGCTTGCTTGGGATTTTCTCTCTCCCTCTCTGTGCCTCTCCTGTCCTCTCACTGCGGCAGACATGCTCTCTCTCTCGCTCTCTTGCTCTCTCTCTCTCTCTCTCTCTCTCTCTCTCTCTCTCTTTCTCAAAATAAATAAACTTAAAAAAACCATTCAGCTATAGAGGCAATCCTATAACTTTATTATGAAATTCAAGGTAGTTGTAGCAAACAATTCCACCTGATATGCATTTTCTCTTTTTCTAAAAAACCCTAAATGAATGATTTTAGGCTATAATTAGCAAAAGAGAGGTCAGAGAGCTTTAGAATTAATTTGCATTCCATTATGAAATGATTCCAGGTACAAGAATTACAATGCCTTGTTTTGCTTCACGATCTTTGTTTAAAATTCCATTTCTATTTTCATTCCTCCAGAAATGACATCCTACACTCATTTTTATTTTGTTTGTTTGAAGAAAAAGAAAGCCTGAACTCAGTCTACTGGGATCTAATTATCGGAACCTAATTCCAATTACAGTCTTTTAAATCAACGCTTTAGGCTTTCCTCCTTTCCACTTCCTTTTCAAAAAAGGCCATTTATATTGTTCTGAAGACTTTCCATGTTAGAGACTTCTATTTATAGATACCATCTACCACGGGTTTTGTAGCTCCATAATCTCAGTTTGCCAAACAACTTCATGCTCATTTGAAGTGTGGAATTTCTTTGTAATTTAAACGCCCAGGATAAGAGACATACAAAGATGAAACATACACAAATTAAGACTTTCTTGTTGAGATAAAACATAACATTTCCCTTAAACATCTAATTTTTGCAAAAGGGAGAGCTACTGATAGAGGATGTTGCCTATGGATGTTTAAATAAAATGCATAAAGCTGGATCACAGTGATTAAATTGGTGAAATTTGCTCTCAAAATGGTGCTTTTTCATGAACCCTTGAACTGGCAACAACAAATAGGCATAAATTCGGCTTGCAATTTTATAAAATATATAAAGATAACTGCTTCCATCTTTGCATTTTATTGTTTTATATTTTCATTTTGTAAAAAAATTTAACTCTCTTGTCAGATAATAAATATTTAGTCCAAAAGCTCTAAATTTCCCTTAAGATCTATTCAGTTACTGAATATTAACACTTAATAGTTACTCAGTATGTTATCATCTCTAATAGTAAACAAATGGTAGATTGAATCTCTCCTTCAGTCAGTCTTGGTTACATGGGAGTCATTATGATGACGTGTTTCATACTAACCACACATAACTCACGTATATTAAGATACAAACTACAGACAAGTACTGGATGATAACAAAGGCGAATCAACTCCCAGGCAGTGTAGTACCCTGCTACTGACTAATAAAGGACTGTGGTTTGCCTCAGGGTTCAGCCACAAGACGTACATCAAACACTAACGAACACATGTAAATGTATTAACAACTCAGGTTGAAGCTAGCAATTACAATTTGAGTCTAGACTCAAATACGGCATTTATACAGGGGTGTGACGTTTGATGGTCCATGGTCAACAAGCTTGGGCACACAAGGTTTAGAGATGTTCATTGTGTTGTGTATGTGGTTTTCCTTTCCTCTGAAGAGCTTCTCCTTTGATAAGGTAATGGTATTATAAGTCACCAAGAAGAAAGTAACACAATGGTTCTTCCACTTTAGTAACCAGCATGATTTTAACCCAAAAAGTTTGTTAAAACATGGATGGCTGGTCCTACGTCCAGAGTTTTCTGATTGAGCAGTGTCTAGGGTGGGGCGAGATTTCACACCTCTAACAAGTTTTCGAATGATATGAATGCTGGTATCCTAGTGACCACATTTTGAGAAGCTTTGAGCTTAAGAACACATTTCATGGTTTTCTTTTCTTTATGAAAATTTCATCTTAAATACTAGTGTTCCCTATAATATATGTTGAAAAATACATTTTATGGTCCTTTGACTGAAAGAAAACTTTAGTTTGGGAAAGAATTTTGGGAACAAGTGAGGACAAAAATGATCACTTCTGATATGACATTTTAGGAGCATCTGGTAAACCTCTGAAAACTGGTCTTCTCATTGCAATTTATGACAAAGGATAGTACTGAGATTACTTTTTTTAAATGTTTGTTTATTTTTGAGAGAAACAGAGTGTGAGTCAGGGAGAGAGAGAGAGAAGGAGACAGAGGGTACAAAGTGGGCTCCGCCCTGACAGCAGAGGGCCCAGTGTGGGGCTGGAACTCACAGACTGTGAGATCATGACCTGAGCAAAAGTCGAACTCTTCGGCGACTGAACCACACAGGCTCCCCTATTTACAATATTTTTTAAAGCTACAAGTTACATGTCTCCCAACAGGGAAATAGTACATTATTAATATTGATATGATAGTGTTTCAAAATTAAACAGTATACTTGTAAATGATATGAAAACATAAGGATGCTATTGCAAAAGTAGATCTTGAAACTCAGTGCTGAGATGACACTACACAAGCAGGGTCAGGGGGAAAGAAGAAGAGTTGAATTATAATACAAAGATTCTGAATGATTTGTTTAAATGTGTCAATGCTATTTTAACAATATATGAAGATTTGTAAATATTCCCATCAATATGTTCATTCTCCCCAATAAGTAGCATTTTAATTTTCTGGAAGCTGGTATTAAAAGCACTAAACTCAGAATATGGTAGACGTTTCTAGAATAGTTGGGCAAAAAGCTTAGTGGGAGTGGGGGAAGTACTAAATAAAAGGAGAATGGAAGCTAATGTTCTTCATAGCTTAAATGAGGGTTCACTGGACACAAACCATTGGCTCAAGCTGGAAAATGTTCAGACGATAAATTTTATGTTCAAAAGAGACAACTAAAATTTTTAATAAGAATAGCCTCTTCCATTCTTTTCTGTCTCAACTTCAGCTGACTTCTGGGCATTGTGTTAAGACCTTATATCTGAATCTACTAAGTAATTTCCTCTTGAGTTAGAGCAGAAAACAGTTTTTGTCCACTTGAAATTAACAATCACTTTTGGACCTTGACATTTCAATTAGTTTTCCTTATTTTCTGCATTTTAAAATGAGCTGAGAATAAGAAGAATATATTCTAGGATTTTTCTTAGTGAATATAACTTTAGACTGAGGTGTTTTTTCTTCAACAGCAACTGGGTTAAAATTTTAGTTGTGTGATCAAATTATTTCATTAAAAAACTCTCTTCACTATAATTTAAAGTCAGAGATCTCATCGATTATAAGCAATATTTTCCTCCCCATATTTCTGCCTAAAGAAGCTCAAGATCTTGATGGTTGGACAGAAGCTTTAAGTTTGCTGCTAACTGCACAAGGCAGAGAGCTTTTTTCTTTTCTCATAATATCTTTATATAGATTTTTCAACATTCAGAAATATAAAGATATTCTCTACAAAACAACGCCTTTGATTTAAAACATCTGCCTTAAATTTCTGACCCTCAAAGAATAATTTAGAAGTACAGAACATTTTTTCCAGTTATTTAAAAACTGATGTGTGGTACAATTATAAAGTTGCCCTAAAAAGCAAGTCTCAGCATATTCTTAATCAGAGTAAAATGTGATTCTTTCCAACAAATGCACTGTTGAATTTCTTTCTGCCTTTGTCAGTAAAACAGCTGTGAACAGATTAAACTTTGTGATTTTTAAACTTTTCTCTCATGACTCACTTGAGGCTTCCCTTTTTTCCTGTTCTACAGCTACAAGAATGTTCAAAGAAACACATTGGATCAAACGCATTTCCCAGTTCATACAATTGTGTCACATTGTCTACACCAGCTTTGAAACTTAAAGGTAACACTTCTGCAGCCTCCAGTTCATACAAGCGTCCCTTAAAGGATCCCTTACAGGCTCTGTTCATTGGTGAGTACACACACATTGAGGACATACACACGTTGAGCTCTGTCCTTGGTCCCTGTTCTAAACTACTTGTAGGAGGACCAGGGGAAGGGGAAGGGGGAAAGAGAGTTGGGGAGAGAGGGGGATGCAAAACTTGAGAGACTGTTGAATGCTGAAAATGAACTGACGGTTGAAGGGAAAGGAGGAGGAAGGAAAAGGGGTGATGGTGATGGAAGAGGGCACTTGTGGGGAAGAGCACTGGGTGTTGTACGGAAACCAATTTGACAATAAACTATTAAAAAAATAAAAATAAACTACTTGTAATCTCAGTGAAAGGGAGAGAAAAGACATGCAGATATTCATGCTTGCAATGATCTGATGAAAAGAAGATCTCAGAAACCATTGACATGACGCAGATTTCAGTCATTAATTTGTTATTAAATAAATCTCTGGAAATTCTTGAATTCCACTCCAGTGAGAGTTATGATTTTGATCCAGGTTGATAGAGGGATAATCAATAAGAACAAGAATAATAGAGTAATTACAAACCATTCCCCAACACTAGATGCATAATAACCTTGACAATCTTCACACAGGAAGGGACAGGGGGGCATGGCTAAGCATAGTGACAGATTTTTTTTCATTACAAAAATGTGCCTGTGCTGACAAATACGGGTGAGTTTATGGGAACAATAGGGCAGGAAGCTTCAAAGCGGGACTACCTACCAGTAAATTGAACAGATGGCCCTACACACAAGGCCTGCAAAATACACTGGTGCAGTGGCATGATGCTTATTTAAGTAGGAAGGAGGGCTGGAGGAGACAGCAAAATTCAGAAGCCCGGACACCTTCAGTGAAGAATATTTAGCACTATCAGGAAGGGCACATTAGTCATTGTTTTATTACACATAAAATTTTCTTTGTTTAACCCAGTTCTCATGCTTGTATTCTATGCAATAATATAGTCACATGAAGTAGGGTTATACCAGGAAATTTAAAACCAAAGAAATTTAAAATTATATTGGTAATTATCAAAAGTTACCAAACACCTTTGTAAGGAAAATAAGAGAGGTGAGTTCATGTGAACAATTTAGACAATAAAAATGTAAACAGCACTATTAATGGATGTGCTAACTGCTATTCCTTATAGCCCACAGCATTTCCATCCCCGAGACCCCCACAGATACATTATACCAGACTGTGGAGCTGTTTGCAAAATATAAAGTGCTATAAAAATACTGGATAATAATGATAATTCATCTTGCTTTCCTTCTCTATAGCATTTATTTATATTGCACTAAATTTCAGCTTTTATTGCTCCCAAATGAACCGGTGGGTCTGTATTTCTTTCTCTTCCTCAAGCAGTAATACAATCTAAGCACATCAGACAGGTCAGGGCAGGATGGGAGGCAGTTTGCCTGCAGTAGTTTATATAGTATGGGTCAAATGGTGCGCAACACAGACTTCCTGATCAATTGCAATGGGCGCTGTCTTATTTCCTCTACTTGGGAAAAGTTGATGGGGTGAGAATGCTCTGTCAATGGGTCATTTCCCCACCATTTCATGGCATTTTACTATAAAAGCAAAATATTACCATTGTGTCTTTTGAAATTTTTCTTATAAGCTTTAAATATTTTTATTCTCCATGTATAGGTTTGCACAGTGTTATAATTTCATCCCCCTTGTTCATCCTGTCTTTGCTCTATATTTGTCTCTTTGTGAGATACAGATGCTAAAACTGAAGACTCCTAGATGTTCTATTAACAGAAACGTTCAGCCTGAACATCGTGCCACTTACTGTGTTGCCACTAAACAAGCAGATGGCCACTTGTCTCCTGCATCTGGACTCCATGGGAGTTCTCCATTAGGGAGCACCCAGCTTTCCAAAGAAAAGGAAGTGGTAGCAGAAAATAAACAAGGGAGAAACACCAGGAAGACAGTAATATAGTTGAATAGAAACTAAGTTAACCTGTGTACTATCATGAATCTCTATGGGTCTGTTTTTTATTTTTAATATCAAAACTATATCAGATACCATAATTTTGTCATTTAAAAAAAATTTTTATTTCATATCCATTCAGCAGTTTAGTTGGTCACAAGATGAAATGTTTGTTTATTGTGCAAAAATGACTACTTTCTAATCATGAATTGAATAACTATTAAAAATGTTATTTTGAACCAATCAATGTAATCACAATATTCACAGCCTAAAACCTCTACATAACCATATCAATTAATCCATCAAAAGCATTGGATAGAATTTGACATCCATCATAATAAAAATCCTCAGAAAACTAAATATAGAAGAGAATAGTCTCAACTTGATAAAATACAAATACATTAAAAACCTATAGCTAAGATCATACTTAATGGGGAAAGACTAAATGTTTTCCCCCTAAGACCGAGAAAAAGGCAAGGATGTCCACTCTTAACACTCATGGACTGTGCAATAAAGTAAGAAAACATTATATAAGGTATATATATCAGAAAGAAAGATAAGAAACTAGCCTTATTTGTAGATGACACAATGGTATATATATAAAATCCCTAGGAAATGGAGCACCGGGGTGGCTTAGTTGGTTACGCATCTGACTTGGGCTCAGGTCATGATCTCATGGTCATGGGTTTGAGCCTCACATCGGGCTCTGTGCTGACAGCTCAGAGCCTGGAGCCTGCTTCCGATTCTGTGTCTCCCTCTCTCTCTGCCCCTCCTTGTTCATGCTCTGTCTCTCTCTGTCTCAAAAATAAATAAAATATTTTTAAAAATTTAAGAAAATCCCTAGGAATTAAATAAACAAACAAAAAATTAACCAAACAAAACCAACAAACTCCTAAGGAGCTGAGTTTGGCAAGGTCACAAGATAAAAGATTAATGTACAAAAATAAATTATATTTCTATACATTAGCAAGGAACACACAGATACTGAAACTAAAAAAATACAATCACACCTTTTACAATCACTCAAAACTGACATAATTAGGTAAAACTCCAAAAAAAAAAAAACCCCATGTATAGAGTTTTATCTAAAAACTACAAAACATTTTATGAAAGAAACAGTGAAGACCTAAATAAATGGAGAAGATACGTGCTCATGGATTAAAATATCAACAAAATAAAAGCATCAACTTTTCCTTAAGTTATATACAAATTTAACAAAATCCCAATCAAAATATCAGCAAGATGTTCTGTAGATATACACAGGTTATTTTTTAATTTATATGGCAAAGGAACTAGAACAGCTAATGTGTTATGAAAGACAGAAGTGGAAAGAATCCCTCTACCTCATTTTAAATCTTATCATATAGCTACATTAATCAGGACTGTGTGACCTGGGCAAAGAGAATGATACATAGATTAACCAAACAGAATAGTGAACCCAAACGTAGACCCACACAAATAGGGCCAACTAATTTTTGACACAGGTGCAAAAGAGGCTCAATAATTTTTTTTTTTTAACAAATGTTGCTATAGCAATTAGATATCCATGGGCAAAATAAATAAATAACCTAAATCTCAATCTCACATTTTATGTAAAATTCAAGTCAAAGAGATTATATATTTAAATGTAAGACATACAACTTTAAAACTTTTAGTAGAAAACATAGGAGGAAATCATTAAGACCTTGGGCTTGGTGAAAAGTTCTCAGACATGGCAACAAAAGCATAAAACATAAAAGAAAAAAAATCAATAAATAGGACTTAACCAAAATTTTGAGTTTGCTCAGTGAAAGGCCCTGTTTAAGGATAAAGAGACAAGATACAGACTTAGAGAAAATATTTGCAAACCACACAGCCAGAAGACTTCTATCTAGAATACATAGAGAATTCTCAGTACTCAACAATAAAAATGCAAACAACCCAATGATAAATGGGCAGAAGATGTAAAGACATAATTCATTGAGGAGGGTATTTGGGTGGCAACTAAACACATGAAAAGATGTTGCACATCACTATCCATTAGGAAAACACAAGTGAAAACTAAAATTGGGTATCACCTCATACCTATAAGAACCTCTAGGAAAAAAAATGTGACTATGCCAAATACTGGCAGCGATTCGGAGAAAAAGGATCTCTCATGCATTGCTGGTGAGAATGTAACATTGTACATGTACTCTGGCAAAAATTTTGGCGCCTTATTTAAGAACTCAATATGAACTTACCATATGAACCAGCAATCGCACTCCTGGTCATTTGTCCCATAGAAATGAAAGTTTACATCCTTATAAAAACCTGCACATGAATATTCACAGCAGCTTTATTTGAATAGCCAAAAGTTGAATAACCAAACTGCCCCTTAATCAATCAATGATTAAGCAAACTATGATCTATCTAACCCAGAGACTAGTTTTTAGCAATAATAGGAACTACTGATATATGCAACAACTTGATAGATCTCAAGGATATCATGCTGAGTATAAGAAAGCCAATCTCATACGGTCACCTACTAGAGGATTCCATTAAAAAATTCTCAAAATGAGGAGGAGGGGCCAAAATGGCAGAACAGCATGAATGTTTTGTGTCTTGCATCCATGAAATATAGCCAGAGCAACACTAAACCATTCTGCACACTTAGAAAACTGATTTGAAGATTAACTCAACAATCTGCACAAACTGAACCACAGAACTCAGCAGGTACATGACACTGAGAGGGGAAATGGGGGAGAGAGAAGCTGCAGAGGTCAGGCAGGTGTTTTGCTTGCAGAGAGATGATGGAGACTGGAGGACAGTACCAGAGAAGCAGCTCCCACCCCAAGCAGCTGGAGAGAAAGTGGAATAGTGGAACAGCCATAGGGACTAAACTAAAAAGGGAGAAAGGAGAAAGGAGAGGGTTTAAATTCCATTAAGACTCTAGAAAGAGGGATAGCGCAGAGTCTGAAACTCTGCAGCTCAATACCTGGTGGTGCTCTGCTTGGGAAGGCAAATCCCCAGGAGCAGAGTGAAGTCAGAGAAGTCCTTGGCCACCCAGGGAGTGGCAGTTCCTCTGCTGGGAGGACATGTGGTAGAGGCTGTGCGGCTACCCCAGAGGCAAAGGTCCCAGTGGACCCCAGAGAACAATCACATTTGTTGGTGCTGGATCAAGGTCATTAAGGGTGAAGCCTGGTGCCACATGTGTGCTGTGATTTTCCATAATCCCTGAAATGCTGCTGCTACATGATTGCGTGAACTTTTTCTGGGGCAGCCTGGCACCCAGCCACAATCTCTGGGCAGTGGCAGCAACATCCTGCAAATGTTCCTGGGTGCAGCCAGCATCTGGTCATTGCTCAGTGAGACCCTCCTCCAGAACGTCTGAGCACTTCAAAGCCATAGTCCTGAAGAAGTGAGGGGTTGGGAAGCCACATCTCAGATAAAATTCAGGAGACAGGTGCCACCTGGCAACCTGACAATTCTGTCACTGGACAGTGTAAACGCAGGGAGTGGATGGACCGGAGACAAAGGACAGGTATGTATTCGGGAGAAGCACAGAGTTCTGATACTACAGATTGGGTAGCTGAGTGACACCATTTTCATGCCTCCTGCACATGCTCATACACACCTACAAGAGACACAACAATCCACCCCAGTAAGCTAAGCAGCGCCATCTAGTGGAGAATGGAGCCATTACACTAAGCCCAACTGCACCAACCCTGCTCTTCAGAACACCACAAATCTCTCCACCTGCTTAGTTTATGGACTACAAAGGGCTTCATAGTTTGAATTCTGGGGAAAATGATGTAATATCAACTGTTTTTCAGTCTGTTTGATAGTCCATTGATTCAATTTTCTTCTCTTTTATAAATTCTTTTCTTTTTCTTGAATACAGAGAGAGAATAAAGTTATTTTTGGTTTCAATTTTTATTAAAATTTTTCTTTAATTTATTTTTGTAAATTTTTTAAATTCTTTTGTACATCTATCATTTAATTATATTCTATTTCATTGTACTCATTTTTTCAGATTTTCAAACTTTTTCCTCCCCCAATTTTCTCTCTAATCTAATCAAGCTCCTTTCAAAAACCAGACCAAAACACACCTAGGATTGAGCACCATTTATTTTATTTTTGTGTGTGTTTGTGTTGTTTTTAATTTTTTTAATTTTATTTTTTTACATTATTAATTATTTTTCTTCCTTCAAAGTGACAAGACAAAGGAAGTCACCCCAAAAGAAAGAGCAGGAAGAAATGCCAGCCAGGGATGTAATCAACACAGATACAAGCAAGATGTTGGAACCAGATTTTAGAATCATAATAATAAGAATACTAGTTGGAGTTAAAAGTAGATTAGAATCCCTTCCTGCAGAGATAAAAGAAGTAAAAGCTGGAAAGAATCATGAAAGCAGCAAGAAAAAAAAATCCTTAACTACAAGGGAAGACAGATCAAGTGTGCAGCAGACCTATCCACTGTAACTTGCCAGGCCAGAAAAGAGTGGCAGGATATATGCAATGTGCTGAATTGGAAAAATATGCAGCCAAGAATTCTTTACCCAACAAAGCTGTCTTTCAAAGTAGAAAGAGAGATAAAAAGTTTCCCAGGCAAACAAAAATTAAAAGAATTCCTAACCATTAAGCCAGCCCTGCAAGAAATTTTAAGGGGGACTTTCTGAGGGGAGAAAATATGGGAAAAAAAGACTAAAAGCGACAAAGACTAGAAAGGACCAGAGAACACCAACATAAACTCCAACTCTACAAGCAACATAATGGCAATAGAATCAAATCCTTCAGTATTCACTCTAAATGTCAACGGGATAAAGGCTCCAATCAAAAGACATAGGGCAACAGAATGGATAAGAAAACAAGATCCATATACATGCTGTTTATAGGAAACCCACTTTAGACCTAAAGACACCTTCAGACTTAAAGTAAGAAGATGGAGAACCATCTATCATGCTGATGGTCGACAGAAGAAAGCTGAAATAGCCATTCATATATCAAACAATCTAGATTTTAAAGACTGTGACAAGAGATGAAGAAGGGCATTATATCATAATTATGGGGTCTATACACCAAGAACCTCTAACAATTATAAACATGTATGCCTCAAACATGAGAGTACCCAAATATGTAACTCAATTAATCACAAACATAAGAAATTCATTGATAATAATACCATAATAGTAGGGGACTTCAACACCCCACTTCCAGCAATGGACAGATCATCTAAACAGAAAATCAACAAGGAAACAATGGCTTTGAATGACACTGGGGCAGATGGACATAACAGATATATTCAGAATATTTCATCCTAAAACAGTGGAATATACATTCTTCTCCAGTGTATATGCAATGTTCTCCAGAATATATTACATATTGGGACACAAATCATCCCTCAACAAGTACAAAAAGATTGAGATTATACCATGCATATTTTCAGACCAAAAAGCTATGAAACTTGAAATAAACCACAGGAAAAAAAATGGAAAGATAACAAAAATTTGGAGACTAAAGAACATCCTACTAAAGAATGAATGGGCTAACCAAGAAGTTAAAGAGGAAATTTAAAAGTTCATGGAAGCCAATGAAAATGATAGCATCACAACACAAAACCTCTGGTATTCAGAAAAGAAAGTCATCAGAGGGAATATATAGCAATCCAGGCCTTCCTAAAGAAGGAAGAAAGGACTCAGATACACAGCCTAACATTACACTTTAAAGAGCTGGAAAAAGAAAAGCAAATAATACTAAAAACCAGCAGAAGACAGAAAATAATAAATATTAGAGCAGAAATCAATGCTATCAAAACCAAAAAACAGTAGAACAGATTGATGAAACCAGAAGCTGGTTCTCTGAAAGAATTAAAAAAAAATTGATGACCCCCTAGCTAGTTTGAAAAAAAAGAAAAGAAAAAGGAAAGGTCTCAAATAAATAAAATCAAGAATAAAAGAGAAGAGATCACAACCAACACAGCAGGAATAAAAACAATAATAAGAGAATATTATGACCAATTCTATGCCAATAAAGTGGACAATCTGGAAGAAATGGACAAATTCCTAGAAACATATAAACTACCAGAACTGAAATAATAAGAAATAGAAAATTTGAACAGACCCATAACCAGTAAAGAAATTGAATTCATAATAAAAGATCTCCCAAAAAACAAGAGTCCAAGGCCAGATGGCTTTTCAGGGGAATTCTACCAAACATTAAGGAAGAGTTAACACCTATGCTCTTGAAGCTGTTCCAAAAAAATAGAAATGGTAGGAAAACTTCCAAACCCTTTCTATGAAGCCAGTATCACTTTGCTTCCAAAACCAGACAGGGAGCCCTCTAAAAAGGAGAATTATAGAACAATTTCCCTAAAGAATATGAATGCAAAAGTCCTCAAAAAGATGCTGGCCAATGGGATCCAACAATACATTAAAATAATTTTTCACTGCAGCCAAGGGTGATTTTCACATGGAATGCAGGGCTGGTTCAATATCCACAAAACAATCAATGTGATTCATCACACAATAAAAGAAAGGACAAGGACCACATGATCCTCTCAATAGATGCAGAGAAATCATTTGACAAAATACAACATCTTTTCTTGACAAAAACCCTCAAGAAAGTATGGGTAGAAAGATCATATCTCAAGATCATAAAATCCATATATGAAAGACCCAACGCTAATATCATCCTCAATGAGGAAAAACTGAGAGCTTTCCCCTTAAGATCAGGAAGAAGACAGGGATGTCCACTTTCACCACCGTTATTCAACATAGTATTGGAAGTCTTAGCCTTAGCAATCAGACAACACAAAGGATTAAAAGGCATCCAAATGGACCTGGAGGAAGTCTAACTTTCACTCTTCCCAAATGAGATGCTACTCTATATGGAAAGCCCATAAGATTCCAACAAAAAACTGCTAGAACTGATCCATGAATTTTATCAAAGTTACAGGCTATAAAATCAATGTACAGATTTGGTTATATTCTTATACACCAAGAATGAAGCAACATAAAGAGAAATCAAGGAATCAATCCCATTTATAATTGCACCAAAAACCATAAAATACTTAGGAATAAATCTAACAAAAGAGGTGAAAAATCTATACACTGAAAACTATAGAAAGCTTATGAAAGAAATTGAGAAACACACACACACACACACACACACACACACACGCACACACACACACAAAGGAAAAATATTCCATGCTCCTGTATAGGAAGAACAAATATTGTTAAAGTGTCAATACTACCCAAAGCAATCTACATATTCAGTGCAATCCCTATCAAAATAACACCAGCATTCTCCACAGAGATAGAACAAACAATCCTAAAATTTGTATGGAACCAGAAAATATCCCAAATAGCCAAAGCAATCTTGAAAAAGAATACTAAAGCAGGAGGCATCACAAGACTGGACTTTAAGCTGTATTACAAAACTGTAATCATCAAGACAATATGGTACTGGCAGAAAACAGACATTTAGATCAGTGGATAGAGAATGCAGAAATGAACCCACAAACATATGGCCAACTAATCTTTGACAAAGCAGGAAAGAATATCCAATGGAATAAAGACAGTATCTTCAGTAAGCGGTGCTGGGAAACCTGGAAGGCAACATGCAGAAAAATAAACCTAGACCACTTTCTCACAGCATGCACAACAACAAACTCAAAATGGATGAAAGACAGGAATCCATCAACATCCTCGGGGAGAATGCAGGCAAAAATCTCCTTGACCTTGGCTGCAGGAACTTCTTACATGTCTCCAGAGGCAAGGAAAACAGAAGCAAAAATGAACTACTGGGACCTCATCAAAATAAAAAGCTCTGCACAGTGAAGAAAACAATCCAAAAATAAAGGCAACTAACAAAATGGGAGAAGATATTTTAAAACAACATATCAGATAATGGGTTAGTATCTAAAATCTATAAAGAACTTACCAAACTCAACAAAAAAAAACAAATAATCTTATTAAAAAATGGGCAAAAGACATGAATAGACATCCAGATGGCCAACTTACACATGAAAAAATGCTCAACATCATTCATCCTCAGGGAAATACAAACCAAAACCACAGTGAGATACCACTTCATGCCCATCAGAATGGCTAACATTAACAACTCAGGCAACAACAGATGTTGGCAAGAGAAAGAGGATCTCTTTTGCAATGTTGGTGGGAATGCAAACTGGTGCAGCCACTCTGGAACACAGTATGAAGGTTCCTCAGAAAATTAAAAACAGAGCTACCCTATGACCCAGCAATCGCACTATGAGGTATTTATCCAAGGGATAGAGGTATGCTGAGCTTTGCTGTTTTGAAGGGACACATGCACCCCAATGTTTATAGCAGCACTATCAACAATAGCCAAAGTATGGAAAGAACCCAAATATCCATTGATGGATGAATATATAAAATTGTGATATTTTACTATATATATGCACATATACATAGTGAAATATATGTGTGTATGCACACATATATATACATATATATCATGATATATATATATGTACATATATAGAGAGAGAAATATTACTTGGCAATCAAAAAGAATGAAATCTTGCCATTTGCAACTACAAGGATGGAATTAGAGGGTATTATGCTAAGGGAAATTAGTCTGTCAGAGAAAGATAAATATCATATGACTTCACTTGTATGAGGACTTTAAGATATAAAACAAATGAACCTAAGGGAAAGGAAGCACATATAATATCAAAACAGGGAGGGAGCCAAAACATAAAAGAATCTTAAATATGGAGAACACACAAAGGGTTACTAGAGGGGTTTTTGGAGGGGAATGGGCTAAATGGGTACTGGGCATTAAGGAATTAACTCCTGAAATCATTGTTGCACTATATGCCAACTAACTTGGATGTAAATTTAAAAAAATAAAGAACAAAAAAAATTCTTGAAATGACAAAACCATAGAGATGGGAAATAGATTCATGGTTTCCAGGTGTTAGGTATGGTGGAGATTGGAATGAGTATGACTACAAAATGGGTAGCATGAAGTAGATCTTCGTCATAATGTAATATTTCTCTATGTGCGTATTGGTAGTTACAAGAAACTACCCATGTGACCAAAAGGCCTGGAACTATGTACATACATTATATCAATGTCAGTGTCCTAGGTTTGGTAATGTAGTTAGATAAAATGTAGTTTTCCCTATATGGGAAAACTTTTAAAGAGTAAACAGAACTTTTCTGTACTATTTTTGGGACTTCCTATTAACCTACAATTATTTCAAATTACAAAAAAATTATAAATAGAGGTTCCTGGGTGGCTTAGTCAGTTATGCATCCTATTCTTGATTTCGGCTCTAGACTTCATCTCATAGTTTGTGGCTTGGGGCACTACATTGGGCTCTGCTGACTGCAGAAACTCGTTGGGATTTTCTCTCTCTCCAAACCTCTCTGTCCCTCCCCTGTTCATGTTCACATACACACTCTCTCAAAATAAATAAACTTAAAATTTTTTATAAATAATCAAAATGATCTTTTAATTAGTCATAAGAAATATAAGTTTTATAGATGCATATATACAGTGATTGTAGATATATACATAATGATGTATACCTATAGGTATATATGTGCCTAATTTTCTTTGAATAACATCACCAGATCCAAACTCCACAACAAAATCTAGAGAGCATGAAAGAAATAATGAAGATATCTATACATGGCTGAAAATGAATTATTTTAGAGGTTGATTAAGCTGACCATTTTGGACAGTATGGACAGTTCTATGCCTATCAGAATATTATTTAATATTATTGGTTCTCCTAGATGGCCACGAAAATTAAAAATAAATCCCGAAGTATTTGTAATTCTGGGTGAAGAGTTTCCTCAGTTGAAGGTTTTGATTCATAAGATCAAGTCATCAGTACATATACTGTGGAATGAATGAATAAGCAAGAAAATCATAAAGGGCTTAATGCTATAGGAAATGAGTACAGTTCTTTATCTATTCTCTAAAGTTGAATACATTAAACTCTAAGAGCAACTTTGTACCCTTTATAAGTAAAACATCATGTCACAGTTCTCCATAAGAACAGCCAATAAAATATTCACCTCAGTAGGCCACTAGTATAAAATTATTTCATATCTACAATAAAAGAATAAATTTTGGAAGATAAATGAGTGATCCTTGACATCTAAGTAATGAATATCTCTTTCAAAAAAACTCTTTCCATATATCTATATGCACACACATATGATATATGATATATGATATATTGTTAAGCAATTTATTGGGCATTAAATTAAGAAATACAATAGATTAACTTGTTAAAACTTTAAAAATCAATATCAATAATGATCAAATAGTTGTCAAAAAGCAGCTGGAATTCCTGAGAACAGTGCCAATGGAAAACTCATATATTTAATCAGGTATTCTATAAACTAGCTGTTTTTTCTGATCACTTAACCCCCCAAGTATCTTTCTTCTTAAAATTCCTACAACACTGCATGCTTGCTTATGAGTTTTCTTTTTTATTTATAGATTATTATAAAGTTGTATTCCATTTAACACCCAGTGCTCTTCCCCACAAGTGCCCTCCTCCATGATCATCACCCCCTTTCCCTTTTCCCCCTCCCCCTTCAGCCCTCAGTTTGCTTTCAGTATTCAAGAATCTCTCATCATTTGCCTCCCTCCCTCTCCCTAACTTCCCCCCTTCTCTTCCCCATGATAGTCAGTTAAGTTTCTCCTTGAGTGACCTATGAGTGCAAACATGTGGTATTTGTTCTTCTCTGCCTGACTTATTTTGCTTAGCATGACACACCCGAAGTCCATTCACATTGTTATGAATGGACAGATTTCATTCTTTCTCATTGCCATGTGGTATTCTGTTGTATATATAAACCACATCTTCTTGATCCATTCATCAGGTGATGGACATTTAGGCTCTTTCCATGTTTTGGCTATTGTTGAAAGTGCTGCTATGAACATTGGGGTACGTGTGACCCTTTGCATCAGCACTCCTGTATCACTTGGGTAAATCCTCAGCAGTGCTATTGCTGGGTCATAGGGGAGTTCTATGGATAGTTTTGAGGAACCTCCATACTGTTTTCCAGAGCAGCTGCACCAGTTTACATTCCCACTAACAGTTCAGGAGGGTGCCCATTTCTCTACATCCTCACCAGCATCTGTAGTCTCTTGATTTGTTCATGTTAGCCACTCTGACTGGTGTGAGGTGGTACCTCAGTGTGGTTTTGATTTGTGTTTCCCTGGTGATGAGTGATGCCGAGCATCGTTTCATGTGTCTGTTGGCCATCTGGATGTCCTCTTTGGAGAAGTGTCTATTCAAGTCTTCTGCTCATTTCTTCACTGGATTATTCGTCTCAGGGGTGTGGAGTTTGGTGAGTTCCTTGTAGATTTTGGATACCAGCCCTTTATCTGATATGTCATTTGCAATTATCTTTTCCCTTTCTGTCTGTTGCTATTAGTTTTCTTGATTTTTTTTTTTTGCAGTGCAGAAGTTTTTTATCTTGATGAGGTCCCAATAGTTCATTTTTGCTCTTGATTCTCTTTTCTTTGGGGATGTGTCGAGTAGGAAATTGCTGCTGTTGAGGTCAAGGAAGCTGTTTCCTGCTTTCTCCTCTAGAGTTTTGATAGTTTCCTGTCTCGCATTCAGGTCTTTCATCCATTTTGAGTTTATTTTTGTGTATGGTGTAAGAAAGTGGTCTAATTTCATTTTTCTGCATGTTGGTATCCAGTTCTCCCAGCACCACCTTTTAAAGAGGATGTCTTTTGTCCATTAGATACTTTCCTGCTTTGTCAAATATTAATTGGCCATACCTTTTTTTTTGGGTCCAGTTCTGGGTTCTCTATTCTATTCCATTGGTCTAGGTGTCTGTTTTTGTGCCAGTTCCATACTGTTTTGATGATGGCAGCTTTGTAGTAGAGGCCAAAGTCTGGGATTGTGATATCTCCCATTTAGGTTTTCTTCTTCAACATTACTTTGGTTATTTGAGATTTTTTGTGGCTCTACACAAATTTAAGATAGTTTGTTCTAGCTTTGGGAAGAATGCTCGTGCAATTTTGATTTATATTACATTGAATGTATGGATAGCTCTGGGTAAACTGTTTAACACTGTTTATTCTTCTGATCCATGAGCATGGAATATTTTTCCATTTCTTTGTGTCTTCTTCAATTTCCTTCATAAGATTTCTATTGTTTTCATCATACAGGTCTTTTACATCTTTGGTTAGATTCATTCCATGTATTTTATGGTTTTCTGTGCAATTGTGAATGGGATCAGTTTCTTGATTTCTCTTTCTGTTGCTTGATTATTGGTGTACAAAATTGCAACCGATTTCTGTACATTAATTTTGTACCTGCAACTTTTCTGAATTCATGGATCAGTTCTAGTAGGCTTTTGGTGGAGTCGGTCGGGTTTTTCATGTGGAGTATCATGTCATCTGCAAAAAATGAAAGTGTATCTTCATATTTGCCAATGACGTCTTTGATGTCTGATGTCTTTTATTTACTTTTGTTGTCTTATTGTGATGCTAGGACTTCCAACACTATGTTAAACAACAATGGTGAGAGAGGACATCCTTGTTGTGCTCCTGATCTCAAGGGGAAAGCTCTCAGTTTTTCCCCATTAAGGATGATATTAGCTGTGGGCTTTTCATAAATGAATTTTTATGATGTTTCAGTATGTTCCTTCTATCCTTTCTGAGGATTTTATTAAGATATTTTTGTTTTCATTTGTTTCCATATATTTTTTTAATTTCTTCTCTAATTGCTGATTGGCCCAATCATTCTTGTGTAGGGTGGTTTTTACTCTCCATGTTTTTTGGGAATTTTCCAGACTTTTTCTTGTGATTGATTTCAAGTTTCATAACATTGTGATCTGAAAGTGTGCATGGTATGATCTCAATTCGTTTATATTTATGGAGGGCTACTTTATGACTCAGTATGTAATCTATCTTGGAGAATGTGCCATGTGCACTCAAGAAGAAAGTGAATTCCTTAGCTTCAGGATGCAGAGTTTTAATTATATCTGTCAATTCCATCTATTCCAATGTGTCATTCATATCCATTGTTTCTTTAGTGATTTTTTTGTCTGGTTGCTCTATCCATTGCTGTAAGTAAAGTATTAAAATCCTCTGCAATTAGCACATTCTTATCAATAAGATTGTTTCTGTTTATGATTAAATATTTTATGTATTTGAGTGCTTCCAAACTCGGCACATAGATATTTATAATTGTTAGCTCTTCCTGATGGAGAGATCCTATAATTATTATATAATGTCATTCTTCATCTTTTGTTACTGCCTTTACTTTAAAGTCCAGTTTGTCTGATATAAGTATGGCTACTCTGGCTTTCTTTTAACTTCCAGTCACATGATAGATATTTCTCCATCCTCTTACTTTCAATCCGATGGTGACTTCAGGTCTATAATGAGTCTCTTGTAGACAGCAAATAGATGGATTTTGGTTTTTTTATCCTTCTGCTACCGTGTGTCATTTGATTGGAACATTCAGTCCATTTACATTCAGTGTTATTATTGAAAAATATAGGTTTAGAGTCATTGTGTTCTCTGTAGGGTTCATGCTAGTAGTGGTGTCTCTGGTCCCTTGTATTCCTTGCAGCATTTCCCTCATAGAGTCCCTCTTAGGATTTCTTGTAGGGCCGGCTTGGTGGCAATGAATTCTCTAAATGTTTGTTTATTTGGGAAAACTTTTATCCCTCCTTCTATTTTGAATGACAGGGTCACTGGATAGAGGATTCTTGGCTGAATATTTTTTCTTTTCATCACATTGAAGATGTCCTGCCATTCCTTTCGGGCCTGCCAAGTTTCAGTAGATAGGTCTGTAACCACTATGATATGCTTCCTTTTGTATGTTAGAGCCCTTTTATCCCTAGCTTCTTTCAGATTTCTCTTTATCTTTGTATTTTGCCAGTTTAATTATGATATGTCATGCCAAAGGTTGATTCAAGTTACATCTAAGGGGAGTTCTCTGTGCTTGGATTTCAATGGCTATTTCCTTTCCCAAATTGGGGAAGTTGTCAGCTATAATTTGACCAAGAACCCTTTCAGGACCTTTTTCTCTTTCTTCTTTTTCAGGAATTCCTATGATATGGATATTGTTCTATTTGATTGTATCACTCAGGTCTTGAGTTCTCCTTTCACATTCCTGGATCAATTTCTCTCTTTTTCTCAGATTCCTCTTTTTCTCTAAATGTGTCTTCTAATTCACCTATTCTCCTCTCTGCCTCTTCAATCCATGAAGTGGCCACCTCCATTTTATTATGCACCTCATTTATAGCATTTTTTTTAACTCGTCACATCTATTTTGAAGGTTTCTTGTCTTTGTATCAATAGTTTCTCTGATGACTTCTGTGCCTTTTTCAAGCCCAGTGATTAATTTTATGACAGTTGTTCTAAATTATTGCTCAGTTATGTTGCTTATATCTGTTTTGAGCATTTCTGTGGCTGTGACATCTTCCTGGAATTTCTTTAGAGGAGAGTTCTTTCATTTCATCATTTTGGCTAGATTTCTGTTTCTTGTCAGTTTTAAAAGCTGTGTACCTATTAGTATTGCTCTATTAAAGGAGGCTCATTGACTATCTAGGGCATGCCCGTTCAGTGTTCTTTTAATGGTGTCTCTTGGTTTTTCTTGTTGTGACTTTGGTTATTTTATTTCCCTACTCAGTGATATTTGGGACTCTCCACCTTGTGTACTTTGGCTTCCTAGTCAATGTAAACATTGATATGCTAGGTGGGTCACATGGCTGGATTCCTTAAGGGAAGAGCATAGAAGCTCTCTCTGCCCCTCAACCCCTCATATATACCCAAGATCTTGCCCTGTGCATGTCTTCATTTCACTGTTCCTTAACTTTTTTTCTTTATTACTGGACTGTAATCCTAAATATAATACTTAGCTGAGTTTTGCAATTTGTTCTAGCAAATTTTCAAACATAAGGGGTCATGGGAACTACAGAATTTATAGCCAATCAGTCACAAGAGAAGGTGACCTGGGGCCCACCAAAGTGTGGATGGCATCTCAGATAATGGGAGTCTTGAGGAGACCTGAGCATTTAACTTGTCGAGTCTGACACCAACTCCAGGTGGTAAATGTAAGAATTATATCTATACCACAGTTGGTGTCAGACCTGTTGGATTAAAAAGGAAAAAAAAAGCAGCTTTTTAAATTTAAATTCTATAACTTTATGTTTAAGATTTCTACATCTTTTTGATGATTTATATATGATAAATTCCTAAGTCCAAGGAATATAATTATGTTCACAGCTTAAAGCATGTAGTTTAGTTGTTTTAAGAAAGAATAGTATCATTTTACAATTACCATCAATGTATAAGGATTCATTCCCCCTCATGATCTAATACAGGGTATTGCCAGTATTTTAATATATTGTTTAAATATGTAAAATGGTCTGTTCTTTCTGTATTAATGTAGTTTTCTAATTTTCTTAAGAGAGAGAAAGAGCAGAGGAGATGGGCAGAGGGAGAAAGAGAATCTTAAACAGGTTCCATGCTCAGTGTAGAGCCCAATGTGGGGCTTGATCACAGGACCCCAGGATCATGGCCTGAGTGGAAATCAAGAGTCAGATGCTCAACTGACTGAAACATTAGGTGCCCCTCTTATATTCTTTTGGATAGTAGTGAAACTAAATATTTTCCACTTAAAAAAGAATGTTCTAAATTAGTTCTTTCTTATATCTTTTGAGTATCCATTGATATTTTCGTACATTCTAGGAATTTGATGAGTTCTTCACTAATGTATCTATTAACCTACTCTCTCTGATAGCAACTTGAAAATCACATAAACATCATAAAGAATGCCTTCATCAGCATTCTCTTAGTGATAAGGAATGGGAATCCTCACATTCGTGCTCAGGTAAAGGGTATTTGGAAGGATACAGAGGAAAATCATGATAAGGAAGCACAGAAAGAAACATGGGGTCTTGCAAGGAGTGCAAAGCGATCTGTTCTGTTCTCATCATGATAAGCTTCAACTGTCAGTTCTTCTCCTTTCAAGTTGCTTCACTCTTCATGCTCTCTGCAAACTGACTTGGTTCACTCTGTGGCACCTGGATCAATCTGGTCGCCTCCCAGTTTGGGCTACAGCCCTCAAGTCCAGGGGATTTCCTAGGATAAGCTTCTGACATCAGCAAACTGAATCTTTGTGCCTATATTCCAAGTCAGTTCAGGTGATTGCACTGAAATATCTACTGTGGTTGCATCAGCTGTGTGCAGGCTTCTGAAGTCATTCATTATTTGAGACTGTCACTTCTAAGCTTTTGTCAGGGAACTTTCTCTAAAAACAGTGCCTGGGATGGACTAAGAAAATTACTGGCATGCCTAGTACAGGGCACTGTGGAGAACCTTGGTTTTCTTATGTTCCAAAAAATTAGCCAAACAGCAAAATTTGAGGGCATGGTACCCAAAACTGCCTGTACTTCTAATACCAGCTGAAAATTTGGTGTGCCCCCCAAACCAACTTCAGGTCTGATCATTTGTTAGAAGGACTCACTGAAAACTATTATACTCACAGTTGTTGTTTATTAGAATAAGAGGATACAGATCAAAATGAGCCTAGTGGAGAGATACATAGGGCAAAGTGTGGGAGGGTTCCAAATGGAAACCTTCTATTGTATTGTAAAGTCAGGATGCATTACTCTCATAGCACTCACATGTGACAATACACACGTATTGCCAACCAGTGTGTCAACTCACCTGGGCTTTAGTTTCCAGAGTTTTATTAACCAATTGAATGCCAGTGTGGTTGAACTCAGTCTCTAGGAGGACTAAGTCATGTGGATGGTCTGTCTGGCATGGCCAGTCCCATCCTAAAAATGTGAGGTATGACCAGTTCCACCCCGAGACTATATGGGTGTGTGGCCACTCTGCACCCTCAGTCACATTGTTACTATCTGGCTAGCCCAAGTCTCCAAAGAAAAAAAGGAATTACTGTCTCCCTCTCCCATCACACCCCTGAGAGGCAATGATAAAGGCCAGATCTTCTTTTTGGTTAATTCTTTACTAGCCAATATGAAATATTTTGAAAATAGAAATTAATGATAAAATCAAGCCAACATTTATATAAGTGTTTTACTCCTATTTTTCATCTAATCCTCATATTAGTCTAGTAAAATAATCTTTATATCATAAACTCAAATAAAATAAAGTCATGGAGTTTAAGTAATTCAGCCCACAATCATGTAGCTAGCATATGCCAATGTGGGCCTCAAACCAGTTTATCAGTCCCCAAAACTAGCTCTTCCTCTCTCTCCCACCCAGCCTATGGCAATGAGGAGCCTTCAAAATCCAGGAGTCCACGTGTCTCCTTGTGTCATAGTGTAATTGTAAAGAAATCACTTGCCCTCTGTTGAACGTCATCTCTACTGCACCCCCTACTTCACTTTTCTTTGGAAAGTCACAGGCAGAGAGCCTGGTGAATGAATGTTTAGAATTAATCAGGGAAAAAATATTAACTGCCCTCACTCCCAGGGGTTTCTGGGTGGTTCAGTTGGTTAGACATCCCAGCCTTTGATTTCAGCTCAGGTCATGATCTCAAGGTCCATGTGATCGAGCCCTGCATTTGGCTCTATGCTGATAGTACAGGGTCTGCTTGGGATTCTCTCTCTCTCTCTCTCTCTGTCTCCTGCTCTCTCTGCCCCTCCCCCCTTATACTCTTTCTCTCTCAAAATAAATAAATAAACATTGAAAAATAAATGTGGCCTTTACTCCAAAAAGCAAAATCACTCCTGGTAAATCTTTCCAGAATACTACTTACAAAAATACTTATTTTTTTTGTTTCTTTTATTATTCTAGGTGTCAATTTGTAAAGAGATTTTATTGTTGTTATTATAAATCCATGGGAATCAATGCATGGAGTGGATGGGGAAAATTAAGTTACCAAGTAAATTGCTAAAAAGAGAAACGTAGAGAAAAACAATCTCAACTATTGTTCACATTGATTTCTCCACAATATCAAGAATGTGTAATAAGTTTAACTTATTCAATGAATACAATTTAGAAATTCCTGAGAATGCCAGGGTTTTGACTCACAACATAAGAATATTGTAACATGTTGCCCATATAAACATGTAGATTTAAAATGAAGGTTTTAATGTACAATTAAATAAATTTAGTTCACAGTAGTTTGGTGAATACATAGTCAGATTAATCTGCATAGTACTGAAATCCTAATATGTGATCCTGTGTAAGATCAACAACTTTCAATTTCCCATTTGAGTAACCAACAATTTGCATTTGTGATTAAAGGTTATAGGGATATTTAATATCAAGCTGCTTTCTCCTTCCACTCATCACTTCCTCCCATTTACCTACATCCAGGTAAGAACTAAAAGTTGACTCTATTGAGGGAAGTGCATCTGCAATTAAAAAAATTCACACTCAGAAGTCTAACATAAACACATTTGATCCTCATTATTTTTACCTGAACCTCTCCAGCCCAACTAGCTAATGTCAATAAAGTGTTACAGGATGGCCATGGAAAACTTCGGTATTACAATCATTGCAGCCCTATTGAAAAGCAGCAGCCAAAGCTACAGTGATGTAGAAACAGATGCCAAAAGCAGGGAGTATCAACCTTCTGGCAAAAGGTACCCTCTCTTTACTCTGTCAGATAATTAAATCTCTAAGATAACCGAAGGCCATTTCATTAGACTTTTCTTGCATGTACTTTTAATAACCAGTCTGAAACTCTCATATATAATGCACAGGTTAACTCACTTCAAATTTATAGATAAGAAAGCCCCAGTGCACTATCTCGATGGAGGACAGACGTTTGCCATGTAACATCTTGCTCTAGCCGAGATGAGGCTCCTCATAGGACTCCCTCCCCCAGCAAAAGAACACAAATTCTTAGAACATTTTTTTCCACTTTGACCATCTCATCCACTCTAATTACAACTCCTTCTTTAGCCATGATTTTTCTTAATACTTATTGCAAAAGACAAATTATTTGAACTACAAATTTCAAAATTAATGGGAGGGAGAAACTGGAAAATGTTAGTGTCCCCACAAAAACAGTGTGCGAGTTTATTTGGGTAGTAGCATCTAATCCATACATTAAACTCTAGACATAAAAGAGAAATGTGAAAAACTCCAGCAAATAAAAACAGAAAAAACTTATAGCAAATAAACTGAAAAAAAGATTATGTTTCTTGGTTTTCTCACCAGGGCACTATTGAATTGAATGGGTTGAAACAAACATTCAGTAAATTTAGAATGTGTCTTTAAAATACAACAGACTCATTGGCTTCTGGAAGTAATGTAAAGGCCAAGTTAAAAACAAACAAACAAACAAACAAGCAAACAAACAAAAAACTCTGGGTGCATGCTGAAATTCTCCAGAGTCTAATGCTTCCCTCCCATGAAGGTGAAAATTCCATTAAATAAAAAAGAAAACATGTCAGTTAACTGACTAGAAAAACCAGGAGAAGGACAGTTTTTCTCTGTATTTTAAAGTTGCTCTTTTTTCTTAAACTGACACATTGGGGTATAATGAGGGGCACTGAGATTGTTTCAGCAACAAAGTCACATTCTACAGTGATGTTTCTTCTTTACAATGTGACTCCTTCCCCCTCCCTCCTTACAGTAAACATAAAAATTTTATACTTAAATTTAGGAAATGTTAACTGCTGCTGCCACAGATTAAACCACAAAACTCAGTAGTTTAATACAGACAAGTTTGCTTATCTTGTTGTTACAAAAATGCTAATGTTCAAGTCGATTGTGTGCAGTTGGGGCTGGAGGGTCTAGAGTTTGGTGGCCCTCCTCAGGGAATCAGAACCATCTTTCCTGTGAACTCAGCCACCTTCAACAGATGCCCTAGGGATTAGCTTCATTCAAGTCAGTGGAAAAAGGACAATTTCATGGAGGACCATGAAAGCACATTGTGGCCACACCTGAAAGAGGCACGCATGGTTTCCACCTGTGTTTCCCTGGTCAGATGATTATCACATAGCATCCTCTAACTAGTTGAATGTCAAGGAAGAAAAGGAAATGGACTGGTTGAATTCTTATTAGTCTTTGCATCATGTTCCAGGAAAGTCCTGATAAATCCTCACAGCAGGTGCCGCCTATAAGGTTCATGTCTTAAAATTTGTAAATTATGTATCTCTACCAGCTAAGAAGGTACATGCATTCATTCCACATATATTTATTGAGTGATCCTGTGTGCCAGAACAATTTAAGTAGACGAGTAGACTAGTGAATAAAACAAAACAAAAACTCCTTTGCACATGAAGAGAAGACAATAAACAAGGTAAATAGGTAAATGGTATAGTATGTTAGAAATGATTAGGACTCAGGATGGGGGGGAACGGAGGAGAGATGTGAGGCAAAGAATGCCAGTGCAGGAAGGAAGGAGTTACAATTTTAAGTATGGTGGTCACAACTTGAAAAAAAGTGGTGATGTGTACTATGAGAAAATATAGTCAGGCATCCTTAGGTGGTTTGCATTTAAAGTTTTCTCAACAGAAGTTTACAAAATCTTGAATATGGTATATGAAAATATAACCACTTTCCTGAAATTTTTTATACCTTGTCTTCTACTCCAACTTATGTGATAACCCAGTTGTATAAAATAAGTAAGAAGTGCCTATCTTTTCATCTCTAACAAGTAAAACCCAAGATAGATATTTTTTATTCAGAAAAAAAAAAGAATACTTTAGGCCTCCTGTACTCCAACTGAGTCCTTTGATACGTGAAGGTACCCAAGTGAAGGGAAGTTAAATGTCTTGACCAATGAGGTTATATAAATGGCAGAGCCAGAATAAGAATCCATTTAAGCCAAATTGTCTTTGTGAAATTATTTCAAGTATCTAGGGGACTGCAAGTTCCAAATTACCTGTGGTCTTGAAAGACCTTTAAAATTACCAAGGACAGAGTCATCTTGCATAGGACTAATCCAACAAAACTTTGTCGTTGCACCAAGAAAAGAGTTGAGATGACTTCCTCAGGGTTCTCCTAACCTAAATCCTTGCTTTTCTCTCTAGCACCTGGCCATGTGCTTAGCTGCTTCTTTCTCTTTGAATGTTGGTTCTCTGCCTCAGAGATTTCAGACTAAATTTGTGACCAGTAGATTCTCCTGACTCAGCATGCCACAGTATTCCTTTGCTGCCAGGCTTCACTCTGGTGGCTGTTATGGAACTAAAGCTTAAGAATCACCATATATAGGGATAGTTAACCACTGACTATAAGCTACTTTGGCTTTATAATGCATTTATAGTGAAGTGCTTTACAAGAGATGATTTCTTCCCTCTAAACATTCTCAAGGAGACACAACAAATCTCTAAGAAAGCAAACAGAACATACAGCCACTCTTCTTCCCATTTCGCCCTTAGAAACATATGGAACAATCTGGTCTCCACTTCCCAGACCAGCCAGCTCCATGCAAGAAGAATGGAAGGAGCTAGGTTAGTTCCTGGACTCAATAGCATGGGAACTTTGCTGCTGTTCACTTTATGATTATGAGAAATGGTTTATCTGGAAGTCTGGCTCTTTCCTGATTCTAGTCAGTGAGTAGCTGCCTACGTTGCATTGCTGGGCTCAAAATCCAGTCCAATGTCACAGCTCCTCAAAGACTAGAGTCTTATCTCTCCCTCAGCATCCCTCCCAGAAATAGGAATTCTGCTTTTGATACCTAGTGTTTAATGATCTCTACCTTAGCCCAGACCTGATGAACTTGGGTCATATATGGCATCTTGTCAGACTTTCCACCAATTGAAACCTTCTGTTAAGAACTCTTGAAGACCTAAGTTGTGAGCATTTACGTGGGTGGTTACTTGTTGATATCATCTCCAGAAATCAAACTCTTCCTGCCTGGCTATGTACCTTCCTATTACTGGACATTTAACACATGAGCTGTCTGGTTTCTGTATCCCTGGACATGCAGAATGGTCCATTGCACTGTTTCCTGAGCAACCACCTGCCAAAAGGGTAGCAGTCCCTAATCTTACAGAGACAGTGACCACTAGTGTTGTGCGACTACTGAAATTTAAGTTAATTAAAGTTAAAGTTAAATAGAATCAAAGATAATTTTTTACTTTCACTACTTACATTTCACGTTTTCAGTGAGTGCCACATATATTTAATGGCTACCATATTGGCCAGCACAAAGAATATTTCCATCAGCACTGAAAGTTCTGTTGGATGGCACTGATCTAGAGTTTGGAAAATGAAATGTCAAAGGACAAGGATTTGGCCAAGAGGAGTCAGTCTTATTAATTCATGCAACTAAATGATGTGTAATGAATTATGCTGATCCTATCCCTAATGGAACTAATATTCTAATAGGTTTAAAGCTGCAGGATATAGATAATTGCAGGCAGACATCATTGTCTATTTCACTCACTGATAAATACAAGAACCTACAAGACTGTGACTGGCACATTGTAGAAACATCTTGTAGAATTTATATTGATTGAATGAACAGACACACAATGCTACAGTTAATTATAAGGAGGTCATCATAGAGGAATAGGAATGATTTTCTAGGCTCCATTACAGGTCAGATTAAATAGCTCACTAAATGTTCCAATTCTTTTTCTATATTCACCAATTTTCTAGTCACTAATTCTACATCTTGGGTTTCTTCACACCAAGAAGGTAAATAGGGCTATTGTGGCTGCAAAATTACAATAGTCACATTATAGTTGAAATAACTGGCACACATATTCAAAATTAGTCCTTTGTGAGTCTGGTTTTTAAGGCTGATGGTCTCTGGAAGAATACAAGTGCTTAGACCAACTTGGTCCCTGATGCAGCCACATCTGAGAAGTGTAACCTCAGGTCACTCTGTTTAACATCTTTTAACAGTAGTGGCATTTGTTCCCAAGCCTGCAGCACAGGAGAGCTTTCTCTGGCTTTCCCAGTTACCTAGACCTGTATATTTAAAACTGGCACACTCATTCCCATCCCTTATTCCCAACCCACCGGCACTTTCTCAGTTGGACTGATCCAATCTGCAGAGAATATAGACTGGGAAGTATCAAGAAGGAGAGGACAGAAACTTGTAAAAGATAAGAGATAAGAGTGTCTGAAGTGGGAAGAAGAGGCTGGCACCTGGGTAAAAAGAGAAAGAAAAAAATGGGTAACTATATTCACATATCCATCATTGAGTGTGGATCTGGATTTCGAGGTATAAGATGGAAAAATTCAATCATCTGCGTAATTTAGTCTAGAAGAATCTCATTTGAACTGTGCATTTGCAGGTAACTGACACTCCACAAGCTTCTTTAGACTACAGCTCCCATTCCCCTTTCTGCACTTTTCTACATGGAGATAAAAAGAAAAATGCATGGAAAGGAAATGTCATTATTCATGTACCCACATTGGCCTATCAGTTAAAGTCATATCTGGAGGAGATATGTAGACTGAAAGGGAAGAAGGTTTATCTCAGCAAACCAAATAGAGCACAGAAATCTATCTTGGAGTTTGGTGACGTGACAGATGTGATAGCTGATCTCCCTCACACTCTAAATGCATGGCTGGTCAGTTTTACGGATAACTGTTATCCTGGGATCTTTGAATGAAAAGCTCAGGTCCTTTTAGGAAGGATGAATGTTTGACAAAGCTACTTGGGATTCTTAGAAATAATCAGAGCACTCACATATATAAACATACTGGATGGGGAGACAAGATGCCTGGTTTCTAGTCTTAATTTTAGCACTAACTGGATGGATTATATACTTCCATTGGTCTCTGATTTGTTTTCTCATATGAGATATTGAAGGTGAAGGTGGGTTAGTGTTAGATTTGATAGAGAGGGAAATAAAGAGACAAAGGGAGAAAGAGAAGGAGAGAGACAGGGAGAGGGAGAGGAAGAGGGATAGGAGGAGAGAGAGAGAGAGAGAGAGAGAGAGAGAGAGAGAGAGAGAGAGAGAGAGAAGGGGAGATAAGATAACACTGATTTCCAAAGAATTAGGTTAATAGTATACTCTAATGAAGACTTCTCCTGAATCATTGGCCTATTTATGTCTGGCCAAAGAAGTCAACTAAGCATGCAACTCCAACATTTTTATTCAGGAGATCAATTTTTCATCTCAATCAGGTTGACATCATCTTTGAAAAATGCTTATATTAGGCACTTTGGTTTCTTTTGGTTACAAAAGAGTTTAGACTTGTCCAACCAATGAACACACAAAATGTCAAAATAATGTTGTAACAGAAGCATGCACAAGCCAAGCATCATCAGATGCGCTTTTGAGTCTGTGGCCCTAATTCACCTCGATGTGAGTGGGAGGCCTGGCTGATACAAGGCCCCATGAGGAATTCTGACAACATGGTTTTTGCTTTGTATTGTGCATGCTGTAATTTCTAGGTGCATCTGAGTTATTATTGAAGCAATACTTTCTCTTTCCAAAGCACTTCATAATCATTAATGATTTAAGCCTTACAACAATCCCTCCAAAGGAGGTCAGTAGCAAAAACAACAGAAGCACAGATGAAGAAATAAGAGATGTAAAATGATGTGGTAGAAATTTCAAAGAGAAAAGGCAATATTAAAGCAAGAGCCCTCTTCTCATTCTATAGGTATATCAAGGTGGGTGGGTGATGGAAAGGATTTTCAACATGAAGCCATGTATATTCCCTCAGTACCAATAAAGTTCACCCTCAAAAGAGCCCTCCCTATCTCTACTGCTTTCTTGCCATCTCCTTATTTCCTTTAATGTCTGAAGTCACATTACCATTTAAATGTGTTAAAGTGGTTTAATCCTCTGCCACTTGTAATTCAGTCAGGTATCTTTGGCTTTCATTTAACAGAAGTTAATAAAAGATCCCCCCTAGTCAAGGGGAAAGACCAGATATACTTAAACTATATCATTGAATTATCCCATCACATATAATTTTCATTATGATTTTAAGGTTTTCACAGATCCATTGATGTCCATCCATGGGTTCCTTGGGAGTCAAGTTGCTGCTATAGGGTTACTGACTGGGGATTCCATTCCCATTGCCACCACTGCCTTCCTCATCACCTCCAAGCCAACATTTGATGGACCACAGTCACAGATACTAGCTGCGGTCCCTGGAGTTCACAAACCCTCCATTAAAAAGCCCTGCTCTGATTTCTGGAGGTCACTTGTCAATAGTGATATCTGTGTAACTTGCTTTCATCTACATGAAAAATGTATTTCTAAAAGGCTGCAGGTACACCATCAGTTAATAAATTATATGACATGTATCTATTGATTTACATTATAATGTAATAGATTTTTTACCTTTAGGTTAGAGGCATATCAAACTGTTACTCACTCTTAATGCCTTAAATTTAAACATATCTACTTTTCCTCCTTCCCTTCATCCCCTCCCCTGCCCCCACCTCGGGAATTATCTACCAATCAAAATTAGAGGAGCCTAAAATATGACCTTTAGAGGTGATGTTTTTGTGTATTTAAGAAATGTTTTTGTAACGTGAATAAGCTATCACTTTATCTAGATTTTTTTTTTGCCAACAGTTTTGTTAATGAATGTCAGAGTCATTATTAAACAGAAGTGTTCTTTGAAAACGGCTTCAAGGCAATGCTTTGGTAGGTAGATAGTGAAGCCCAGGTGCATAAAACTCTCAGGAGATTTCTTATATTCTTCCCTTGGTTGCACCTAAATATGTTTTCTCCTGGAATGCTCTTAGACTCATCCAAATCATGCCATATTAGATAAGGAAAGAAAATGCAAAATGCTAATTGATTCATGATGTGGTTTCATCTTAGCTTGGGCAAACCATGCAGTATTTAATACATAGTAGCAGAATATTTACTATTGAAGCTTGAAAAGATGTGAGTTCTTTG